>NC_134843.1:45682110-46004995 GCF_965363235.1 Mytilus galloprovincialis | reverse complement strand
AATATTTCACCCTAATTACAAATAAGACAACAGTCGTTAGTAGTATAACGATATATGAATGTATTTAGGATAATATGGTTGAAAAAAAACTTTTTGGACAAAGTCGAATAGCGGTACGCAACGACGACTTCTGAACGGAATTAACTGCATATAGTTTATAATATTTGATATTAAGTTTATTTTGTATATTTGTAAGCCTGTAAAGCTTTGATATCGACAAAATATTGTCACTTGATATTATCTATACAGTGATTAAATTCATCTTAAAATTACAATATATTGCAAGACGCCGTACAGACAAAAGTTGTTATTTTGCAATTCGCCGTACAACGTCCTGCAATTTGCCGTACAATAAACAAACAATATTTTTGTCCATATTCTTTAAAAAACATCTTTTTGACATTAAATTTCAGTAAATATGATGCCACACTTTAATAATCTAAAAACATCTGGAAAAATAATGAAAAACAGTTCAATATCTTGACAATGGGGCGATAGAGGACGATCGACATCGAAATGTTCCGGTACTAAGTGGTAAGTTTTGGATTATAACACAAAATCTTGTCTTAATTGTGTACTTATCGACCTATTAATTTAAAGAAGTATATATCAGAAAATCATTTCTTAAGCGACACCCTCATCGAATGAGTGGAAATGCTTTAAATTGAATGAATTCTTAACTTGTTTTTTTTTTTTCTATTTCTCTTTGCTTCGTTAGTACCCAATTTCCGGTGGCGATGATACACAGTGTACTTGTACGGAACCGATTGTAGGTGACTAAGAAGCGGATATCTGATAAAAATTTGTAAGGGTTCCGTGGAACCCAGTGTCTCGCCTACTTTTGCTGTAAATTGCAGGATCAACAAAAATGAGGGAAAAAATCAATAAAAATATTCAGCTTGATACCATGTTTGGATTGTAGGAAGCTTCTGTCCAAGTTTGGTAAAAAATCCTGGATAGTTTATGAATCTAATAAATGTTTTAAAAACTTTAACTGCAGACTGGATGTAATGTTAACTGGAAGAAAAACTAAGTCCATTTATAGGTAAAATACAGATACACAGGTACACAATATTAACAAAATTTCCTTCTAGATACTAGCTTTTGATCATAAACAAATTTCTGTCTTAGTTTGGTATAAATAAAAAATAGTATAAGAAAGTTATCAAAATTTTAAAAAAATTTAACCACAGCGTGAATGTGTTGTTTCCTGGCAGAAAAAGAAGTCCATTTAAAGTAAAATATGGATTTGTCATTTTACATAATTTACTTCTGGATACTATCTTATCTATAATACTAAAATTACGAGGTCCAATTTGTCAGCCGTCATCGGGTAAAAACGACAAATCAAAGAACTCAACTCTATATATAACTAATATAGGACAATGGTGTAGATTAAAAATTACACCGGTCCAGACCCTTTTGTTTTCCACATAATTAATATTGCCAATAATTAACAAGTTCCGGGTCGAATCCGATACCCGATACCAATAGTATATTCACCTGTTAGCTATTACCTTATCTGTACGTTCCGCATTTGACAGGCGCACCACCAAACGGTGTACTTAGGATTTTGCTATATACACGGGTCATAATCAAAGGGCTGACACTACTTAATTCAATCATTGTCAAATTGTTCCCTTTTGTAGTTTTATTCAGCAATCAGCAAGACTTTCTAAGGTAACTAATATAGGACAATGCTGTTGATTAAAAAATACTCCATTCCTGGATAGCCAGGACCTTTTGTTTTCCAAATAATTAATATTACCAATAATTGATAAGTTCCAGGTCGACGGGTTCAAACAGAAAGATTTGAAAGCAGAGAAAACTTTGTATCTTATAATCGACATGACTTTATCAGATGACAATACTAATTACTAAAATAAGGCTTAGGCATAGTTATATACTTTAATTCAGTCACGGACCCGCGATATCACGGGTCGGTACTTGTGATAATAAACAAGCTTCTGTCCAAGTTTGGTACAAACCAAGGATAGTTTAAGAAAGTTATTAAAATTTTAAAAAATACAACCACAGAGTGATGTAATGTTTTCCCGCAGAAAAACTAAGTGCATTTATAAGTAAAATACGGAAAAAATGGAATTTTATTTTCACAAAATTTACTTCTGGATACTTTCTTATGAGCATAAACAAGTTTGGTAGAAATCCAGTATGGTTTAAGAAAGTAATTAAAATTTCAAAAAACTGTAACCACAGAATGAATATTTGTGGACGCCGCCGACGACGACGATACCGACGACGACGGAATGTAGGATCGCTTAGTCTCGCTTTTTCGACTAAAGTCGAAGGCTCGACAATAATATACCTTTGATACATACTTGTACAGAATCGATTGTAGGTGACTAAGAATCTGATTTCTGATAATAGTATACCTTTGATACATACTTGTACAGAATTGATTATAGGTGACTAAGAAGCTGATATCTGATAATAATATACCTTTGATACATACCTGTACAGAATCGATTGTAGATGACTAAGAATCTGATATCTGATAATAATATACCTTTGATACATACTTGTACAGAATCGATTGTAGATGACTAATAATCTGATATCTGACAATAATGACAGATACATAATTTACCCTTGTTAATACTTGTATAAGATTGGTTGTAGGTCACTAAGAATCCGATATCTGATATATAACATTGGTTGTAGGTCACCAAGAATTTGATGTCTTATTCATAATGTACCTTTGATTAAATAAGAAGATGTGGTATGAGTGCCAATGAGACAACTCTCCATCCAAGTCACAATGTAAAATAAACTGTTATCACACAATATGTCTCGCCTTTTTGTAATTTTGATTATGCAATTTTGAAATCAAAATATCAATACTTTAACATTTTACACAAGATATGCAAATATTCAAAGTCTATGAATCATGACTGAGTTACATTGCTAAACAATATCCGTGTAAATGAGATGTGCCAATGCTAATACAACTGCATACCAAATACCACTGACTTATTATAAGTCATTCCAAAACCTAAATACAATTGTTAACTTGTAAACTACTAAAATTGGTACTAGTACATTTTTTCTTTAATTAATAGGAGGTAAACAAAACACAAAAATATCAAAATTGATACTAGTCTCGAACATTTTTTTTTCTTTAATATATTTAGTAGTTTAGTATTCAACATTCATAGACTAAATGCTGTTTAATAGCTAGATTTCTATGCATTGTGTGTATAATATTTTTTCTTTTCATTAATCTTATATCTTATTGCGCAAAAGACTAAAGATTATTTTAAAAGTTTTGTCTGGTTTTCATGAATTCTATAGTCCTCGTTTCACGTTTCAAAGTACTCCAAAAAACCTGCTGTAGCTCTTCATATTATCAGTCAAAAATCAAGTTTGTTTGATAACAAATTTGTTGTTTTCTATTTTTATTTCATGTTCAACAGAAATCAGTAACGTACGTATGTACCTGTAATTTAATGTGTCCAGTTCATCAAAATTGAATGACTAGGAAGGCAAGGCGAACAAAAAAGTTATTGACATCTAGCTACATATATAATTTGTGCATAAATAGTTTCCTTAAAAAAAAATTCCAATTGGTTTGATAAAAAATCTGAAATAAGACTGGCAAAATAGCACCCTTTTGCCGGATAAGGTAAAATAACACCTAAGAGGCTATTTTGCAGGAGCCGGCAAAATAGCGCGAGAACCATATTCGAAAATCTACTTGATATCCTAATGTTAACGATTAATTGACATGGATATACGTTTCTTCGAAATAGTGATTGGATATTGTTTGATTGAGTGGTTATTTCATTTCGAAGTGTGTGTCATGGGAAACGCCCAGGTAAACAGAGACCCTCTCCATATGATCCAGAACTTTCGAAACTGGAAATAAACTAGAGGCTCTAAAGAGCCTGTGTCGCTCACCTTGGTCTATGTGAATATTAAACAATGGACACAGATGGATTCATGACAAAATTGTGTTTTGGTGATGGTGATGTGTTTGTAGATCTTACTTTACTAAACATTCTTGCTGCTTACAATTATCTCTATCTATAACAGTACTTTCTGTGGAAAATGTTAATGAAAATCTTCAAATTTTAAGAAAATTGTTAAAAATTGACTATGAAGGGCAATAACTCCTTAGGGGGTCAATTGACTATTTTGGTCATAGTGACTTATTTTTAGTTCTTACTTTGCTGTACATTATTGCTGTTTACAGTTTATCTCTATCTATAATAATATTCAAGATAACAAAAAAAACCGATTATCCGATTCATCTGAAAATTCCAGGGAAGATAGATCGTGACCTGATCAACAATTCTACTTCCTGTCAGATTTGCTCTTAAAGCTTTGGTTTTTGAGTTATAAGCCAAAAACTGCATTTTACCCCTATGTTCTATTTTTAGCCATGGCGGCCATCTTGGTTTGTTGGCCGAGTTACCGGACACATTTTTTTAACTAGATACCCCAATTATGGCCAAGTTTGGTTAAATTTGGCCTAGTAGTTTCAGAGGAGAAGATTTTTCTAAAAGATTACTAAGATTTACGAAAAATGGTTAAAAATTGACTATAAAGGGCAATAACTCCTAAAGTGGTCAACTGACCATTTTGGTCATGTTGACTTATTTGTAGATCTTACTTTGCTGAACATTATTGCTGTTTACAGTTTATCTCTATCTATAATAATATTCAAGATAATAACAAAAAACAGCAAAATTTCCTTAAAATTATCAATTCAGGGGCAGCAACCCAACAACGGGTTGTTCGATTCATCTGAAAATTTCAGGGCAGATAGATCTTGACCTGATAAACAATTTTACCCATGTCAGATTTGCTCTAAATGCTTTGGGTTTTGAGTTATAAGCCAAAAACTGCATTTTACCCCTATGTTCTATTTTTAGCCATGGCGGCCATCTTGGTTGGTTGGCCGGGTCATGCCACACAATTTTTAAACTAGATACCCCAATGATGATTGTGGCCAAGTTTGGATTAATTTGTCCCAGTAGTTTCAGAGGAGATTTTTGTAAAAGATAACTAAGATTTACAAAAAAATGGTTAAAAATGGACTAAAAAGGGCAATAACTCCTAAAGGGGTCAACTGACCATTTCGGTCACGTTGACTTATTTGTAAATCTTACTTTGCTGAACATTATTGCTGTTTACAGTTTATCTCTATCTATAATAATATTCAAGATAATAACCAAAAACAGCAAAATTTCCTTAAAATTATCAATTCAGGGGCAGCAACCCAACAACGGGTTGTCCGATTCATCTGAAAATTTCAGGGCAGATAGATCTTGACCTGATAAACAATTTTACCCCTGTCAGATTTGCTCTAAATGCTTTGGTTTTTGAGTTATAAGCCAAAAAATGCATTTTACCCCTATGTTCTATTTTTAGCCATGGCAGCCATCTTGGTTGGTTGGCCGGGTCACGCCACACATTTTTTAAACTAGATACCCCAATGATGATTGTGGCCAAGTTTGGTTTAATTTGGCCCAGTAGTTTCAGAGGAGAAGATTTTTGTAAAAGTTAACGACGACGGACGACGACGACGGACGACGACGGACGACAGACGACGGACGCCGGACGCAAAGTGATGGGAAAAGCTCACTTGGCCCTTCGGGCCAGGTGAGCTAATTAAACTTCATGCAGAATTGAGAAGAAAGAACATTAAATTTCCAATTGACACTAGGAGAATGGCTAATTGGCTCTAGTTCGTTGTTTTGTTAAACCTTCCGAGTGTCGAGGAAATAAGCGGCGGTCATAGTAAATAGAAGTTACATCACAAGAAACAAGTGCGCAATACCATAATGCACCTTAACAATGTAAAACAAAACAAGAGTGCACACACTGAAATGTCTCGCCTTCTATACTAATCATTGATATTATGTTGATAGTCTTAAGTATAAATCTAAGCTTTATTACAACTGTCACATAAACTTTACATTAACCAAGATAACTAAACAAAGACCAATGAACCTTGAAAAAGAGGTCCAGGTCAGATGAACCATGCCAGGCAGACAGGTACAGCTAACAATGCTTCTATACAACATATATAGTTGACACATTACTTATAGTTTAAGAAAAATAGACCAAAACACAAAAACTTAACACTGTGCAATGAACCGTGAAAATGAGGTCACGGTTAAATAAAACCTGCTCGACTGACATAAAGATCATAAAATATTTCCATACACCAAATATAGTTGACCTATGGCATATAGCATTAGATAAAAAGACCAAAACTCAAAAACTTAACTTTGACCACTGAACCATGAAAATGAGGTCAAGGTCACATGACATCTGCCCGTTAGACATGTACACTTAACAATCATTCCATACAACAAATATAGTAGACCTATTGCATATGGTATGAGAAAAACAGACCAAAACACAAAAATTTAACTATAACCACTGAACCATGAAAATGAGGTCAAGGTCAGATGACACCTGCCAGTTGGACATGTACACCTAACAGTCCTTCCATACACCGAATATACTAGCCCTATTGCTTATAGTAACTGAGATATGGACTTGACCACCAAAACTTAACCTTGTTCACTGATCCATGAAATGAGGTCGAGGTCAAGTGAAAACTGTCTGATGGGCATGAGGACCTTGCAAGGTACGCACACATCAAATATAGTTATCCTATTACTTATAATAAGAGAGAATTCAACATTACAAAAAATTTGAACTTTTTTTTCAAGTGGTCACTGAACCATGAAAATGAGGTCAAGGACATTGGACATGTGACTGACGGAAACTTCGTAACATGAAGCATCTATATACAAAGTATGAAGCATCCAGGTCTTCCACCTTCTAAAATATAAAGCTTTTAAGAAGTGAGCTAACGCCGCCGCCGTAGCCGCCGCCGCCGCCGGATCACTATCCCTATGTCGAGCTTTCTGCAACAAAAGTTGCAGGCTCGACAAAAACAAATTATGGAAATAGAACAGCAATTTAGTAGACTTAGTGTGTACGCTTCCGTGCAATGTTTAAATCTTCAGCTTTGAATAATAAAGTAACTGTTTGTTCAACTTGACAATATTCCAACAAGAGTGCACACGCTGAAATGTCTCGCCTTCTATACTAATCATTTGCTATATATGTCTCTGATATTATGTTGATAGTCCTAAGTATAAAGCTTTATGACAACTGTCTCATAACTTAACATTAACCAAGATAACTAAACAAAGACCAATGAACCATAAAAATGAGGTCAAGGTCAGATGAACCATGCCAGGCAGACATGTACAGCTAACAATGCTTCTATACAACATATATAGTAGACCTATTACTTATAGTTTAAGAAAAATAGACCAAAACACAAATAATTAACACTGTGCAATGAACCGTGAAAATGAGCTCATGGTCAAAAGAAACCTGCGCTACTGACATAAAGATCATAAAATATTTCCATACACCAAATATAGTTGACCTATCGCATATAGTATTAGATAAATAGACCAAAACTCAAAAACTTAACTTTGACCACTGAACCATGAAAATGAGGTCAAGGTCACATGACATCTGCCCGCTAGACATGTACACCTTACAATCATTCCATACAACAAATATAGTAGACCTATTGCATATAGTTTGAAAAAAAACAGACCAAAACACAAAAATTTAACTATAACCACTGAACCATGAAAATGAGGTCAAGGTCACATGACATCTGCCCGCTAGACATGTACACCTTACAATCATTCCATACAACAAATACAGTAGACCTATTGCATATAGTATGAAAAAAACAGACCAAAACACAAAAATTTAACTATAACCACTGAACCATGAAAATGAGGTCAAGGTCAGACGACACCTGCCAGTTGGACATGTACACCTTACAGTCCTTCCATACACCGAATATACAAGCCCTATTGCTTATAGTATCTGAGATACGGACTTGACCACCAAAACTTAACCTTGTTCACTGATCCATGAAATGAGGTTGAGGTCAAGTGAAAACTGTCTGACAGACATGAGGACCTTGCAAGGTACGAACATATCAAATATAGTTATTCTATTACTTATAATAAGAGAGAATTCAACATTACAAAAAATCTGAACTTTTTTTTCAAGTGGTCACTGAACCATGAAAATGAGGTCAAGGACATTGGACATGTGACTGAAGGAAACTTCGTAACATGAGGCATCTATATACAAAGTATGAAGCATCCAGGTCTTCCACCTTCTAAAATATAAAGCTTTTAAAAAATTAGCTAACACCGCCGCCGCCGCCGCCGGATCACTATCCCTATGTCGAGCTTTCTGCAACAAAAGTTGCAGGCTCGACAAAAATAACAGTATCATTAAAAGTCCGCCCGTACACTTTGGCCCGCCAGTTTGAACCAAGCTCTACAGGTAACTACTCGATTGAGTCGGCGCTTCAATGTTTTCAGTCACTGTCTTTGAATAAGCATGTTCCTACCGCGGTTGCATGCTCGGGAAGTCAGTGATCGTGAAACAAACGAACCTGTTACGGTTATTTTGCAGAACACTGCCTTTGATCACCTCCACCTAGACAAATATAACAGTAGCAACCCAATGACTATATTTAACCAAAGAACATCCAGAGGTCGTCATACAGTAATCAACAGTAGACAGGTGTCAATTCAGTAGTTAAAGATCGAGTCATTGCAACTATAGTTAATTCCGCAAGTCCGTCCAGCATACCTGTCAACCTATAACAATGAAAATGCAAGTGATGACCTGCATAGAAGAATGAAATCTCAGCCCATAAGGCGTACAAATTTTTCAGTATTTAGGGGACATTTTTTTTTATAATTTATATCAAATTAATTTTAAAATTTTACAGAGTATTAATTCATTGTACTTGAGGGCCATTGATAGATTTTTGTTATATTGCCTTAATTCCTTTTTCATATTCATTTCATGACATTCAATGTGTCAATTTCTGTTTTCATTCCATACATAAGTCATATATGAATGAATATGAATGAATACTTTATTTGCGAAGCATATACATGCTATGGCAAACGCAAATATATACAATATAGGACAAACAAAAAACAGCAGAGAACAGTAGTTACAGAGTATACAATAATATTATGACAATATATGTGATCTAATTTTCTAAGCTGCATTTCAATAGCTATATAGTTTTACTCTCTGAGATTTAGAATGAGCTTGTAATAAATTATCTAACTTGTGCTGATTTGTAAACAGTAGAATAAAGGTAACAAGAGGCTGTCACAACGACAGCAAACCGGATTTATTAATATTTATTTGTGTCCTGGCAATATCACAAGAACCATTACTGATGAATGGTGAAAGTCAAAATCGTCAATATCAAATTTGACCTCCATTTTGTCATCAGTATCAACATATTAAAATTTGAAAAGCTTAGATTGAATGGTTCATGAGTAAATGCAACAACGTGAATGGAAACGCCATTTTACAATCTTTCAAGAACCATAACGCCTGAACGGTAAAAGTCAAAATCGTCATTATTGAACTTGACCTCTATTTTGTTATCAGTAACAACATATAAAAATTTCAAAAGCTTTGGTTAAATGGTTCATGAGAAAATGCACGGACACGACTGGAACACCATTTTTCAATCTTTCAAGAACCATAACTCCTGAACGGTAAAAGTCAAAATCGTCATTATTTAACTTGACCTCTATTTTGTCATCAGTAACAACATATTAAAATTTGGGAAGCTTTGGTAGAACAGTGCATGCGTAAATGCACGGACACGACTGGAAACTCCATTTTTCAATCTTTCAAGAACCATAACTCCTGAACGGTAAAAGTCAACATCGCCATTATTGAACTTGACCTTCATTTAGTTGTCAGTAACAACATATTAAAATTTTAAAAGCTTTGGTTGAACGGTTCATGAGTTAATGCACGGACAACATTTGATTGCCGCCCGCCCGACCGCCCGACTGCCCGACTTCCCGACTGCCCGACTGCCCGGCCGCCCGGCCGCCCGCCGTACATCCGCAAATCAATAACCGACATTTTTGTCACAAAAATCCGGTTAAAAATTCTATACGCACAGATCTATACGTCGGACATGATAAAACAAAATGATTCGTCCTCTAAAACATTCATATTGCAACATATACATATTCTGTTTTCTCTTTGAGTATTTAAACGACCAACTTCAACATTTAATTTAAGTGTGCCGCTACGTAGTTTTGTTAAAATAGAAACATTACAATGAAAATCTAAGTATTTCTTAAAAACCAAATACTAGTTTATATCGTTTATAAATACAAAGTTTGTTACATTCTTCTAAAGCTGTATTCCAGCTTTGTAAAAATTGATCTCTAATACGTGTTTTTATACAATCAAATGATAATTTACTAGTATCTTGTGAAATCCGTACATCATAAAATCCAAGGTTACATAACAAAGGAGTAGGTCCGGTAAGGACTCATTTTGGCCTCAAATTTCAGTTTCATCTGACGAAAGATTTTGACCACTTTTTAAAGACTTAAGTGTCTATTTCACTTGATTTAATTAGTATAAGTGAAAGATTTTAACTGATTTAGTCATTAAAAACGATCCGATTCAAGCTCAAATATGAAAAATCTCTCAAATATGCCAAAAAACGTCACTTTTCAGATGGTTTTTGTCAAAAATGAAAGTGGCCGCATCCGTGTTCATCAACAAACTTTATATATGTTATGTATTATCATAAAATTCAACTTACATTTCAATATTAAGGATGAACACGAATGCGGCCACTTTCGTTTTACAAGGAAATCGTCTAAAATTTAACTAAAATGATAGAATTTTGAAGATTTCAGTAATTTAGCATGACTTAATGGTGCTACAACCCGATATATGTGCATTGTATTGTCAAAAACAGCCCATATTTATGTAGCAGAAGCATTCAACTGTCCAATAAATAACTAAAAGTTTACATTTTACAATTTTGTAAAACTGTTATATTTTTGGGCCAAAAAGAGGTCTTACCGGACCTACTCCTTTTTGACGTTAGACGCCCAATTAGTGTCACCATTATTTGCATCTTCGTACAAAAGTTTACAAACTTCATATACAATATAAGGTTTATTAGTTACAATATGAATCCAATATTTCAGGATTTTATATTTTCTCAAAATATGCAATGGCAAGTGTACAAGTTCACCATATAAAAAAATTGTAGGGACTTTTTTTACCAAGTTTCAAAATAAATCTACACAATCTATTATATATATCAGCTCTATATATATCACCAGCACGATGAAAACCTCATATCTCAGACCCATAACTTAAAACGGATCCAACCATACTATCGAATAGAAAAATGTGTTGTTCAGTAGTCACATATATTTGTTTCAATGAATTTATTAGTGAAGATAACGCTCTTGATCCTTGTTGAGATAAACACTTTTGAGTTTGTAAAAATTTTCAATTATAGTGGAGCAAGACACCGAGGTATACATAGGAGTTCACAATTTCTAATTCTCTGTCGTTGTAATAAAAACGGTTTACCACAGGCCTCAATCCATTTCGAAATACAACAACTTTTGTCTTCTCCGTGTTACTTCTATGTTCCATTTATTACAATATAATAGTAATTTATTCAGTAAATGCTGCAACACATTCGTCGATTTTCCTAAAAGTACAGTATCATCAGCAAATACGATCAAATATATTAAAAATCCATTTAGAGACACGATGTTTATCTGTTTCAACGGAAATATCTTGAATAATGTCGCTAATAAAAAAATAAAAAAAACCAGCAAAGGCGATAAAGGTTCCCCTTGTTTCACACCAAGAAAATTGTCAAACGCATCTGACAGCACTCCTCCAGATCGTACACGAAGACGCACTGACAAATATAAAGTTTTAACAATAGAAACAAATTTGTTACTAATGCCATTGTTTAGCAGTTTGTACATTACAATTTTTCTGTGTAGCTTATCAAAAGCCTTGCGAAAGTCCACGAAGGCAAACAAAAGTTGGTGTACTAAAACATGTGATATAATTCCATGCAGTGTGAAAATGGCATCTATAGTTGAACGACCAGGACGAAATCCAAAATGATTGTCTATTAATTTCTGTTCGTCTTCCGACCACGACAGCAAACGTTCCGTTAATATGCTAGTAAATATCTCAGAAAGAATGTTCACCAATACAATCGGCCTGAAATGACAGATAAGTCTAGTTCGAAGTAAACAGGCATGTGATCCGAAAATTCGTTTATAGGTAGCACTTTAAAATCATTGATTAATCTATATTCGCTCGGGGGCACTAGTAGGTAGTCATTTACACTTCTTCCTTGGGCCGTATAGAACGTAAAATTACCATCTTTGTCATTACAAAGTCTGCCATTGGCTACAACTGTTGATTGGCAATTTTTGGCTTCAATATAATTCTATTGTCTATTCTTATGTCTTTATTAAACTATAAACTAAACCCACCAAGTAACAGGTACCTGAAAATAATATAAACAAAATAATAGAAAACAGAGTAGTTAACAATCTAATCCTTTTCTCTTTTCACTAGAAATGTTAATGTCCAAATAAAAATGAAAACGAAGGCAATTAAAATGTCATAGTATCAAGTATTTATCTGATCTTTCTTCTTCTTTTTTTTATTGTCAGTTGCACTTATTACAAAAGGCTTGAATTCAAAAGTCCTTTTTCAAAACAACGTAAGATGTCTTGTCCAGAAGCACCATGCTTTGTAAGAGCATTGGCGATTTGTTCATTAGTCTGAATTCATTTTACTTCTTTAAGCTCTCCACCTTGAAGCAATTGCTTTATTGCATTTATCTCCACCCTCAATCTCTTTTCTCCAACAGGTTTGTCAAGAGTATATTGCATGATAAAGGTCTTTGTTGTCAACGAAACAATCTACTGGAGTATGCATCAAATCGTTCTCATTATGCATTAATTCCTTAAACAGAGCTGCTAAAGATATAACACAGTCCACACCATTAGCTAAGGCCAAGGCTTCGCTTGCCAAAGTACTACGTAAAACCCTTCTTAATTTCTTAAACTGCCAAGTGATTGGGTTCACTTTACCATCATCGCCCATCAAAAGCAAAACATAACCACCCTGACTTCCACCATCTGGAAGATTTCCAAATAGTGCATCACTGAACAAAAATAAATTTCACATTATGTCCAAGATTCTGGAATTGCTGTGAAACGTGATCTTTTTGCACCTTCCTAAAGTGCTAGACTTAATTTTTGATGAAATAGCAGCAAC
This sequence comes from Mytilus galloprovincialis, assembly GCF_965363235.1. Lineage (NCBI taxonomy): Eukaryota > Metazoa > Mollusca > Bivalvia > Mytilida > Mytilidae > Mytilus > Mytilus galloprovincialis. The sequence continues at coordinate 45,991,792 of NC_134843.1, read as the reverse complement.
ATCAAATGCAATGTCTGGACGTGTATGTCTTGCTAATCATAACAATTGTCCTATTTTTTTATCTCAATAGTGTCTGTTCTGATGATGAAAGAGGAGATGTTTTAACTCTGTCTTTATCTATTAAAACAGTCTTCAACTTTCTGACATAGTCTTGCTGGCTGAGTACAATAGTTTCATTTTCTTGGCTGAGGTCAAGACCCAAATATTTGAAAGACTCACAGGATTCTTTCCCTACCTTGAACATATCCCTAATTCTGGACACAACACTTTTCTCAAAGGAACTGGATCCTGCCCAAAGAAAGTCATCTACATGAACTGCTAGGACACCAGTCAAACCTTTTTCATTATACCAATAAAATACTGCTGAATCAATTTTGGATACTGTTCCTCCACAATCTAACAATGTTAATTTTACTTTTTCGTACCACTTTAAGGATGTATCAACAAGACCATATACACATTTGTTAAGGCGCAAGACTTTACCAGTTGCTTAAGCTTCTTTAGGAGGTCTCAAGTAGACTTCTCTTTGCATTTTCTCTCCATGGGAAAGCAGTTTTAATGTCCGCTGAATCAATTGACCATCTTTTACTAGCAATAATTGATAAAATTAGTCGTAGAGACTGCTTTTCACATGTTGGCGAATTCTTTGGTATCTCATCTAGGCTGTCTTCTTCAAAACCTTTTGCTACCAATCTAGCTTTTCTATGAAATTCGTTCTCTAATTCTTTCATAGTATAAACCCATCTTGTTGAAATACAGTTTTGACCATTGTCTTCAACTTCTTCATAAACATTGTGCTTTCTCCAGTTATCCAGTTCTGCCTCTCTAGCCTCAGTTAAATCAATATCACTTAAAAGTACATCCTCATTCACCTCATCTGATTGGTTAACAACTTTCAAATCATTAACTGTTCTTAGATCAATTGATATCTGATCACCTCTCATATTTTCTGGCTGATTATATTCTATATTGTACCAGCTCTTTTTAACAGTTGTAGCCTTTCCTGCCCTGCCTAAAATTATTGCTTCTCTTGTGTCATTTTCACCAGGGATTTTAAAATTCACTATCTGATCCTTCTTTGATTTCATACAATCATTTGCCTGTGACTCAGGATTATGTTCCATACTTTCCTCATGTATATCATTCTCTGCCTGATTTTCGAAATCAAAACTGTCTCTCCCTTCAGATTAAGGACCATCTTCACCATGCAAACTACCATTCAAGCTACCAGCATGACTATCATTTTGATCAGCACTTTCGTCTGCAGATTCTTCAACATTTTCTTGGTTTTCATCATTCTCAGTATCATTTTGATGAGGCTCTTCATTGTCACTCGAATAGTATACTAAGTCATGATCTGGTTCAGTGTTGTTGTTATATGTCGCAGCTTGCGGCTAACGCACAGGAGTTGACTTTGTTGTATGCTTATGAATAATCTTTTGTTTTCTTTCAACATCAATGTGTCTTTTTATTCTACTTTCATGTACACGCACAAATGTACCTCCATATCGTACAAAAACAACTACTGTGGGTTCATTTTTATTCGTGGTATACCAATTTTCGTGGGTTTCGTGGGTCACAGCGAACCACGAATTTAAGAATTCAACGAAGAATAATCCCGAGAAATGTGTATGGAGTCGGATGTTTATTTCCGGTTATGTTATGCAGTTCTAGTATAGTGTTGACTAGCGATAAACATTGTAACATAACACGTGTGTTTTATTGAAAGAAGTATTTTGATTAAATCTATAATAAATATATCAAATATCAGTGATAATTTACTTTTTAAAATTGATTAAAACTGTTATGGAAAATACTGCAAGTTGTTAATTACCGTGTCATAGTTTGGTTAAACAGCGATTAAAAATCAATAGGATTAAGTACAGGGATATTGCCCGTAGGTAAAAGTGTTTATGACAGAAACATTTATTTTCACACCTTATACTTATATCACTGTTTATTATATCGTGATAAGGGAAATGAGCTTTCAATCATAAAGTTTTGAATGCCTTATAGAATTCAGACAAGAATTTATAAATTGTAAAATAAATAAATAATTAGTTGTCTCTGTACATTATTGTAATCGAAGTTATCAATGAACACTTTAACCTTGTATGACAAAGCGAGGAGTTTGACAATTCAAAACTTTTTCAATGAATTCCTTCTTTTTTGTTTTGTTTTATTATTGATCAAACCTAGGAGGTTATATGATCTCCTAAATCAAAAAGAAATCCACGAATTACGTATCTATTTTGTTGTTGTTAGCGATCCACGAATTTACGTATACCACGAAACGTCTTTTTTTCTCTATCCACGAAAATTGATACCCACGAAAATAAATGAATCCACAGTACGTTATCTTGACGAATTACCCAGCCTGGTCCTTTCCACTTATTGTCTCGAAGGAAGAAAACGTTGTACCTTCTGATGCAGGAGGCTTGTTAACTATAGTCGATGGCATGTTTGGGTTCCTTCCAAAAACTATTTGATATGGACTGTAGCCATAGACATTTAACAAACTGTTCTTAGCATGAACTGCCCAACTGACGGAAGTCTCCAATGAAAGGTTAGAGCTCTCTCTCATTTTATTGATTGTTTCTGTAAGCGTTGCGTTGTGTCTTTCCACTACACCATTGGACCACGGACTTCATCCTGCTGTTGTTTTTACTGACATGTTCAAGTTTTTTGCCATGTCTCTAAATATCTGTGAATTAAATTCACCTCCATTATCTGTGTAAACACCAACTTCAGGTGCACCATAAACGCCAACCCATATCTGCATGAACCTATCTACAATGACTTTAGAGTCCTTTCTTCTGATGATTGCAGCTGCACTCAATCTGCTAAATAAGTCAATAGCATGTAGATAATAAAAGTTATGGTCAATTTCATAAAGGTCCATTGCCACAATTTGATTGAAATCATTTGCATGTGAAAAGACAACCACTGGTTTAGCTTTTGGATGCTTGAACTTATGGCAAATTAAACACTTTGTGCAGATATCTTTAAGAATGTTCTTTGTTTCAGAATCAACAGAACCAGCACTTTGCAAAAGGGATACAAGTGTATCTGATGATGCATGTCCAAACTGCTTGTGCAACTTAAAAAGAAATTCCTATTTCTTCTTAAAAGATAATTTTGTATCAATGATAAAAACCTCCTCAGTCTCATTTTTATTTCTGTTTGTGCATTGCTTGTCTTTAATGTTGATACAGTAATGACCACTTGAAGTTAGGTTCACATCAACTAACTGTCCAAACATGGTAACCTTGTCATTGCTGAGATCTAGAATAGTGCTTGCTCTTTTCAGAGAGGTTTTACTTAACAATAACGGTATTTCATAATCCACCACTTCTGTTTCAATTGAGCACTTAACTGACCCAATTAGTGCTGGAATTTTCACTTTCTGATATGAATATACTGTTTGTCCATCACCAAATTTGAATGGTACATGACTTTCATTACAAGTAAGTTGATCAAGTCCTGTATCAAGTGATTCTACAAATTCGTATAACCATTTAGAACCTCACACTGTCTTGGAACATGCAGTATCAATAACTGCAGCATTGTAGGCTTCTGCGACAAACACTGTTAGAGGCTTAAATTTTTGTGCTGAGGTAAATAATGTTATGTTCACAATTTCATTTAACTCATCACTCTCATGTTCTGTTAAATTCACATCGAGCTGCTTGTGAGGACAATCCTTGACCCAATGAAATTTGGAATCACATGTTATACATCTTGAGACATTTCCATTGAAGACTGGATTCATTTTAGTCTTAAGTCTACTAGAGTTGGTTGATCTATCAGCTCGATTCCGAGGAAAATTTCTTCTTGAACTTCGACCTCATCACTGACAAAAGCTGATTCTTCTTTTACAGTTACAACAGAGTCTCGTTCTCCAGGAAAATTTTGAAATTTTGATGCAAATATCCTATTCAAAGCAGATTTCATTGTGTCGAATTTAAGGTCAGAACATGCAGTTAATGCCAGCTGACGATTACTTTGACTTAACCCATCATTGTCAAGAAGTTTAAAAGCTAGAATTGCACCTGGGAGTACCATTTCATATTTATTACATTTATTTTATCTCTGCTCAAACTCAATGATATAATCAGACATGCTTACATCATCTACTCCGTGGAACTGATCAAATACAGTATATGCAGCATAAGCCTGATCTATTTCATCCTTCTCAAAAAGCTTGTCCAACTCAGTTATCAGCTTATCTAGCTTATCAGCGTTCATTATCACTGAACTAGTATATATTTGTTTAGGGGCCAGCTGAAGGACGCCTCCGGGTGCGGGAATTTCTCGCTACATTGAAGACCTGTTGGTGACCTTCTGCTGTTGTTTTTTTCTATGGTCGGGTTGTTGTCTCTTTGGCACATTCCCCATTTCCATTCTCAATTTTATCTACTCCTTCGTCAACATTTAAATCACTGGGATCTACTTCCCTTGGTTTTCCTTGTAGTGACAAAGCTAAAGCCAAACCTCTCTTCTTCTTGTCAAGATAAGTCACGAGTTGCCACATTAAAACTTCATTTTTCAATGTTGATAACTTTTATCTTTGGTCAAACCTGGTGGGTTCTTGTAACTAGGTGCTGTTGCCATCTGTATAAGCTCTGCTATCACTGTTGATTGGCTATTTTTTGGCTTCAATATAATTCTATTGTCTATTCTTATGTCTTTACTAAACTATAAACTAAACCCACCAAGTAACATGTACCTGAAAATAATATAAACAAAATAATAGAAAACACAGTAGTTAACAACAACTAAACCCGTGTTAAAACACATTTGTAATAGTTTACGGCCATATGCATCAACTGTTTTGCCCATTGAACTTCTGTCAGAAATAATGAGGTTTACAACGTGCTCTACACTTTCAACATATTTATCTAGATCATCATTGAGTAAAAAATCACTTAATTCACCTATGCGGCTATTTAAATCTCCACACACCAAAACAATACCTTTATCCCTATAGTTATTTACAATACTTTCAATAATATCGTGAAAATCTATATCACATAATTGGTAATAATTAGATCTTTCGTGTGGTACATAAGAAAAACAAATAAAAATATCTTTATCAGTATTAAAGAAACTATGGTCAGGTTTTAACAGAATAATACCATCATTTAATTCTTTTTCAACAATAATACCGTTACATAAACAAATCTTACAAAAACAGCAATACCTCCTTCATTTCTAGTACCTATATATTTATTACGAAATACACAAGAAATTCTTTCAAAACCATTTATAACTAACAAGTTATTATTTTTTAACCATGTCTCACTGAGAAATAAAATATTATAATCATTTGTTAAGTCCAAAAAGTCATTATCTTTGTAGACTGAAGTTAAACCATGAACATTCCAACATTTATAACTAACAAGTTATTATTTTTTAACCATGTCTCACTGAGAAATAAAGTATTATAATCATTTATTAAGTCCAAAAAGTCATTATCTTTGTAGACTGAAGTTAAACCATGAACATTCCAACATAGACATTTTAATTTACAAAATTGTTCTCTGGATTTGTCCTATGGCAAATATTCCTTCCCATTTACAAATATATGGTCTTTCACAAAGTAAGTCTTAATGTCCCGTTCGCGTAAATCCATTACAATCGGCAGCTTTTCTTTTCTTCATTTCTGAAATACCGAAACATGTATCTTTTAGATTTTTTGCGTTTTTTTCACCAAATCCCGGCTTTCAAAATTTGAAAACTTCACTAGAATCAGACGAGTCTTCTCACCATGCTTTCCTAGACGATAGGCCTCAGCAATAGATAACTTTGTGGCCACATTTTCTATTTTCAGACTTTCATCGCAAAATTTGTATATGATGTGGGTACATTGTTCACCTTCCGATTCCGGTATATTGTAAAATATCAAATTATTCCGCATGGACCTCATTTGAACGTCTATTAACTCGCTCTTCAGTTTGGTATTTTCCTTACGAATAACATCTAAGGTTTCCCCTATTTCATTTCTGATTTAATTTGCTTCGAAATCTTGTCAAGTTCAGTTATAAATTTAGAAAAAAACAACTTTCTGTGTATCAATATCGTTGCTGATAAGCTGGGAGCTTCTTTCTGCCTGGTCTATTCGATCGTCTATCGATTTGGCATTTTGTTCTTGTTTATTTACTTTAGAATTTATAGACGTAACTACCGAGTCAATTTGTTCGAGCTTACCCAACTTAATTTCAAAGCTATCCATTCTTCGGAACATTTCGTCAACCCAACCTGGCCTTTGTTCTGGAAATTGTTGGGCGAGAGTTGATGTGTGATGGACTTGGTGTATAGGATACAACATTATACCGGGGTTACCGTTAATAGGTGTAGAGCAAAGATGTTGACTCTGGTTCTGCATTTGGAACATCGGACTGGGGCTTTGTGAATACATTAAATTTGTATCGTTAAAGTACCGTGGTTGATTAAAGCTACACATTAAATTCACATTATCTACTGTAGAAAAGGTTTCATTGTTTACATTTCGAACATCATCTGAACCATTCAAGTGTTCACTTATGTGTTCCTCTTTGTTTACGTTTGATAACTTTTTTTTATTCCTTTATTTACTTTTCTTTTTAAACGGTTTTTTCTTCTTTTTTTTTTACAACAAATAAATATTCTTTATTCTTCAAATTGCTTGTTACAACTTTACTTCATTGTCCAAGCTTCAATAAAATATCCCTGTGAAATGCTTTCCGAGTATCCAGGAAAATACACAGAATATAATAAAATATAAACATTGTTTTTTTTTCCATCAATTAAATCAATTTTAACTTTATGAAAAATACATTTTGAGATACTGTTTTGTTCTCATTCATAAACCTTCGTATCATACACATCTAAAAATTTCCGTTTTTGCTCGGATACATAGTACGACTTGTAAATACAAAAACCTAGTATTGTCAAGAAATAATTAAAACCGTTATACCCTTGATCTGATTTTTTGTATCCAAATACTATATGTTTTGCTAGTATCTTGTTTTGAAAATTAATTTTTGATAGAAGATAATGCACTTTCTCCCAAAAATCTTTCAAAAATGAACATGTAATAAAGAAATGCAAATAATCTTATTCTTTTGTTTAACAAAAATTGCATTTATCGTTTTTTTTTCTTAACGGATTCATCAAAAGCAGTATAATCACTTGTGTTGCTATTACTGTTACTGTTATTTGTTCTTTTGACACCTCTGCGAGGCATATTACCATAAAATTTTCACATTTTCTTTCTCTCATTAAAAAACACTGCCGTCCTCCATTTGTCACATGACTGTCAGATCATATCAGCCGTTGATATTCAAATAAAATTTGACCTTTTGGATTATAGCTCTTCATCTTTTATATAAGCTTTGGATTTCAAATATTTTGGCCACGAGCATCACTGAAGAGACATGTATTGTCGAAATGCGCATCTGGTGCAAGAAAATTGGTACCGTTAATTTTATTAAAAGAGGTAAAGATGAAGAAGAAAAAATTAAAATTTTTATTTTTTAATTGTTCTAAGGTAGAAAAATAAGTAAATGTATTATTCTGCTATGTTTTTGCATTCAATTTTATCTTTTCACAAAAAAACATAAGTTTAAGGAGATTATTGTGAGATGACAAAAAAGGGAAAGTAACTTGAATTGTTTTTAAAACAAAATTTAAATACACAAATTATTTACGACCTAAAGCTACGGTAATTGGTGTTAATTAACAGTGTGTTTGACACCAAAGCTGTCAAGTGCAGCCATGCACTAAAATTGGTCACTTGATTTGAAATCACACAGGTAGTTGAACTTCTTGTCCAGGAAGAAATACGAATTTACTGAATATTTCAAAAGAAAATCTCTTACGAAATCAGTCTAAAGGCTTAGGAATCCGGGTGAAAACGGTCTATTTTCCGAATTCCCGGGTTATCTGGTCACCCGGCGGGCAGGACGGTGATCCCTCAGAATTGTGAAAAACTCGGGTCACACCCGCAGGATCCAGGTCAGTTGACAGGTATGTTTTAAGCACGATCAACAATAGTCGAAAGCACCTTCGGTACCTCTTGGATCATACAGAACAAAATTAGGATTTACCATACTACTGCAACAGGGACTGAATAATAGCATGGAGATTCAAGTACATATACTAGTATACGTCTGCATTTCTTAAGGATATGCAACTGAATATCTTGTATTGGTGGAAACTTTGCTTAGTTTGTTAAGTATACGTAATATCTATGTAATTTAATGTATTTTATTTTACTCCGCTGGGATTTCCCCAGGTCGTTTGTTCTCTTAGTAAAGTCGGGTTGCTTATATACATAATAACTAGAGGCTCTTTAGAGCCTGTGTCGCTCACCTTGGTCTATGTGAATATTAAACAAAGGACACAGATGGATTCATGATAAAATTGTGTTTTGGTGATGGTGATGTGTTTGAAGATCTTACTTTACTGAACATTCTTGCTGCTTACCATTATGAGGGTCTGGATGGGGGGGGGGGGGGGGGGGAGTTGTCTGTTATTCTGTAACATTTAATTTTCACCCCTTTTTTCTCTAATCTTTAAAAAATTAACGACTTTTTTTGGCCTGTTATTCTCTAATCTTCCATTTTTTAAGGGCATTATTCTTTAATCATTTCACCCCATCCAAACCCTCCATTATCCCTATCTATAATGAACTTGGCCCAGTAGTTTCAGAGGAAAATGTTAGTGAAAATTTACAAATTTTATGAAAATTGTTAAAAATTGACTATAAAGGGCAATAACTCCTTAGGGGGTCAATTGACCATTTTGGTCATGTTGACTTACTTTTAGGTCTTACTTTGCTGTACATTTTTGCTGTTTACAGTTTATCTCTATTTATAACAATATTCAAGATAATAACAAACTAGAGGCTCTAAAGAGCCTGTGTCGCTCACCTTGGGTCTTGTACATATTAAACAATGGACACGGATAAATTCATGACATAATTGTGTTTTGGTGATAGTGATGTGTTTGTAGATCTTACTTTACTGAACATTCTTGTTGCTACAATTATCTCTATCTATAATGAACTTGGCCCAGTAATTACAGTGGAAAATATTTTCTAAAAATTTACAAAAATTTATGAAAAATGTAAAAAATTAACTATAAAGGGCAATAACTCCTTAAGGGGTCAATTGACTATTTTGGTCATGCAAACTTATTTGTAGATTTTATTTTGCTGAACGTTATTGCTGTATACAGTTTATCTCTATCTATAATAATATTCAAGATAATAACAAAAAACGGCAAAATTTCCTTAAAATTACCAATTCAGGACAGTAACCTAACAACGGGGTGTCCGATTCATGTGAAAACATCAGGGCAGATAGATCTTGACCTGATAAACACTTTTACCGCGTCAGATTTGCTCTAAATGCTTTGGTTTTTGAGTTATAAGCCAAAACTGCATTTTACCCCTATGTTCTATTATTAGCCGTGGCAGCCATTTTGGTTGATTGGCCAGGTCACGCCACACATTTTTTAAACAAGTTACCCCAATGATGACTGTGGCCAAGTTTAGTTTAATTTGGCCCAGTAGTTTCAGAGAAGAAGATTTTTGTAAAAGATTACTAAGATTTACGAACTAGAGGCTCTAAAGAGCCTATGTCGCTCACCTTGGTCTATGTGAATATTAAACAAAGGATGCAGATGGATTCATGACAAAATTGTGTTTTGGTGATGGTGATGTGTTTGTAAATCTTACTTTACTGAACATTCTTGCTGCTTACAATTATCTCTATCTATAATGAACTTGGCCCAGTAGTTTCAGAGGAGAAGATTTTTGTAAAAGATTACTAAGATTTACGAAAAATGGTTCAAAATTGACTATAAAGGGCAATTACTCCTAAAGGGGTCAACTGACCATTTCAGTCATGTTGACTTACTGTGGGTTCATTTTTATTCGTGGTATACCAATTTCCGTGGGTTTCGTGGGTCACAGCGAACCACGAATTTAAGAATTCAACGAAGAATAATCCCGAGAAATGTGTATGGAGTCGGATGTTTATTTCCGGTTATGTTATGCAGTTCTAGTATAGTGTTGACTAGCGATAAACATTGTAACATAACACGTGTGTTTTATTGAAAGAAGTATTTTGATTAAATCTATAATAAATATATCAAATATCAGTGATAATTTACTTTTTAAAATTGATTAAAACTGTTATGGAAAATACTGCAAGTTGTTAATTACCGTGTCATAGTTTGGTTAAACAGCGATTAAAAATCAATAAGATTAAGTACAGGGATATTGCCCGTAGGTAAAAGTGTTTATGACAGAAACATTTATTTTCACACCTTATACTTATATCACTGTTTATTATATCGTGATAAGGGAAATGAGCTTTCAATCATAAAGTTTTGAATGCCTTATAGAATTCAGACAAGAATTTATAAATTGTAAAATAAACAAATAATTAGTTGTCTCTGTACATTATTGTAATCGAAGTTATCAATGAACACTTTAACCTTGTATGACAAAGCGAGGAGTTTGACAATTCAAAACTTTTTCAATGAATTCCTTCTTTTTTGTTTTGTTTTATTATTGATCAAACCTAGGAGGTTATATGATCTCCTAAATCAAAAAGAAATCCACGAATTACGTATCTATTTTGTTGTTGTTAGCGATCCACGAATTTACGTATACCACGAAACGTCTTTTTTTCTCTATCCACGAAAATTGATACCCACGAAAATAAATGAATCCACAGTATTTGTAAATCTTACTTTGCTGAACATTATTGCTGTTTACAGTTTATCTCTATCTATAATAATATTCAAGATAATAACCAAAAACAGCAAAATTTCCTTAAAATTACCAATTCAGGGGCAGCAACTCAACAACAGGTAGTCCGATTCATCTGAAAATTGCAGGGCAGATAGATCTTGACCTGGTAATCAATTTTACTTCATGTCAGATTTGCTCTAAATGCTTTGGTTTTTGAGTTATAAGCCAAAAACTGAATTTTACCCCTATGTTCTATTTTTAGCCGTGGCGGCCATCTTGGTTGGTTGACCGGGTCACGCCACACATTTTTTAAACTAGAAACTAGATACCCCAATGATGATTGTGGCTAAGTTTGGTTTAATTTGGCCCAGTAGTTTCAGAGGAGAAGATTTTTGTAATAGATTACTAAGATTTACGAAAAATGGTTAAAAATTGACTATAAAGGGCAATAACTCCTAAAGGGGTCAACTGACCATTTCGGTCATGTTGACTTATTTATAAATCTTACTTTGCTGAACATTATTGCTGTTTACAGTTTATCTCTATCTATAATAATATTCAAGATAAATAACCAAAAACAGCAAAATTTCCTTAAAACTACCAATTCAGGGGTAGCAACCCAACAACAGGTTGTCCGATTCATCTGTAAATTTCAGGGCAGATAGATCTTGACCTGATAATCAATTTTACTTGTGTCAGATTTGCTCTAAAGGCTTTGGTTTCAGAGTTATAAGCCAAAATCTACATTTCACCCCTATGTTCTATTTTTAGCCATGGCTGCCATCTTGGTTGGATGGCCGGGTCACGCCACACATTTTTTAAACTAGATACCCCAAAGATGATTGTGGCCAAGTTTGGATTAATTTGGCCATGTAGTTTCAGAGGAGAAGATTTTTGTAATAGATTACTAAGATTTACGAAAAATGGTTAAAAATTGACTATAAAGGGCAATAACTCCTAAAGGGGTCAACTGACCATTTCGGTCACGTAGACTTATTTATAAATCTTACTTTGCTGAACATTATTGCTGTTTACAGTTTATCTTTATCTATAATAATATTCAAGATAATAACCAAAAACAGCAAAATTTCCTTAAAATTACATATTCAGGGGCAGCAACCCAACAACGGGTTGTCTGATTCATCTGAAAATTTCAGGGCAGATAGATCTTGACCTGATAATCAATTTTACTTCATGTCAGATTTCCTCTAAATGCTTTGGTTTTTGAGTTATAAGCCAAAAACTGCATTTTACCCCTATGTTCTATTTTTAGCCATGGCGGCCATCTTGGTTGGTTGACCGGGTCACGCCACACATTTTTTAAACTAAATACCCCATTGATGATTGTGGCCAAGTTTGGTTTAATTTGGCCCAGCAGTTTCAGAGGAGAAGATTTTTGTAAAAGTTAACGACGACGGACGACGGACGACGACGGACGCCGGACGCAAAGTGATGGGAAAAGCTCACTTGGCCCTTCGGGCCAGGTGAGCTAAAAAAGGGTTAAAAATTGACTATAAAGGGCAATAACTCCTAAAGGGGTCAACTGACCATTTTGGTCATGCTGACTTATTTGTAAATCTTACTTTGCTGAACATTATTGCTGTTTACAGTTTATCTCTATCTATAATAATATTACCCGTATGTTCTATTTTTAGCCATGGCGTCCATCTTGGTTGGTTGGCCCAGTCACGCCACACATTTTTTAAACTAGATATCCCAAAGATGATTGTGGCCGAGTTTGGATTAATTTGGCCCAGTAGTTTCAGAGGAGAACATTTTTTAGCCATGGCGGCCATCTTGGTTGGTTGGCCCAGTCACGCCACACATTTTTTAAACTAGATATCCCAAAGATGATTGTGGCCAAGTTTGGATTAATTTGGCCCAGTAGTTTCAGAGGAGAAGATTTTTGTAAAAGATTACTAAGATTTACGAAAAATGGTTAAAAATTGACTATAAAGGTCAATAACTCCTAAAGGAGTCAACTAACCGATTCAGGGGCAACAATCTAACAACCAGTTGTCCGATTCATCTGAAAATTTAAGGGCAGATAGATCTTGACCTGATAAACAATTTAATCCCCTGTCAGTTTTGCTCTAAATGCTTTGGTTTTTGAGTTATAAGCCAAAAACTGCATTTTACCCCTATGTTCTATTTTTAGCCATGGTGGCCATCTTGGTTGGTTGGCTGAGTCACCGGACACATTTTTCAAACTACATACCCTTAGATGTTTGTTGCTAAGTTTGGTTTAATTTGGCCAAGTAGTTTCAGAGGAGAAGATGTTTTGTAAAAGATTACTAAGATTTATAAAAAAATGTTTAAAATTGACTATAAAGGGCAATAACTCCTAAAGGGGTCAACTGACCATTTTGGTCACGTTGACTTATTTGTAAATCTTACTTTGCTGAACATTATTGCTGTTTACAGTTTATCTCTATCTATAATAATATTCAAGATAATAACCAAAAACAGCAAAATTTCCTTAAAATTACCAATTCAGAGGCAGCAACCTAACAACCATTTGTCCGATTCATCTGAAAATTTGAGGGCAGACAGAACTTGACCCGATAAACAATTTTACCCCATGTCAGATTTGCTCTAAATGCTTTGGTTTTTGAGTAATAAGCTAGAAACTGCATTTTACCCTTATGTTCTAATTTTAGCCATGGCGGTCATCTTGATTGGTTGGCCGGGTCACGCCACACATTTTTTTTAACTAGATAACCCACTGATGATTGTGGCCAAGTTCGGTTTAATTTGACCCAGTAGTTTCAGAGGAGAAGATTTTTGTAAAAGTTAACGATGACGGACGCAGGACGACGACGGAAACAGGACGACGACGGACGACGACAGACGCCACGTGATGAGAAAAGCTACAGGACCAGGATCTAAAAAGGAACATGAACTCTGAAGAGCTCTTTAAACGACTGCTATTAATAAACAAATATACATGTTCAAGCTCTTATATCTAGGTAATAAGAGCAGATACGTATATACAACGCAAACATACAGACAGACAGCACATGCATGTATTAATACTTAGATAGCACATGCAAAATTAAGTTAAGCAAGATATATATTCAAACAGATGTCAAATAACATCAAATAGAACACACACAGTAATTAAATCCCTATTTTTCTAGATTGCTCGACACCTGTCGGGATTTCCCTAGGTGAACATTCTACCTTTTTCCTCCCTTTTTAGCTAACCTGGCCTAAAGGCCAAGTGAGCTTTTCTCATCACTTGGCGTCCGGTGTCCGTCGTCGTCCGTCGTCGTCGTCGTCCGTCGTGGTCGTCCTGCGTTAACTTTTACAAAAATCTTCTCCTCTGAAACTACTGGACCAAATTTAACCAAACTTGGCCACAATCATCATTGGGGTATCTAGTTTAAAAAATGTGTCCGGTGACCCGGCCAACCAACCAAGATGACCGCCATGGCTAAAAATAGAACATAGGGGTAAAATGCAGTTTTTGGCTTATAACTCAAAAACCAAAGCATTTAGAGCAAATCTGACATGGATTATATATTGTTCATCAGGTCAAGATCTATATGCCCTGAAATTTTCAGATGAATCGGACATTCCGTTGTTGGGTTGCTGCCCCTGAAATGGTAATTTTAAGGAAATTTTGCTGTTTTTGGTTATTATCTTGAATATTATTATAGATAGAGATAAACTGTAAACAGCAATAATGTTAAGCAAAGTAAGATCTACAAATAAGTCAACATGACCAAAATGGTCAGTTGATCACTTTAGGAGTTATTGCCCTTTATAGTCAATTTTTGACCATTTTTCGTAAATCTTAGTAATCTTTTAGAAAAATCTTCTCCTCTGAAACCACTGGGCAAAATTTAACCAAACTTGGCCATAATTATCATTGGGGTATTTAGTTTAAAAAATGTGTCCGGTGACCCGGCCAACCAACCAAGATGGCCGCCATGGCAAAAAATAGAACATAGGGGTAAAATGCAGTTTTTGGCTTATAACTCAAAAACCAAAGCATTTAGAGCAAATCTGACATGGGGTTACATTGTTCATCAGGTCAAGATCTATCTGCCCTGAAATTTTCAGATGAATCGGACATTCCGTTGTTGGGTTGCTGCCCCTGAATTGGTAATTTTAAGGAAATTTTGCTGTTTTTGGTTATTATCTTGGATATTATTATAGATAGAGATAAACTGTAAACAGCAATAATGTTCAGCAAAGTAAGATCTACAAATAAGTCAACATGACCAAAAATGGTCAGTTGACCACTTAAGAAGTTATTGCCCTTTATAGTCAATTTTTAACCATTTTTCGTAAATCTTAGTAATCTTTTCATCTGAAACTACTGGGCCAAATTTAACCAAACTTAGCCATAATCATCATTGGGGTATCTTGTTAAAAAAAATTGTCCAGTAACTCGGCCAACAAACCAAGATGGCCACCATGGCTAAAAATAGAACATGGGGTAAAATGCAGTTTTTGGCTTATAACTCAAAAACCAAAGCATTAAGAGCAAATATGACAGGAAGTAAAATTGTAGATCAGGTCACGATCTATCTGCCCTGGAATTTTCAGATGAATCGGATAATCGGTTGTTAGGTTGCTGCCCCTGAATTGGTAATTTTGAGGAAATTTTGCTGTTTTTTTTTGTTATTATCTTAAATATTATTATAGATAGAGATAAACTGTAAACAGCAATAATGTACAGCAAAGTAAGAACTAAAAATAAGTCAGTATTACCAAAATAGTCAATTGACCCCCTAAGGAGTTATTGCCCTTCACAGTCAATTTTTAACAATTTTCTTAAAATTTGAAGATTTTCAATAACATTTTCCACAGAAAGTACTGTTATAGATAGAGATAATTGTAAGCAGCAAGAATGTTTAGTAATGTAGGATCTACAAACACATCACCATCACCAAAACACAATTTTGTCATGAATCCATCTGTGTCCATTGTTTTATATTCACATAGACCAAGGTGAGCGACACAGGCTCTTTAGAGCCTCTAGTTTCTTTATTATTTATTTTTATTTTGAAAAATATTTAAAAAGACATAATCTTTCAATCAGTTTAATTGGGGTCTGGAGCTGGCTATCAGTAACTACTAGTAGTCCTTTGTTAATTTATGCATCATTGTCATTTTGTTTAGTTTCTTTTGTTACCTATTCTGACATCGGATTCAAACTTCTTTTGAAATGAGTTTTACTGTGCGTATTGTTGTGTATTTGTTTTTTCTACATTGGCAAGATGAAAAACGGGGGAGGGTGGTTTATATATCAAAAAACATGTTTAACCCCGCCGCATTTTTGCGCCTGTCCCAAGTGAGGAGCCTCTGGCCTTTTTTAGTCTTGTATGATTTAAATTTAGTTTCTTTTATATATTTAGGAGTTTAGTATGACGTCCATTATCACTGAACTAGTAATCATTTTAGTTTAGGGGGCAGCTGAAACATGACTCCGGGTTCATGGTTTTCTCGCTGCATTGAAGACCCATTGGTGCCCTTTGGTTGTAATCTGCTCTACAATCGAATTGTTGTCTCTTTAATATATTCCCCATTTCATTATCATTGTTTTATAGAAAAAAGTTTTCGTCTCTAAGAGAGAAACAAATAATGCTCAACAATAGATAAATGCTCTGTACCTTTTAAAGAGAATGTCCCTTACATAACAAGAAATTGTCAGGTAATGCAAAGGAATCCTGTCAAACCAAAAGCCACCAGGTGACATTAACATTCATATGTATTTCCAGAGTTTAGACTTTCTGTAATGTACCAATAAATATTTTATCTTTCCCTTGTACACACATGAAGAAATATATACCATAAGGATCTTTTAGAAAAAAAAATGAATATCATGGAAAATTTTCGATTATTTGATTTTTGTTTAAAATAAATATTAATGCTACACCATAATTGTTTTGAAACAAATATCAGTACTCTAATTTAAATCTTATATTTAATAGTATTTTTTATTATTTCATAGACAACTAGACATCATTGCATCTGATTTTGTCATTAATTTTTTTTAATTCAATATAAGCAAAACCAGGTATTAAAACCGATAATGAAAATTTAACTTGTGCACAAAAAACTTGTGATTGCAAGCCTGTCTAAGTCGATTCATAAACAGTTGTGGTAAATTCTGACACAATGTTCAATAATCTATATTAAGAGAGATCCATTCACTTTAACACTTAGTTATTGTCTGGAACTAGAAAAATGCTTGTTTTGGGTCCCTTTTTCCTGCATGGTTAGAGCAATTTCCCACAAACTCAATACCTGCCTTCCCTTTGTGATATGGAACCAGATGGTAAAATGTCAGAGAGATCCATACATTTACACACAATTTTTTGAATTTAAAGTACAAATAATTTCAGAGAGATCCATTCACTTAAACTTTAGTAATTGTCCGGAAACCAATTTTTTTTCTGACGAAGATGCACACGACGATGACTTCATAGCATTTTACGAACCCATTGCGGTTGCATAAAAATATGACAAAGTTTGGGTTATTCCTGCTTTTAATGCAGGGACCCTCATTTACATTCAAAGATCGTCAGTAGAAAAAAAATTCCGGTATTGATTTATGTGACTTCCATATGTATTTTTTTTATCTCAGTACCTTAATGTCTCCGTTAGCATCATGAAGCTTTTGCTTAAAATCTTCCACTTCAAATTCTAATGACTTATTTCTCTCTTTGCATGAAATCAACGAGCTTCCAAGATTCTGAAAGATAAAAAATATTTTAAAGAACTAGATATTTGCATTATACAACTGTTTTTCCTTTAAAAACTTATATTGATGACTCCCTATTGCAAGATCAGTACTATAATAAATGTTGTGAGAATACAGTAGTTTAGACAAACTTAATTGCATTTTTATGATTCAATTTCAATGAAAATAAATTGCTTCGCTGAGCGCAGCTGGATACGAACGCAGATGTTCAACACTGAAAAGTTGGGGCCAAAATGGACACAATATTCACGCTTGATACAGGTCTGAATTTGGATTGTAATTAATTTATGGACACATAATAAGTTTCTGACACAGAATAACTGTAGTAAAAGAACTTCAAATTGGTTATATGATTATATAATATGACGACAACGACAACGTGATACCAATGTACGACCAAACATTTTTCAATTTTTTTGCGGTCGTATACAAATCAGTTATTATCACAACCCAGAGAATTGTTTTTCTTATGTTATATTATTGATTCAGCTGAATTTAAAATGTTTCAATCTGTAGAAAAGATATAAAATAAGAAGATGTGGTATGATTGCTAATGAGACCACTCTCCAAATGATACACAAATTAACAGCTATAGGTCACCGTAAAGTCTTCAACAATGAGCAAAGCCCATACTGCATAGTCAGATATAAATGACCCTGAAATCACAAGTGTTAAACATTGCAAACGAGAAAACTAATGTCCTATTTAATGTACAAAAATATGAACGAAAAACAAATGCGCAACACAGCGATAAACAACAACCACTGAATTACAGGCTCCTGAATTGGGACAAACACATACATACAGAATGTGGCTAGGTAACACATTTTATCGGAATCCCAACACTCCTCTAACCTGGAACAGTGGTGTAACAGTACAACATAAGACTGAATTATAAAAATCAGTTGAAAAAGGCTTCTTGACTGATCAGATGAATACAAATAGAAATACCTATAACAAAAACATAAAGTGAACATGGCTTGGTTCTAATACATCCCAACAACAACAAAATATTAAGAACAGATCTAAGAGTTCTCGCAATTACTGACAGGTAGTTCAAAGACAATAAAAACTAATAAAACAAACATTCTGTGAGTATTGCATGGCAATACATAGTCCACAACCGGTTAAAAATTCATTGTATTGGAACACAATTCCAACTAGATATATAACTTTTTATGGTGTAAACTATATACATGTAACAAATATCAAGTCAATATCTTCAAGCATGACGAAAAAAGTGTTAAAAACTGATTATTCAAGTGAATTTTCTAAGTCCAAGGGCCATAACTCTGGACAAAATCATCAGACCGGACAAAATTCGAATTTGATCTTTACCTTGTCATGATAAAACAATACACTGAATATTAAATCATTATTTTTAAGCATGAAGAAAAAAGTGTGGAAAACTGATATGCCTGACTGACGGATGGACAGATGGACAGACAAACGGACAAAGGTGAAAACCTAAAGTTAATATTAAACAAAGGACACAGATGGATTCATGACAAAATTGTGTTTTGGTGTTTGTGATGTGTTTGAAGATCTTACTTTACAGGACAATCTTGCTGCTTACAATTATTTCTATCTATAACGTAATTGGCCCAGAAGTAACAATAGCAAACATTTTGTAAATATTAACAAAAAATTACAAAATTTATGAAAATTGTTTAAAAATTTACAATAAATGACAATAACTCCTTAAGGGGTCAATTGGCCACTTTGATCATGTTGACATATTTGTAGCTCTTACTTTGCTGTTCATTGTTGCTGTTTACAGTTTATCTCTATTTATAATAATATTCAATATAATAACCAAAAGCTGCGAAATGTTCTTAAAATAATCAATTTAGGGGCAGCAACCCAACAACAAGTTGCCCGATTGGTCTGAAAAATTCAGGACAGATAGATCTTGACCTAATAAACAATTTTATTCACAGCAGATTTTCTCTAAATGCTTTGGTTTCAGAGATATGAGTAAAAACTGCATTTTACACTATGTACTATTTTTAGCCATGTTGGCAATCTTGGTTCACGGCCAGGTGATCCGACAATTCTTTTAAACTAGATACCATAATGATAAATGTGGCCAAGTCTGGTTAAATTTGTCATAGTAGTTTAAGAGAAGATTTTTGTAAAAGATAACAACAAGAGTGCACACGCTGAAATGTCTCGCCTTCTTTACTAATCATTGATATTATGTTGATAGTCCTATATCTAAAGATTTACAAGAGGTTTCTAATAAAATGACATACGTACGTAACTCGACGTACGGACGTAATGGGACGGGTTATTTCCAACCATCAAATTTGGTTGAATTCGCTCTAAAGTCTAAACAAAGTATAACAAGACTTTTAAAATCACACACTGGAATGATCGTCCATATGAATTTTTTTTATTATGACGAACAAATTATAGAAATATTGATATATTTATATTAATCACGTGTTTTTCCGGATTCCTGCCTTTATTTTACTGACATAAGACCACTTAACAAACGTATCCCATACCTATCATGCGTACGATTCGAGTTATCTTTCGTGGTTTTAATTATGAAAATAATTTTTCAATATAGTTTGCAGATAAACGCCCCATTATACTTTATTTCAATCTTTCTTTATAGTGTATCGATCTTTTTATTACATTGTTTCGGGAAAAATATTCAGAAGGATATGTTTCTGACAATTTCAGAAATATCGAAAGCAGAATTTGTCAGAATCTATCTTTATAAAGATTGCAAATTCATAACTATCGCTTTCATTTACTTTATAAAAAAAAGATTTTTCATTTATTATACAATATATGCATGGATAAAGAAATACCAATATATGTGTTAGTTTTTTCAAGAATTAAGGTGTGTTCGATAAGGTATTATTTTGTATCATTTTTTTTAACTGGAATGCTATCGGAGTCCGAATACAAAAGATGTTTCCAGGGAATATATGCAATATCCCTTGAAGTGAACTCACTAAGAGTATTTTATCTATTTTTTTATGAAGAACTAAAAGGGGCCACCGAATTCTTTTTTATGTGTAAATTATTCACGGAAATGTTTAAGGAAAGTAACATTGAACAACTACATAACATAGTAAGATTTTGTTGCCGGATGCGAATACAAGATGCATCATAAAGTGAATAAGTTAGATACGGATATTTTTTAAAGTAACAGACAAAGTATAACTCAACTCGCAAACAACTGATCAAAACAAAAGGTCATAACTGCGCGCTTTTTTTTTACAAAGAACTTGTTACTTTTGGTAGGTTAAGTTTTGAACAGACATTTGACATTCCTACATTTTATGGAGTACTCTTCTACATTGTTTAATATAAGCAATACTTTATTGTTCTCCAAGATATTACATGTATCATTCATACATGTTGACAAAAGTTAAATTTATAAAGTTAAGAGACATAGTGTATCTTAAACTTAGTATTTCCAGATTTGTAAAAAAAGCATTTTAGAGGAGGTCATACATATAATGTTGTCTATCTTTATTCTAACTCCTAACCGGATACTGAGAATTAAGCCTTTAACAAGAAGTTTCATTGAAATATATTGACTGAATGCACACAATAAATATATTTTAATGATATAATTCCACAAATCTGAATTTTTCGTAGACAGTATATTTTTGCCATTGTGTGACCTATCAAGAGTATGATCACCCTACACCTATTTTGCGATTCATATTTTCAAGTAACCGTTCACTCCCTACTAGCATAGCCGTCTTTACGCCAAGGTGAGGCTTTAACTGCCAGGATTTAAATAATTTGCCTCACCAGAAATAAATTAAAGTTACGGTACTGTCGATTGTTTGACAGTTGGTTGCTTAACGTCCAGTGGCAAATCTTCCATGCACAATTAGCGTGTAGAAAATGTGACATTATATCTAAAAGATGCATCGGATTCAAATTTCGTACTCTGATCGGACGGGACAGCGTGCATATTCATCTCGCATATCTAAACGGACTCCAAACTTTGACAATGGTTTAAATGCGTATCGGAACAAGACCAATAGTGACCATATTTCTATTCCCTTGATCATCTTTTAGAGGTTTCTGTCAAGACGTGGCAACCAAAGAGACAGATATTGAACGCCAAATATATTAGAAAAAATTATTTAAAGAAAATTGACCTTATATTACACCTACGTTTGTACGGGCTCTTCCTAGAATGCATGCACCATAATAATTAATGAAGATATGAATAAATTAACTGGTTTAGTAAAGTTTAGTTTAGTTTAAACAATATTTTATTCAAATAAATTGAATTGGATTGTAAAGTGTAATAATATTTGTCCTACAGATGCGTCCTCATAAATTCATTTGATAAAATTCTACGGAAAGGTGACACAGATGCAACAGCGATTAATGTTTTTGTTTACCTTCGACAAAAGTATAAATTATAGAATTAGAAGTATGCTTAAAAGGAGAAGAGGCAAGTCGTTTACACCTTTTACATTCCGGCGTGTTTGAAACGGTTTTCTTTTTCTTATCACATGAAAATGAGAATATGGTCACGCTTCATATTCCATTATTTTTATTTCTTCAAACATAATTTTGATTCATGAGCATTAAGAGATAATAAATGGGTCAATTTACATGACGAAGAAATGATCGGTGTGTTTGATTACCGGTTACTGAACTAAGTATTCAGTGGCGGATCCAGAACTTTTCCTAAGGGGAGCCCGCTGACTGACCTAAAGGGGGGGGCCATTCCAGTCATGCTTCAATGATTCCCTATATAATCAACCAAATTTTTCCCACGAAAGGGGGGGGGGGGCCGGGCCCCCCAGGTCCCCCCCTGGATCCGCCTATGGTTTTCCCTTTAAGTATGTTTTCGATGAAATCACCCCAAATTTGATAACACAATATGGAAATAATTAAAATAGTAGTTTGTTCTAATTTCTAGATAATATTTATTCCAACAAAGTGTGTGTATTCAACGAGCCAAAACGTCATGCAGTCTATTGTCCCCTCCGTCGACCTTCACTGCAATAGGCCGAGATACGGTCAGATAGGTCGGTTATGACGAGTAATTTCATTTTATTGGACATCTCTACTACAACTGTCACATAAACTTAACATAAACCAAGAAAACTAAACATTAACCAATGAACCATGAAAATGAGGTCAAAGTCAGATGAACCATGCCAGGCAGGCATGTACAGCTAACAATTCTTCCATACAAATAAAGTTGACCTATTGCTTATAGTTTAGGATAAATAGACCAAAACACAAAAACTAAGCTCTGAGCAATGAACCGTGAAAATGAGGTCAAGGTCAAATAAAACCTGCCTGAGTGACATATAGATCATAAAATATTTCCATACACCAAATATAGTTGACCTATTGCATATAGTATTAGAAAAGAAGACCAAAACTCGAAAACTTAACTTTGACCACTGAACAAGAAAATGAGGTCAAGGTCAGATGACACCTGTCAGCTAGACATGTACACTTTAAAATCATTCCATATTCCAAAAATAGTGGACCTATTGCACAAAGTATAAGAAAACAGACCAAAGTACAGAAACATTTACTATAACCCCTGAACCATGAAAATGAGGTCAAGGTCAGATGACACCTTCCAGTTGGACATGTACACCTTACAGTCCTTCCATACACCGAATGTACTAGACCTATTGCTTATAGTATCTGAGATATGGACTTGACCACCAAAACTTAACCTTGTTCACTGATCCACGAAATGAGGTTGATGTCTAGTGAAAACTGTCTGACAGGCACGAGGACCTTGCAAGGTACGCACATACCAAATATAGTTATCCTATTACTTATAAAAAGAGAGAATTTAACATTACAAAAAAATCTTAACTTTTTTTTCAAATAGTCACTGAATCATGAAAATGAGGTCAAGGACATTGGACATGTGAATGATGGAAACTTCGTAACATGAGGCATCAATATAAAAAGTATGAAGCATCCAGGTCTTCCACCTTCTAAAAGCTTTTAAGAAGTTAGGTAACGTCGCCGCCGCCACCGCCGCCGGCACCGCCGCCGGATCACTATCCCTATGTCGAGCTTTCTGCGACAAAAGTCGCAGGCTCGACAAAAATAAACCAAAAATTGTTAAAAATTGACTATAAAAGGCAATTATTCCTTAAGGGGTCAACTTACCATTTTGGTCATGTTGACTTATTTGTAGATCTTACTTTTCTGAACATTATTGCTGTTTACAGTTTATCTCTATCTATAATAATATTCAAGATAATAACCAAGAGCTGCAAAATTTTCTTAAAATTACCAATTCAGGGGCAACAACCAACAACAACTTGCCCGATTGGACTGAAAATTAAAGGGCAGATAGATCTTGACCTGATAAACAATTTTACCATTTGTCAGTTATGCTTTAAATGCTTTGGTTTCAAAGATATAAGCCAAAATCTACATTTTACCCCTATGTTCTATTTTTAGCCATGGTTACCATTTTGGTTGGTTGGCCTGGTCACCGGACACATTTTTCAAACTAGATACCAATGATGATTATGGCCAAGTTTGGTTAAATTTGGCTTAGTAGTTTCAGAGAAGAAGATTTTTGTAAAAGTTAATGACGACGGACGACAACGGACGACGATGACGACGGACGCCTTGAGTGATGAGAAAAGCTCACTTGGCCCTTTTGGCTAGGTGAGCTAAAAATGACTATGTGCAATGTTAAGATACATGAATCATCAGATTGTAGATCCATGAAGGTGAATAAGTATACAACAATAATATATAGTTTGCTTTTAAGTTACTGATAATAAAATCAATATTGATATACAAATAAAAACAATATTCAAAGATCTTATGACTTGGATTGAATTGGTAACCTTTTAGAATAAGTTTAATTAAAGGATTGATAAGTTTACCAGGATCGTTTCTTAATTTTCAAGCACAGTTAACATCTCTGTAAAAATGATGATGTGCTGTCCCGTTCATTCAAACTTCGAAATCTTTTTTTTTCTATGGAAGAATTAGGTAAACGTTTAAAGCAATTTGTGGTAACGAAATCCCTTACTTAATAATTTATGAGTAATAGATAGATTATGTTCATTTAAATCTAAAACATCACAACAGACACCTGCATTTTCCAACAAGTTGTGAAACGTAAACACCGTAAGATGGTGCCAAAGGAACACCACCATTCAGAAAAAGGAAAATTAACAATAGGGAACAAAAATCGTCCCTTTTGTTGTAGTGTGGAGTTTCCCGTGTAAAACTGAAATATCTAAATCTAGGAAAGAATAGTTATTTTATCGTATGCATTTGATTTATCTACAGTAAGTTTCTTTGGGTAAATTTCGGCAGTAAAAGACCGGTAAGTAAAGACCCGAATAAACTATTTGTAATTGATAATTCAACAATACTTACCATTATCTTGATAATATTTTTTAATTATTTAGAAAAAAATATCATCAAGATAACGGTACGTACGTGTTGTTGAATTTATCAATTGAATGCAATTCAGACTGGTCTTTAATGAGTTTGGTCATAAACTGTTAATCCTAACAGTACAAAAAGTCTGATAGTAAACGGGTTCAATTAGTGCCCATAGGGGTACCTACAATATGTCGATAAACTTTGTTACCAAAACGTACGCAAATATTATCAAGTTAAAAATTAATAGCTTCAATCATCTCATCACACCTCCAGTAAGTATATCTAGCATATCAACCTTTCTCATTAGAGAAGAAGGCCTTAAATGAGTTGCAGCTAATAAACTTGGATTCAGATTTACCAAAACGACCATTTAATCAATTGGGAAAACTTTTGTTTGATACGATTTCAATTTCTGCTCATTTTTTTACTGTCAAATTATTATTTCTTTCTTCTAAAAACCTATTTTCTGAATCTTTGTCCAAGTTCGTAGTTGTGCCTTTCTTTGTCATAATACAGCATATAAAAGAACTTGAAAAATCTCAGATAATAATAAAATGCATCATTGTTTTATTTCCCACCCGAAAAATATGCCATGTCAATTATTATCAGCAACTATTTAATATTATTCACAAAGAGTGAAACGTTTAAAACCAGGTTCATTCACCATTTTGACAGTTGTTGTCCATTCGTTTGATGTGTTTTATCCTTATATTTGCCATATGATTAGGGACTTTCCGTTTTGAATTTTCCTCATATTGTTGTGATTTTACTTTTTAAATGGACTGGGAACAGATGTACAGACATGTGACATCAGCACATGTAGTTTTGCGCATAAAATTCAAGTGAAGATATTGGTGTATTGTATATGAATGAACAGATCTGCCTTGGTATATAGCTTTAAGAAGTTTCATGAACATCTGTAATTCAGCATTTGTTGATAGTCCTAATGCAGAAAGGACGAGAAGTATACAATGCTTCATAACAAGTAGAAGATATGTTTCAAGATAATTTAAGGTTGTAGGAAACAATGTAACATGGTAGGAGCATGGTTGACTATGGTTTTTGATTGTAAGAAGCTTCTATCCAAGTTTTTTAAAAATCCAGCATAGTTGATGAATCTAATAAATGTTTTAAAAACTTTAACTGCAGATGGTATGTAATGTTAATAGGAAGAAAAACTAAGTCCATTTATAAGAAAAATACGAATAAGTAGGTACAAAATTACCTTCTAGATATTAGCCTTAGAATGTATTATTTCCTGGCAGAAAAACTAAGTCCATTTAAAAGTAAAATACGTGAAAAAATGAAAAAAATGGAAGTTTACATTTGGATACTATCATAAACAAGTGTCTGTCCAAGTTTGGTACAAATCCAGGGTAGTTTAAGAAAGTTATTAAAAATTTTAAAACTTGAACCACAGAGTGAATGTTATGTTTCCCGGCAGAAAAACTAAGTCCATTAATAAGTAAAATATGGAAAAACGGAAATTTTATTTTTACAAAATTTACTTCTGGATACTATCTTATGATCATAAACAAGCTTCTGTCCCAGTTTGGTAGAAATCCATGATAGTTTGGGAAAGTTATTAAAATTTAAAAAACTTTAACCACAGAGTGAATGTTTGTGGACAGCGCCGATGACAACAAGTCTAAGTTTTGTAAAACCCAGGGATAGTTTATAAATTAACTGTTTACAAAATTTTGAATTTTTTGAAATACTAAGGCTTTTCTACCTCAGGCATATATTACCTTAGCTGTATTTGGCAACACTTTTAGGATTCGGATCTCAATGCTCTTCAACTTCGTACTTTATTTGTCTTTTTGTTAAACTTTTTTTGGATTCGAGCGTCACTGATGAGTCTTTGGTAGACGAAACGCGCGTCTGGCGTATATATGAAATTTAGTCCTGGTACTAGTATCTATGATGAGGTTATTAAGAAAGTTATTAAAATTTTAAAAAATATAACCACAGAGTAAATATATGTGGCCCCACCGACGACAACGACAGAATGTAGAATCTCTAAGTTGTTATATTGATGCTGAGGTGGAGGAAATAAATAATTTCAAAATTAAAATTTAAAATCGTCTTGTTATTCATAGATTGTGAAACTAGTATACGGGTAGGTCTTCTTAACCTGCCTCGCTGAGCGCAGCTAAATACGCCCAAAGAGGTCCAACCCTGAACAGTATGGGCAAAAATGGAAACAATATTAAGCTTGACATTCTTGATACAGGTCTAAATTTGGATTGTAATAATGGTAATAATATAAAAGGATTATGAATAAATATAGTTAAAGAGTGTAGTGTATTAAATTAACGTTTTTTGATTGAGTTAAGCATGCCAATTGATATTTTATCGTATGTTTTTCTATGCTGTGATGTTATGCTATTGTTTCAGAAAAAGGGAGAAGGTTTGGTACCATTAAAACGTTTAATCCCGCTGCAAATGTTTGCACCTGTCCTAAGTCAGGAATCTGATGTACAGTAGTTGTCGTTTGTTTATGTTATTCATACGTGTTTCTCGTTTCTCGTTTTTTTATATAGATTAGACCGTTGGTTTTCCCGTTTGAATGGTTTTACACTAGTAATTTTGGGGCTTGTTGTTCGGTGTAAGCCAAGGCCCCGTGTTGAAGGCCGTACATTGACCTATAATGGTTTACTTTTTTTTAAATTGTTATTTGGATGGAGGGTTGTCTCATTGGCACTCACACCACATCTTTCTATATCAAAGAACTTTTAATTGGTTATATGAATAGAATTTATATTCAATTAAAGATGTATTGCTGATGTGCAATACACTGTGCTGGTGCGCAATACTTAGTAAATCTGTTGTCAGACTATTAACAAATAAAGTTCAATTTCTTCTCAATGTCATATCTGAAATTTATGAAAATCCATAGGGAGATATCATCAATAGCTATAAATAATTCACCAAAGTTTCATGAGAACTGCTGAAAGCATTTTTTGAGTTATTGTCCAAAATCTGGAAAATCACCCCTTTTAAAATGAATAAAACCCCATCACTCAGAAATGTGAAATCCAAAATTTATAAAATTCTAAAGGGAGCTTACATCAACAGATATAAACAATTTCCCAAAATTTTTTCCAAGTTGATGAAAGCATTTACAGTTATAGTCGAAAAACTTGAAAATCTCCCCTTTTTTAATGAATAAAACTCCAAACTTGGAAACGGTAAATCTGAAATTTATAAAACTAGAGGCTCTAAAGAGCCTGTGTTGCTCACCTTGGTCCATGTGCATATTAATCGAGGACACAAATGGATTCATGACAAAATTGTGTTTTGGTGATGGTAATGCGTTTGTAGATATTACTTGACTGAACACTCTTGCTGTTGACAATATTTCTATCTACAATGCACTTTGCCAAGTAGTTAGAGTGAAAATATTTTGTAAAAATTTACAAAAATTTACAAAATTTATGAAAATTGTTAAAACTAGACTATAAAGGGCAATAACTCCTTAAGGGGTAAATTGACCATTTTGCTCATGTTGACTTATTTGTAGATCTTACTTTGCTGAATATTATTGCTGCTCACAGTTTATCTCCATCTATAATAATATTCAAGATTATAACCAAAGACGGCAAAATTTCCTTAAAAATACCAATTCAGGGGCAGCAACCCATCAACCCATTGTCCGATTCATCTGAATAGTTCAGGGCAAATAGATCTTGACTTGACAAACAATATTACCCATTGTCAGATTTGCTCTAAATGATTTGGTTGCAGAGTTATAAGCCAAAATCTACATTTTACCCCTGTTCTATATTTAGCCATGGCGGCCTTCTTAGTTGGCTGGTCGGATCATAGGACACATTTTTTTAACTAGATACCCTAATGATGATTGTTGCCAAGTTTGGTTAAATTTGGCCCAGCAGTTTCAGAGGAGAAGATTTTTGTAAAAGTTAACAGACGACGCCGGACGACGACGACGAGAGACAACGGACGCAAAGTGATAAGAAAAGTTCACTCAGCCCTTTGGGGCAGGTGATCTAAAAACTAAAGGATAATCACATCAATATATATAAACAATTCACCAAAGTTTTATGCATATTGGTTAAAGCATTTTTGAGTTAATGTCCGACATGTTGAAGACGAACGGACAAACGGTTAACGGTATACCATAATACGTCCTGTAAACAGGCGTACAAAAATGTATTAACTGTTTGATATCATATACCAAAACAGAGACGAAGAGAAAAATTAAAGAACCTTAGTGAGCACGCTCACATACCCCACGTCCCCACATTCTCATTGGAGAAATTAAATAAGTGTAAGAAAAAAAATTGTATAAGAAAAAATATTGAATAAAAATTTCCTGTCAAAATGCACCTCTTCATAGTATGCCCTTATTATCTACAAAATTTCATGAAATTCTGATGTGTGGTTTCAGGAGTTGAGATGACAAACTGTTGTAGAAGTACATTGACGCAAATAAGTTCAAAGGGGCATAACTCCTAGAAAAAAAATGAATCGTAATTTCCTGTCGGTATGCACATCTACGTAGTATGTCCTTATTATCTACAAAATTTCATGAAATCTGTTGTGTGGTTTCAGAGGAGTTGAGATGACAAACTATTGAAGTAGTACCTTAAAGCAAATAAGTTCAAAGGGGCGTGACTCCTAGAAAAAAAATTGAATCGTAATTTCCTGTCGATATGCACATCTACATAGTATGTCCTTTTTATCTTAAAAGGTTTCATGAACTTCTATTGTGTAGTTTCAGAGAAGTTGCGATGACAGACTGTTGCAGAAGTGCATTAAAGAAAATAATATCAAAGGGGCGTAACTCCTAGAAAAAAAATTGAATTGTAATTTCCTGACGAAATGCACATCTACAAAATATGTCCTTTTTATCTAACTAGAGGCTCTCAAGAGCCTGTGTCGCTCACCTTGGTCTATGTGCATATTATACAATGGACACAGATAAATTCATGACAAAATTGTGTTTTGGTGATCATGATGTGTTTGTAGATCTTACTTTACTGGACATTCTTCTTGCTACAATTATCTCTATCTATAATGAACTTGGCCCAGTAATTACAGTGGAAAATATTTTCTAAAAATTTACAAAAATTTACAAAAATTTATGAAAATTGTTAAATAATGACTATAAAGGGCAATAACTCCTTAAGGGGTAAACTAAAAAATTTGGTCATGTTGACTTATTTGTAGATCTTACTTTGCTGACCATTATTGCTGTTTACAGTTTATCTCTATCTATTATAATATTCAAGATAATAAGCAAAAACTGCAAAATTTCCTTAAAATTACTAATTCAAGGGCGAAAATTTCAGGGCAAATAGATCTTGACCTGGTAAACACTTTTACCCCATGTCAGATTTGCTCTAAATGCTTTGGTTTTTGAGTTATAAGCCAACAAGAGGCTGTCACGACAGCAAACCGGATTGATTAGGTCTTTCCACTTTTCGTGGAAAGATCTTTTGTTTTTCTTCTGATAATTTTTTTTTTCTTCTGCCGTCTGAGATGCTTTTTTGTCTTACAACATATCGAATGGATTTTTTGGCCAATGATGTTGTACAGTAATGAGGGTTTCAAACCTCACCCTGTGTGACCGAACACTTATTCTTATAGGAGTTATCTCCCCGCATCCCTTTTTTGTTGTTATCGCTATATCTCTAAAACCGTATAAGATTTTAACAAACTGTTTTCACCAAATTGTTCGTTTATTCTTCAAAATGATTTGGTTTATTTTGACTTGAGTGATCGGAAGATATCTTATAGGAGTTATTTCCCTTTGAAAATTTGAGATAGGCGATTTGTTGGATAAATTCATACGTTATAAGTCGTAGAGGCCTACAGTCTTTTGATATGAAGTCCTTGGTCCATTTGAAGGAAATTGAGGTCAAGGTCAAAGGTCAAGGTCATGTTCTAAATTTTGAATTTTGCTTGTTATCGTTATTCCACAGAAACTGTGACAGTAAATGATATGTGTTTGCCAAATAACTGTTTACAATAAGGCGCAACTTCAACCTATTTCAGTCAAAGTGTTTTGGTTAACCCTTATAGGAGTTTTCTCCCCTTATGTATTTCAAATCAGTATTTCTCCACAACCATACAAGTGATTGACCTCCGGTCTTCCGTTTTGAGTTCACTGACCTATGACTTTGAAATTGAGATCAAGGTCATAGGTCAAGGTCATGTTATAAATTTTGAATTTTGCTTGTTATCGTTATTCAAAAGAAGCTGTTACAATTAATGATATGATTTGTTTGCCAAATTACTGTTTACAAAAAGGCGCAACTTCAACCTATTTCAGTCGAAGTGTTTTGGTTAACCCTTATAGGAGTTTTCTCCCCTTATGTATTTGAAATCAGTATTTCTCCACAACCACACAAATGATTGACCTGGGGTCTTCCGTTTTGAGTTCACTGACCTATGACTTTGAAATTGAGATCAAGGTCATAGGTCAAGGTCATGTTATAAATTTTGAATTTTGCTTGTTATCGTTATTCAAAAGAAGCTGTTACAATTAATGATATGATTTGTTTGCCAAATTACTGTTTACAAAAAGGCGCAACTTCAACCTATTTCAGTCGAAGTGTTTTGGTTAACCCTTATAGGAGTTTTCTCCCCTTATGTATTTGAAATCAGTATTTCTCCACAACCACACAAATGATTGACCTGGGGTCTTTTGATTTGAGATCACTGACCTATTACCTTGAAATTGAGGTCAAGGTCAAAGGTCAATTTGACATTCTAGATTTTGACCTTTGCTAAAAATTATTTTCTGTTCATACTAAAACAATTAAGTCTTCTGCATATACCTATTAATCTTATTTTTTTATATCAATTCGAAGAACCAAATTACATCAACAAGGAGTGACATTTTCTAACATTGTTTTTTAAATTTCATTCTTATAATCGAGGTGGAAAGAACTTCAATTGTTCTCTGAAGAATTGGGTTTTAATTAACATTTATTTGTGTCCTGGCAATATCACAAGAACCATTCAGGGTTTCCGCTGGCGATAAAAATTCGTCATTTGCGAAAGAATTTGGCGAAAGAAATATATAGAACGATTTATTTTCCTCCATCTTGTTTATTTACTTTTTTCGAGTTTCTCGGACTTTACCTATCAGACAATACTCGGAATTCACCTTGACATCATTAAGATTTGGACAGAAAATCAATAATCAGCTGATTGCATTTTATAGCTATCGACAACAAAGGACTAATTAATAAAGGTGTTGATTGAATTGTTTGACAAAATGATATGGTTAAATGGCTTCCGCTAAATGTCACATACATAATTTATTTACCACTTTGCGACGCACGTGTTTGAAGCAAACTTTTGACGTCTCCTCTCTTTTTAAAGATAGTTTAGAAAAGATAGCTGTTGTTGTGACGAAAAATTTTCAAAAACAAGAAAAATCTCCGATTTAAAACTTTAATTATCTTTTGACTTTAATATAGGTATTTGATTAGGGAGACTGCTTTAAAGTCGTTTGAGTGACACGTGTGTTTCAAGCATAGTTTTACGTCTCAACTTTTTCATTTACGATGGTCAAAAAATGAAACCTGTCGTTATGAAGAAATCTATCCAAAAGGTTGGGAACAACCCCTTGAATGAGAGTAGCCCTTCAATGTTATGACTACACATGAAATGAGGGATCAAAATATCATGTGATAAAAGCTTTTGTTTTGTTGTAAAAACCACTTCTTAGTACAAAATTAAAGGGCACATCAATATTTTTCTTTTAAAGAAACTTTCCCTATGAACTATACTGGTATTATATAATCAAAACCTGTCCATTAATTTTGTTGTATTCCAGGACTTATATCTTCTTTATTATTAAAAGTATAGTGGCCCCCTCATTTAGAAAAGTTGTTTAAAATACAATGAATATTTTTCCTTTTTATGTTAAAAAAAAAATCTGTTGTTTTAAAGTAAATGTTTAGTGTTTATTCATTAAATGTAGACTCTAGAATAATCATAGACACGATTGGGCAAAATCACCTCATTTAAGGGAAAAAGGGGGTGGGGTGTAAGAAAAAAAGGTAAATTTTTAAAGAAAAATATAGTTATATCTTACTTGGCGAAAAAAATAATAAAGTGGCGAAAAATATATTGTTTTGGCGAAAGAGGTGGCGAAAAAAATAATTGACCCAGGGGAAACCCTGGAACCATTACTGATGAATGGTGAAAGTGAAAATCGTCAATATCAAATTTGACCTCCATTTTGTCATCAGTATCAACATATAAAAATTTGAAAAGCTTACATTGAATGGTTCATGAGTAAATGGAACAACGTGAATGGAAACACCATTTTACGATCTTTCAAGAACCATAACTCCTGAACAGTAAAAGTCAAAATCGTCATTATTGAACTTGACCTCCATTTGTCATCAGTAACAACATATAAAAATTTCAAAAGCTTTAGTTGAATGGTTCATGAGAAAATGCACGGACACGACTGGAAACACCATTTTTCAATCTTTCAAGAACCATAACTCCTGAACGGTAAAAGTCAAAATCGTCATTATTGAACTTGACCTCCATTTTGTCATCAGTAACAACATATTAAAATTTGGGAAGCTTTGGTAGAACAGTTCATGTGTAAATGCACGGACACGACTTGAAACACCATTTTTCAATCTTTCAAGAACCATAACTCCTGAATGGTAAAAGTCAAAATCGTCATTATTGAACTTGACCTCCATTTTGTCATCAGTAACAACATATTAAAATTTGGGAAGCTTTGGTAGAACAGTTCATGTGTAAATGCACGGACACGACTGGAAACACCATTTTTCAATCTTTCAAGAACCATAACTCCTGAACAGTAGAAGTCAAAATCGCCATTATTGAACTTGACCTTCATTTAGTTGTCAGTAACAACATATTAAAATTTAAAAAGCTTTGGTTGAACGGTTCATGAGTTAATGCACGGACAACATTTGATTGTCGCCCGCCTGACCGACCGACCGCCCGGCCGCCGTACATCCCCAAATCAATAACCGACATTTTTGTGACAAAAATCCGGTTAAAAACTGCATTTTACCCCTATGTTCTATGTTTAGCCATTGTGGGCATCTTGGTTGGTTGACCAGGTCAGGCCACAAATTTTTTAAACTAGATACACCAAAGATGATTGTGGCCAAGTTTGGATTCATTTGGCCCAGTAGTTTCAGAGGAGAAGATTTTTGTAAAAGATTACCAAGATTTACGAAAAATGGTTAAAAATTGACTATAAAGGTCAATAACTCCTAAACGGGTCAACTGACCATTTTGGTCATGCTGACTTATTTGTAAATATTACTTTGCTGAACATTATTGCTGTTTACAGTTTATCTCTGTCTATAATAATATTCAAGATAATAACCAAAAACAGCAAAAATTCCCCAAAATTACCAATTCAGGGGCAGCAACCCAACAACAGGTTGTCGATTTCATCTGAAAATTTGAGGGCAGATAGATCTTGACCTGATAAACAATAATACCCCACGTTAGATTTGCTCTAAATGCTTTGGTTTTTGAGTTATAAGCCAAAAACTGCATTTTACCCCTATGTTCTATTTTTAGCCATGGCGGCCATCTTGGTTGGTTGGCCGGGTCACGCCACACATTTTTTAAACTAGATACCCCATTGATGATTGTGGCCAAGTTTGGTTTAATTTGGCCCAGTAGTTTCAGAGGAGAAGATTTTTGTAAAAGTTAACGACGACGACGACGACGACGACGACGACGACGGACGATGGACGACAAGTGATGAGAAAAGCTCACTTGGCCCTTTGGGCCAGGTGAGCTAAAAAGGACACGTGAAATTCTGTTGTGTGGTTTGAAAGGAGTTGCGATGACAAGAAACAGGACTGACGGACGGACGGATCAAAAACATTATACCCTCCCGCAACTTCGTTGAGTGGGGTTTCAAAATATAATTAAAACATAAACTGTTATCACAGAGATATGTCTCGCCTTATTGTAATTTTGACTACGCTAATGTTGAAATCAAAATAGCAATGCTTTAACATCTTACACAGGTCGGGAACACTACCTTATATGGAAATGCATGAATTAGCATACTAATGTCCTCGAACATGTAATTGTTTTTTTACGTTTGACGAAATTTACTTTTACCTGGGTTTTTGACCAATCAACTAAATGAGTAACAATGCATGATGGACTACTACGTGTTTACAATCAACCAAACAAGCATGTTATTTACTGAAATAAACACATTTGTTTATGCAATGCAGGATTGACAATATGGCTTAGTTTTTCATTTTTTGTATCCAAATTTATAGTTCGTGATATAAAGTATTCGTTCCATGCTCAGATTAATGAAAAGTTGTTTCTATGCGAAGAAACAAGTGTTTGAATTACCGGATGTACAGCCAGTAATAGTTTGATGATGACACTGAAATTTCAGGTATTTGTCCAGCAGACAGCAGCGAAACAACAGTGAAAAATACAATTACCCATCAGACAAACTTACTAGTGTAAAGTTAGCCGTCGATAATAGCCGGTGCTAATATTCGTGGGGTTCAGCAACTGTTGTATAGCTTGTAGCTATAGATAGTTAATAAAAAATTAGAATCATATGAATTTTGTGTTCGTAAAAAGGCAAAGACTTAGAGTTTGTTAAAGATCTGACGAGATTACTAAACTTTCTAAGATTTCACAATACTAATTTTATGATATTGTACCTTCTTATATGATTAAAAAGTAATTTAATTCGAGGAAAAGAATGTGTTTACTTCTTTGTCTTAAACAACAAGGAATATTCATCAATCGGAGCCAATTATAGCCGATTATACGGTATGGGTATTTTTCATTGTTGAAGGCATTACAGATTCCTATCACTACTTACATCCATTTCATTTGAGCTTAAATGGGCAATCATACCACATCTTCTTATTTTTGTATACAAACATCTTTCAGAATGTTTGATTTTCCATTGTGAAATATATTTAGTAACGTCTGTAGAACACTAGGTAATATTTTCATTTTGAGAATTTGAAAAGATACAGAACATGCACAAAGCCTATATCATCCATCATATTTCATCGAAACTACACAAGACCCAGAGGCAAATTTAGTGGGGGCCCCTTTATGGGAAAAAATGAATATAGTGAATCACTGAAGCAAGACCAAAGCGGGCCCCTATTAGGCAGTCAATGGGCCCCTACTTATGAAAAATTCTGGATCCGCCAGTGAAGACCTTTTTGAATTCTTGTCTGACAGTGTTAAAAAAATCTATAGGTATAATTGATTTTTTACATATTTCTGTATTTGGGACTTACTGGTCATTTTGTTCTAAAGGTAGTGAAGCAGCAACTGTTTTTCGGTCATTTTATTTTCGTCTTTGCAAAGTTCGATTTTTTTCTAATAGAGACATTGGATTTTTTTAATGGACTCGTACATTTACCAACCTTATTAAAACCATTAATAATGATATCCATTTTATGTGCGACAAGGTGGTAGCATTGATATATTTTGTGAAAATTGCAGCATTGGAAATAAAGCTATTATATTTCTTTCTTTTTTTGGGGATACATTTCTTCTTCTTTTGTATATTAAATGAAGCTGTTGTTGGTTTTTTTGTGTTTTTTTTTTTTTTTTTGGGGGGGGGGGGGGATTGGTTTACACATGTTATTATTGATCCTTTTATAGCTTACTTTTCAGAATTAAACCTAAAATTGCTTACTTTACAAGATTGTGTCTTGGGTGGAAAGATGTCTCATTTGGCACTCTGATTGAACATATTACTTAATGAGTATTGATCAAATATTTCAGTCTTATCTATGAATGTAAGGGGCATAAGAGGTAAACATGCATCTATTGTTTGTTTTCAAGAGACTCACAGTAATGAGGATATCGAGAAACCTTGGCAAAATGAATGTCACTGCAACAATAAAAGTGCTGGTGTTAGTGTGATGATTAAAAGGGTCTACATTTTAAGATTCATGACCAGAAAGGTCGTTTTATTGTTTTAGACTTATCATTATATGAACAAAAGCTAATCTTTGTAACTGTTTATGGATTTAATACTGATGAACCATCATTGTTTAGTGATATTTTACACAACATATCTTGCTTTACTAATACTAGCATCTTAATGTGTGGTGACTGGAATGTTGTACAAGATTTTCATATGGACACTTATAATATTCTGCACAATAGAAATTTGAACTCTCCTAATAAGATTGAAGAAATTTCAAAAACTTTAGATCCATGGAGAACCTGTCATCCAGATGACAAAAAATTTACTTGTCGTCAAACCTCTCCTATCAAGCAGAGTCGATTAAATTATTTTTATTAAGTGAAAACTTATTTTCACTTAAGAAAAGTACAACCAGATGCTCCGCAGGGCGCAGCTTTATACGACTGCAGAGGTCAAACCCTGAACAGTTGGGGCAAGTATGGACACAACATTTAAGCTTGATACGGCTCTGAATTTGGATTGTGATTAAATAGTTGACACAACATAGGTTTCTGACACAGAATGAATATGGTCTATCAACTTAAACTTAAAAACTTAAAAATTTCAAATTGGACTTTTACCTATTATGGTCCAATATCCAAAATCTAAATACATGGTTAGATTCAGCATGTCATAGAACCCCAAGAATTCAATTTTTGATGAAATCAAATAATGTTCAATTTTAGACCCTTTAGACCTCAATTTGGACCAATTTTATAACCGGGCCCAAATATTAAAAATCTAAATACATTGTTAGATTCAGCATATTGAAGAACCCCATATATTAAATTTTTGTTGAAATCAAACAAATTGAAAGTTTAATTTTGGACCCCGATTTGGACCAGCTTGAAAACTGGGTCCATAATAAAAAATCTAAGTACATGTTTAGATTCAGCATATCAAAGAACCCCAAGAATTCAATTTTTGTTAAAATCAAACTAAGTTTAATTTTGGACCCTTTGGACCTTAATATAGACCAATTTGAATACAGGACCAAATATTAAGAATAAAAATACACGGTTAGATTCGGCATATCAAAGAACCCCAATGATTCGTTTTTTGATGAAATCAAACAAAGTATAAATTTTGGACCCTTTTGGCCCCTAATTGCTAAACTGTTGGGACCAAAACTCCCAAAATCAATCCCAACCTTCCTTTTGTGGCAACCTTATGTTAAAATTTCATAGATTTCTGTTTACTTATACTTAAGTTATTGTGCGAAAACCAAGAAAAATGCTTATTTCGCCCCTTTTTGGACCCTAATTCCTGAACTGTTGGGACAAAAACTCCCAAAATCAATCCCAACCTTCCTTTTATGGTCATAAACCTTGTCTTTAAATTTCATAGATTTTTATTTACTTATATTAAAGTTAGAGTGCGAAAACCAAATGTCTTCGGACGACGATGACGACACCAACGTCGTACCAATATACGACCAAAACATTTTCAATTTTTTGCGGTCGTATAAAAATTATTCCTGGATACAAAACAGATCACTCAGCCATTGTTTTTTACCTTTTCTGCCAGTCTTGATAAAAGGGGTAAGGGATATTGGAAGTTTAATTCACAGTTGTTGAGAGATACTGAATATGTTGAAAAGGTAAAGATGTGTATTAAGGATACTGTTTCTGTGTATCTATCTTTCAGACAGTAGAGATGACCTATTTCATGTACAACAAAGTACTGAAGATGAAAATCCGATACTTGTCCATTACACACAGTATATCTAAATCAAAAGAATAAGAGCTACTCTGAAACTTGAAGAAGATATACAAAATTTAGATATTATTATGAATACAGCCCCTACTGAAGCTGTACAGATCGATTTAAATGATAAACTAGAGGCTCTCAACAGCCTGTGTCGCTCACCTTGGTCTATGTGCATATTATACAATGGACACAGATAAATTCATGACAAAATTGTGTTTTGGTGATCATGGTGTGTTTGTAGATCTTACTTTACTGGACATTCTTCTTGCTACAATTATCTCTATTTATAATGAACTTGGCCCAGTAATTACAGTGGAAAATATTTTCTAAAAATTTACAAAAATTTACACAAATTTATGAAAATTGTTAAATAATGACTATAAAGGGCAATAACTCCTTAAGGGGTAAACTAAAAAAATTGGTCATGTTGACTTATTTGTAGATCTTACTTTGCTGAACATTATTGCTGTTAACAGTTTATCTCTATCTATTATAATATTCAAGATAATAACCAAAAACTGCCAAAATTTCCTTAAAATTACCAATTCTGGGGCAGCAACCCAACAACAGGTTGTCTGTTTTGTCTGAAAATATTAGGGCAGATAGATTTTGACCTGATAAACAATGTATTCCCTGTCAGATTTGCTCTAAATGCTTTGGTTTCAGAGATTTAAGCCAAAATCTACATTTCGCCCCTATGTACTATTTTTAGCCATGGCGGCCATCTTGGTTGGTTGGCAGGGTCACGCCACACATTTTTAAAACTAAACACCCAAATGATGATTGTGGCCAAGTTTGGTTATATTTGGCCCAGTAGTTTCAGAGAAGAAGATTTTTTATAAGAATACTAACTAGAGGCTCTAAAAAGCCTGTGTCGCTCACCTTGGTATATGTGAATATTAAACAAAGGAAGCAGATGGATTCATGACAAAATTGTGTTTTGGTGATGGTGATGTCTTTGTACATCTTACTTTACTGAACATTCTTGCTGCTTACAATTATCTCTATCTATATATAATGATCTTGGCAAAGTAGTTTCAGTGGAAAATGTTAGTAAAAATTTACAAATTTTATGAAAATTGTTAAAAATTGACTATAAAGGACCATAACTCCTTAGGGGGTCAGTGACCATTTTGGTCATGTTTACTTATTTTTAGGTCTTACTTTGCTGTACATTATTGCTGTTTACAGTTTATCTCTATCTATAATAATATTCAAGATAATAACAAAAAACGGCAAAATTTCCTTAAAATTACCAATTTAGGGGCAGCAACCCAACAACCGGTTGTCGGGTCAATCTGAAAATTTCAGGGCAGATAGATCTTGACATGATAAACAATTTAACTCAGTCAGATTTGCTCTAAATGCTTTGATTTTTGAGTTATAAGCCAAAAACTGCATTTTACCCCTATGTTCTATATTTAGCCATGGCGGCCATCTTGGTTGGTTGGCCGGGTCACCGAACACATTTTTTAAACTAGAAACCCCAATGATGATTGTGACCAAGTTGATTAAATTTGGCCCAGTAGTTTTAGAGCAGAAGATTTTTGTAAAAGTTAACGACGACGAACGACGACGGACGAAGGACGACGACGGACGAAGGACGCAAAGTGATGGGAAAAGCTCACTTGGCCCTTCGGGCCAGGTGAGCTAAAAATTTAGAAAAATGGCTAAAAATTGACTATGTATAATAATATTCAAGATAATAAGCAGAAACTGCAAAATTACCTTAAAATTACTAATTCAGGGGCAGCAACTCAACAACGGGTTGTCCGATTTGTTTGAAAATTTCAGGGCAAATAGGTCTTGATCTGATAAACACTTTTACCTATGTCAGATTTGCTCTAAATCCTTTGGGCCAGGTGAGCTAAAAAGTTAGAATCCATGAGAGAGTAGAAGATAACGGGTTTACTATTACGGTCCCGGGCAAACTGGCATGAAAATGCTGAAAAATGTTCCCAATACTTTTTAAAATTAGAAAAGAGAAATTTTAAAAAGAAGACAACGGTTGAAATGCTTGGTGATCAAGGTAATCATATATCAGACCAATCCACGATTCTCTCAGAACAACATAATTTTTATAAAAAATTGTATTCAAAGAGAAACATTGATTGTTCAAGTGTTTTTCACGATTTTGCCCTCACCCAGGAACAACATGACCTGTGTGAGGGTAACTTGACATATGAGGAATGTGCTAAAGCAATGAGTAAGGTGAAAAATGGGAAATCCCCAGGAAGCGATGGATTTTCTGTCGATTTTTACAAATTCTTTTGGAGAGATCATGTTATATCTGTATATTATGTAATGTTTACTCTTCTCTCCAGAGGAGCTGGAGTTATAATATATTATCAACCAACCAAGTTTTACATGGCAGCAGAGTGAGATCCACCCAATTTTGAAGAAAACAGATTAGAAATTGACTTTTGTAGAGAAATAACATTGTAGCGTATAGAGACTAAATATTCAGTGTTGTGATTTCTAGTATAGTAAAGTGACACTCATCTTAGTGTAGATTAGCTTAGTGTATTGGAGATTAGTGAAGTGTTTTGTAGATTAGCGAAATGAATTGTAGATTAGCGAATTGTACTGTAGGGTTAAAATGGTAGCATCGGTCAACTATAAAGTACCACCTGTATTTACTGAACAGAAGCTTCATAGCAGATGGATTGATGAAATTAAAGCATGGAAGGGCTTGACTGATCTAGACAAAAAGAAGATGGCTATAGAGATAGCATTGTCACTCCCTGAAGAAGGACTAAATTCCATTCGAGATAAAGTGTTTAGCAACTTAAGTTTAGAAGCCTTAAATGCAGATGATGGAGTAGATAAGCTCATTGAATTTATGGACAAAATTTTCAAAAAAGATGAGCTAAGTGAAGCTTATGAAGCATATTCTGAATTTGATAGATTTAGGCGGAGTGAGGTTAGTTCAATGGAGGAGTATGTAACAGAATTTGAGAAATTGTATAACAAAACCAAAAAGTTTACAATGGAACTGCCACAGCCTGTGTCAATTACGAGCAAGTTGAATCACTCTTCAAGCAGATGGCAACTTCTCTTGAAAAGTTTTTTGGACAGCAAGCTAGCAAAGATATGGGAGACAGAATTAGTGGAAGCAGCATGTATGGCTGATGAAGAGGTAAATTATTCAAGGAATCGTTTTGGGCGAGGTAGAGGATATAGAGGGAATCAAAGTACAAATAGAGCAAGTGATACAGACCACAAAGCAACTCTAATTACAAAGCAAAATTCAACAAATCTGTCAATTCAAATAGACCTGATGGTTTGCCACTACGTTGTCTCAGTTGTGATTCAATTAGACATTTGGTAAAGCAATGCCCACACTCTTATGAAAATATGGCCAAGTCAAATCAAGGTGTTGAAAAAGCTGTGTTGTTTACTGGAAATAAGTCACAGGAAGCTCTTGTTCTTTTGACAGAATCTGCCAATTCAGCAATATTAGATAGTGCTTGTACTTCCACTGTAGCAGGGGAAACATGGATGAAATGTTATTTAGACTCCCTCGACTCTTTTATAAGAGAAAAAGAAGTAGAAAACCCAAGTGAAACTCTTTTCAAATTTGGTGGAGGTACAGTTCTGCAATCAACAAAGAAGGTAACTTTTCCATGTGCTATTGCAGGTGTTGAATGTGAAATTCAAGCAGATGTTGTAACAAGAGATATACCATTGTTGTTAAGTAAGGACTCCATGAAGAAAGCAAAAATGAAGCTAGATCTTGAAAATGATAGTGCAAATATATTCGGAAAAGATGTTCAACTGCAGAGCACATCTTCAGGGCATTATTGTGTACCAATAGATCAATTGAAAATTGATATTAAAGTTACAGCCGCTGCACTTGTAGCAACAAAAATGACCAAAGACAAAACCAAAATCATAGAAAAACTACATAAGCAGTTTGCTCATTCATCAGCCAAAAGACTGAAAACTTTGTTGAAAGATGCAGGTGGTTATACCAAAGAACACTTAAATTGTGTGGATGGAATAACAGAAGGTTGTGATGTCTGCAAGAAATATAAGAAAACTCCAGCTCGACCATTTGTCTCACTTCATTGGGCCACAGAGTTCAATGAAGTGGTTGCCGTTGATTTAAAGGAATGGAAACCTAACACATACTTTTTGCATTTAATTGATATTGCTACAAGATTTAGTCTGGCTACAGTTATCAAAAGGAAAACACCAGATGTCATAGCGGACAAGATAATGTCTCTGTGGATAGGGAGTGGAATGGGACCTCCAAAGCGTTTCTTAGCTGACAATGGTGGTGAAATTGGAAATGAAATTTTCCGTGCTATGAGTGCTAACCTTAACATTGATGTAATGCATACTGCTGCTTATAGTCCTTGGCAGAATGGTATTTGTGAACGTAATCATGCTGTGGTTGATGACTGTGTTGCAAAAATATTGGAAGATCAACCAAAACTAAATTTAAACGTAGCTTCAGTATGGGCCTTGAATGCAAAAAACAGTCTCTCCATGGTATATGGATGAAGCCCATATCAACTTGTTTTTGGAACAAACCCAAACTTGCCAAACGTGCTCAATGATAAACCTCCTACTTTGGAGCACAATACAGTCAGTCAGACATTTGCCATTCATCTAAATGCATTGCACTCTGGTAGGCGTGCTTTCATACAAGCAGAGTCATCAGAAAGAATAAGAAGGGCTCTAAGTCATAAGATTAGAGCTTCTGGTGAATGTTTTCAGCATGGAGATAAAGTTTATTACAAAAGAGATGATGATAATAAGTGGAAAGGCCCTGGAACCGTCCTTGGTCAAGATGGCAAAGTAGTGTCTGTAAGGCATGGAAGTATATATGTCAGGGTTCATCCATGTAGGCTTATCAGATGTGGAACAGAGTTAAATGATATGCCATCTAAGCAACTAAATGTAAACAAAAACAATGCACAACCAGTTAGAGAGAAAATTCATCAAACTGCAATTTATGATAGTGATGATGAGGAAAACATCAATAGAAATGTGGAACAGAATATAGAGGAACAAGAACCTGTACAAAATGAAAATGATCATCAGCAAATTATACAACTTCCTCAAATGCAAAATGATGACAATGAACAAGTAGATCAAAATATTGCACCTGGAGCAGCATTTGATTACCTTGAACAGCATGTAAGGCCAAAATAAAACAAAACCAAAGACATTCCATATGTATGTGAAAATATAGTATACAAAATGAAAGAAAATGACACATGGGTCAAAGCTAAGGTTGTGAGTAAAGGTGGTTAATCAACTGGAAAAAATTGGGCTTATTTGAACCTTCAGGATGAGAATGAAGATGCTCAGGTTGGCATAGATTTTGCTAAAGATGTTCAAGAGTGGTGTACAGAACAAGATGTAGATGAAGACAATGCAGTTGTTGTTCCTCAATCTAGGCATAATGAGAACCAAGTGAAACATGCTAAACAGCTAGAAATGGACAATTGGAAATCATTTAAAGTTTATGATGAAATTCCATATTCAGGCCAAAAATTAATGTCAAGAAGATGGGTTATTACAGAAAAAGAAATAAATGGAGAAAGAAAAGTGAAAGCTAGGTTGGTAGTGAGAGGGTTTGAGGAAAAATATGAAGTAAAATCAGATTTACCAACCGTTCACAAAGAAAGTCTAAGATTATTTTTACCTATAGCTTCTACTTCTGAGTTTGACATTCATTCAATAGATATAAAGGCAGCATTTTTACAAGGTAAAGAAATAGACAGAATTA
This sequence comes from Mytilus galloprovincialis, assembly GCF_965363235.1. Classification (NCBI taxonomy): domain Eukaryota; kingdom Metazoa; phylum Mollusca; class Bivalvia; order Mytilida; family Mytilidae; genus Mytilus; species Mytilus galloprovincialis. The sequence goes on along the minus strand of NC_134843.1, from coordinate 45,947,526 downwards.
TTTTTGTAAAACCTCCAAAAGAGCTTTCTTCTGATAAATCAGTAGCATGAAATCTAAACAAGTGTGTTTATGGACTTATTGATACCTCTAGGAACTGGTTTCTTAGTGTTAAAAGGGAACTTCTACAACTAGAGTTTATTCAGTCTAAGCTTGATCCTGCCATTATTTATTGGCACAAAAACAACAATCTTGAAGGATTTTTCCTAATGCATGTAGATGATTTTCTATGGGCAGGAAGTGAACATTTCAAAAAGCAGGTTATATGTCATCTAAGGGACAAATTTGATTATGGGAAAGAACTAGACAGTAATTTCAGATATATAGGTCTAAATATTCAACATGAAGGCAATTACTTACAGCAACATGATTATACAGATGAACTGAAGAAGCAAGAGCTGACATAAAGAATGGCATATATCCAGAAATTGTTGGTCAGTTACACTGGATTGCCACACAGAGTAGACCTGTTTTGTGCGTTGATGTTTTGGATCTTTCCACTTCTGTACAGCTAAGTGAAGCTAAGACTCAATCAAAGTTGAATAAAGTAATCAGAAAAGATAAAAACAATTCATACATAAATAAATATCCAAACTTAGAAAGTCTAAAGAACATTGAGGTAATACTCTATACCGATGCTTCATATGCCAATTTATCTGATCGTGTTTCAAGTGCCGGTGGATATGTGATATTAAAAGTACTCTAGCTGCGGAAGCTTTACCACTTGTTGATGGACTAGATGCTTGCAATTTTGTACGGAGCATTCTTCAAGAAATGATAAAATTAAATGCAAGAGAATCTATTCCAATCAAGTGTTTCACAGACAACAAATTTCTGTGTCAAAACATTCACTCAACAAAACTTATTTCTGAGAAACGATTGTGTTTAGATTTAGCTAGCTTCAAAGAAAGTGTTAGTCTTAGTGACATCACAGTCACATGGATTAAAAGCAGCCGCCAGATATCGGATTGTTTAACTAAAGCAGGAGCTGATTTCCATCCCTTGATCAAAGTTCTCAGTACTGGGAAAGGACCATGAAATTGAAACCGAACATTCAAATTGACAATGTTAAAATTTTAGACATTTGTTTTGTTTTCTTAAATATTTTAAATTCTCGCATGGAATAGACCATTAACATTTCAAGTTTTGCCAACAGACAATTAACTTTTAGTTTAAAGAAAGACGCAGGAATGTGTTATATCTGTATACTATGTAATGTTGACTCTTCTCTCCACAGGAGCTGGAGTTATAATATATTATCAACCAACCAAGTTTTACAGATCTTGGACCATTTGTTTTTCGATCATTATTCTATGGATATGAGTGGACTTTTTTTCAGATTTTCAATATCAAAGTGTCATAATTTTTATACCAAAAGAAGGGAAAAAAAGGCGATATATTGGTAATTGGCGACCTATTAGCCTATTAAATACAGACATTAAGATAGCTTCTGCAGCTATAGCAAACAGAGTCAAGTCAGTATTACCAATTATTATTAGTGACACTCAAGAGGGATTTATCAAGGGGAGATTCATTGGGGAGAATACTAGATTATTGTATGATTTGATGCATTATCTTGAATATCACAACATGAGCGCCTTACTTTTATTGATTGATTTTGAAAAGGCATTTGACTCTGTTGACTGGGTATTTTTACAAAAGCCATTAAAAAGTTTTAATTTTGGTCAATCGATGTGCAGATAGTTCGAGACTCTCTACAAAGGTGTTAAAAGTTGTGTAATCAACAATGGCAATTTATCTATTTTTTTCAATCTCGAGAGAGGTTGCAGACAAGGTGACCTGCTCTCCTCTTATTTGTTTGTTATTGGTGAAGAGTTATTATTGTTGAAACTTAAGTCAAACCCCAAAATTCATGGTATCCTCATTAATGAAAAACAAAAACTTTTAAGTCAGTATGCAGATGATACTTTTCTAACTTTAATTGTTTTGATTCTTTTTATATGTTATCTGGGTTGAAAATGAACAATTCAAAGACAAGAGCTGTTTGGATTGGTAAAAAAAAATATTCTGATCAAATATTGTGTCCTAATAATATCTTATGTGGTCACACACAAACTTTAGATTTTTAGGAATAGATTTTTCACTTGATTTAAAAAGTATATTTGATATTAATTTTAGAAAAAAGATCAAAGAGGTTTCAGCTATACTAAAAAACTGGCAACATAGAACATTAACATTACTAGGTAAAATCACTGTAATTAAGACTCTGGCATTGCCGAGACTGATTCATTTGTTGACTGCCCTGCCAAATTTACCTCACTCACAATTATATGAGCTGAGTGCTATGTTTTTTAATTTCATTTGGAATGGTAAGAGCGTAATACTCTTATTGCAGATTTTTCACAGGGAGGTTAAAATATAGTGCATTTGCAGTCTTTCTGTACATATCTAAAATTATGTTGGGTAAAGAGATATTTATCAAATTCAGAGGGTACTTGGCAGAATGTTTTACTAGCAGAACTAAAACAGTTAGGTGGTGACAGAGTCTTTACATTTCAAAATTGAAACGGCCAAATTCAATTTAAAGCTTATTAGCAGATAAACATAATTTGAAAATAGCTCTTAATTCTAAAACCAAAGAAAGATAATTCTCGTAATCAATGAAAGATAATTTCATAATAAAAATTTTGTTTAAATTTTATAAGAAGCATTTTTATGCTAATAATAACTAATGTCAAAGTAATAATAAACGAGTGACTGGTAAAAAATAATGTTAATCCAATTCTTAAAGCAATGCATGCATATATCATACACTTAGTCTTCTGTGCACAAAAGCTTTAAATTGTACTCAGAATATAAAAGTTATAAATAACTTAGTGTGTGTTTCTTATTCAGCAATAACATAAAATGCTGATACTAATACTTATATAAGAAGTATTATTTCATTATATAAAATCTAAAGAAAAGCAAGCATAAAGAGTTTTTAAAATATATATTTGATAATACTGTATTATAATTAAATCACCTTAGTGCTGGTTGAACATCTGGATTTGGTTTCATCTAAGGATGGTGAATAACATGGCTGAAATAAATAAATGTCATTTGATTTTATCTATGCAAAGTCTTATTTCACAAATAGACTAGAAATGGCATTGTTAGTGAGTGGTGGTTCCTTGAGTAATGAAAATCTAAATAAACATAAACAGCTGTGCCACGAGCGCATGATACGCCTGTCATCTTGTGTGTGAATTTTTATGCAATAATCATGAATAGTTTCTGAGATACAGCTTTATATGTAGTGCTCACAACATTATATGCATAGCTCACAACATTATATGTAGTGCTCATAACAATATATGCAGTGTTCACAACATTATACGCAGTTGTCAAAACATTATATGCAGTTGTCGGGACATTATATCATGTATATGCAGTGGTCACAACATTATACGTTTTTTGTTGATGAAGGTGATGATCAATGATGGTGATGATGATAATTGATGTATGTGAAGGTGGTGGTTCATTCGGTAAACTTTGGAATTTTTTATTGGAAATTACCAAATACAATGTTTTAGACTTTAAAGAGAGAAATGTATGTATTACTGAAAAATTATTACACAAGGGTTTTCGATATCACAAACTAGTCAAATCATTAACTAAATTTTATCATCGGTATAAGGACATCATTCGTAAATATAGCTCAACATGCAGACTTCTTATACGTTCAGGTATTTCACAACCAATATTTTATGGAAATTTTCTTTATAACGCACAAAAATGTCAGTATTCACCTCAGAAGCTAACATAACATTTAAATAGACTTATTAAGAAGGGATATAGTTACGTTACTGTTGTCAGGTCATTAAAGATTGCATATTTTGGCGTTAATATTGATTCACTTATAGGGTCTTTGCATCGGAACTAAACACATTTATTTAAAAACCAGTTGTTGGCATGACACGGGTTATGTTCTTCTCATATATGTTATGATGGTATGATAATAAACCCCTAACGGGAAGGATTGTGCCTGATATTCATATGATGAAATCATAATCTTTCAATCAGTTTAATTGAAGTCTGGAGCTGGCATGTCAGTTAACTGCTAGTAGTCTGTTGTTATTTATGTATTATTGTCATTTTGTTTATTTTCATCTTCTGACATCAGACTCGGACTTCTCTTGAACTGAATTTTAATGTGCGTATTGTTATGAGTTTACTTTTTTGCATTGGCTAGAGGTATAGGGGAGGGTTGAGATCTCATCAACATGTTTCATCCCGCCGCATTTTTGCGCCTGTCCCAAGTCAGGATCCTCTGACCTTTGTTAGTCTTGTATTATTTTTAAATTTAGTTTCTTGTGTACAATTTGGAGTTTAGTATGGCGTTCATTATCACTGAACTAGTATATATATTTGTTTAGGGCCCAGCTGAAGGATGCCTCCGGGTGAGGGAATTTCTCGCTGCATTGAAGACCTGTTGGTGACCTTCTGCTGTTGTCTGATTTATGGTCGGGTTGAGGTCTCTTTGATACATTCCCCATTTCCATTCTCAATTTTATGTTTGATAGTGACCCGCAAACAAATTTAAACAGTTGTTGAAGTCATGTTATCAAGGCAATTTGATTGAACTATATCAGAAAACAATAACGCCTGCTATTGTCTACAATTGGACAGACATAATGTTATTAATTTATTGGAAATTCATTCTGAGGAACAGATGAAACTAAGAGGTGAATGAATGAACTAGGTCTGTTCGTCGTAAGAAATATGCATGGCATAATGTTAGTTAAATAATAAAAATTTTAGTTAATGAAAATTTGTATGATATATGCCTCGAGTTCATTTCCTACTGAAGATCTTTAGCAAGGTGCCACTCAATAGTCGGTATTTAGTTTTAAAAAACTAATTACATTTTAAATAAAAAATAGTCGGCTTTCTATAAGACCTAAGTGCCATATTCATTCACTTATATATATCATGATCATTATTTGGCATCAATTTTCAGAATTTGATATTTTTACATGAATAAGTTTCTAACAGATATGGAAAATGCAGTTTAAAGCATTTCATTGTAGGTGTTTAACGTAACTTTACATCTATTATTCCAATTTTTTACAAGCTTTTTAGCATGTCAAGCAGTTTCATAAGAAAAATTTACCCTTTCAAGATCCAGTTTAACATTTTCATTTATAGTTATCATCTCTTATGAAAACTTAGTTTGTGGGGATGAATAAAACGTTTACTACGTTTGTTCATCAGTCCGCAGTTAATATATATGCACAAAAGTGGTATTCTTGCCAATGAAACAACTTTCCACAAAGGAACCAAATGACACAGAAATTAACAACTATAGTTCATAGTACGGTCTTCAACAATGAGCAAAGCCCATACCGCATAGTCAGCTATAGAAGGCCCCGAAATGATAAATGCAAAACATTTCAAACGAGAAAACTAACAGCATAATTTATGTACAAACAAACGAACGAAAAACAAACATGTAACACATCAACAAACGACAACCACTGAAATACAGGCTTCTGACTTGGGACATATACATACTGAATGTGGTGGGTTTTAACATGTTAGCGGGATCCCAACCCTCCCTCTAACCTGGGACAGTGGTGTAACAGAACAACATAAGAACAAACTATGAAAATCAGTTGAAAAAGGCTCAACTCATCAGATGGATACAAATATAAATACATCTAACAAAAAAACAGAGTGGACGTGGCCGATACTTGTATATCTCAACAACAAAAAGACACTAAGTACTGATCTTAGAGTTCTCGCAGTTACTGACAGCTAGTGCAAAGCCACAAACAACTAATAAAAAAAAATCATGCCCCTAAGTTTTTGCATTTAGGTAAAGATTGAAACAAATTATTGGATAGTAACGATTGTCCATGAAAAAAGAGTCATCTTGACCTAATCAATTCTGGTTAAGATACATTAAGTCATAGAAATGATATCTTTTAGATCGCACTTCTTTGATAATAATGGACCTTGAAAAAAGTTGGTTGCCTCGACCTATGTTTTATGATTGGTTAATTCTGATTAAAATGTGTGTTAAGGTTCAGATGATAGCAACAACACATAAAAGAGGAATATATGTTTTAATACAACCGCAATTTTTTTTTTAAATGGTCTTATATTGCTATCACGTTGTGTCGTTGTCGTCGTCATCGTCGTCCTGTCGATGTACATTAGTTCCACCTAACAGAAGTTTTAATAGAAACTTTGTTATAAACATTGTCATTAATATCTATACCTAACTAATATTGTTTATCATTTATTCCGTTAGGAACATATACTGTAATATTTAATCCTATGGAAATAATATTCCAGAATAATTTTTCCTTTTGGAACTTATATTATGAAGGAAATTCTATTCCGAGAAAGTCTGAAGTCTAATAACTTTTGTATAAGTAAATAGAAATCAATAAAATTTTAATACAAGGTTTATAACCACTAAAGAAAGGTTGGAATTGAATTGGGGCTTATGGTCTCAACTGTTTAGGAATTAGGGGCCAAAAGGGGGCCCAAATAAACATTTTTTTTTAGTTTCCGGACATTAGCTTGTGTTGGTATGGGTCTCTCTGAAATTGTACCACAAGTTTCCATACCACAAAGGGATGGTAAGGATTGGCTTTGGAGGGTGGGGTTATGTATCGTGTACTTGGCTGGGGGACTATGGTAAGCACAAGTAACGAGAGACGAATAAACTGTTTCTCAAATCAATTTTTATTACATCTCCATGCTACTACATTGGCAGACGACAACTCAACGTAATCATAATAGCTAAAACATGTTCTACGTTTTCTGACATAATAGTATAACTTGTGTGAGGCAGTCCCGATTAACCAGAAGACCCAAAATAGGAATATAACATCCCCGCCCCAAATAATCAAATTTGAAAAATTTTGTCTGGTTATCGGAAGTGCCGAACCCATTACAATATAATTTGAAAGACTGCTTTCTTCCTTAATCCATTATATATTTCTACATTCATACTGTAGTATACTCTGAGATATTTCATACCATTTCTTGCTACAATTACTTAAATAAGCATACATGTCTATGTCATGATATTGTATATTTTGCAATGGTAACTTTGCGTTCCTATCTTTGTGAAATTAGTAGAGATATATACTCTTAAATTGACTTCAAATGAAAATATCAAACTACAAAAGCTTACAACCAGACACGCACAAATCACTCACAATCACACACACATACAAGATCAACATAATAATATGAAACAGAAGATTTTATGTGTAACTCGCACACGAAATTAAGTACCAAGCACAATTTTATATTCCACAATATGTCTTAATTGCAAGTAAATTTGGTTGACTTAAATTCAGTTAGTATACAGTAATAAAATATCGGCATAATGGTAGTTGTAGCTAAACGCAGTCTTCTTTTTATATAAATCGTTGAGATGCAATCATCACCAATAAAACTAAAACTAATGTTTTAACGACAGGATTTTATCTCTGACTATAATCCATCCTAATTGAACATATTATATAGACGATACAATTATCACCAAACAAAAATGGAAACTACGGTATAATTACAACGTGATTTTCATTCTGACTGTACACCAGTATAATTGATCACTATTTAAGTATTGGCGATACAATTATCACCAAACAAAACTGAAACTAAAGTTTTATAACAACGGGATTTTATTTCTGACTGCACTCCAGCATAACTGAACACTTATTATAACATTGGCGATACAATTATCACCAAACAAAAACGGAAACCAACGCCTTATATATATAACAACGGGATTTTCTCTCTGACTGTACCACAACATAATTGAACACTTATTTTGATATTGGCGATACAATTATCACCAAACAAAATCGGAAACCAATGTCTTAATACAACGGGATTTTCTCTCCGACTGTACATCAGCATCATATAACACTTATTATTTCTTTGGCGATACAATTATCACCAAAACACTGTAAATTTCAATGGGAATAGATCTTTGATACAAATTATTTACACAAAGCGCAATCTAACATATGTTGACTACATAGTCCTCATTCAATTAAAGGAGGAGGTCGTTTAATCATGAGTTCCTGAGTTTTCGGTGGTAATTGTGAACCTGTAAGCCACTCGGCATTTTAGGCAGGTTCACCAACTTTTTGCACGAGATATAGGAATCATTCCTTATTCGCTTTTTCGCCAAAATACGTTTGACTTTGAAAACGCCAACATTGACTGTTTCCAACGCAACAGAATCTAAATTTGTAAAATCAGAATCTATTATTTAAATCTGTTGAAGGAAATGTGGATAACGGGAAAGCTGGCCTCTGTACTTTGATTGATTGACCCATTGATTGAAAACACAACAGCGGGTAATATGAATTCCCATTCTTTCCATTTTTCTATATATGGGGTAATGTATTCCGCTAGTGTTCTGTGTGTTCTTTCCATAGCCCGAGACAATGATGCATAAAACTCGGTATAAAATCCTGATGAACACCAAACATTTTACAAACTTCCTGTGTACAACTTCCTATAAACTCAGAACCTTGGTCTGAAATCAGTGTTTCACATACTCCAAATTGATATACTAGACTAAATACTGCATTTGAAACAGTAAGCATATCCTTATTCCGAATAGGCAATACAAATAGATATTTTGAGAACATATCGCTTGCAGTAAATAAATATTGGTTTCCGTTCGGAGATGTTTTAGCGGCTTTTGTTTTCAGATTCGTAATTTTCTGGATTGACAGTCATGACATGACGCAACATAATCTGTAACAATTTTTCCCATCCTAGGAAAATAAAAATCATCTCTCAAAAACTCCAGTGTATTTTGAATACCGCTATGACCACCTAGCGGCGAGTCATGAATCATAAATAATATCGTATCGATCATTTTGTGAGGAACAGCTAACTGATATGCGGACTTGCTTTTATTTGGCTCTGATTTAGCTTTTCTGTTTCGATACTGTACACCATGTATCAATATATAATCTGGAGCTTTCAGAAGTATGCGCCGAGCATGTTTTTGAGATAGAGGGAGTTGGTTATCTTCCAAATAAGTAATAATATGTTTATATTCAAAATCATTCCGTTGTTCATTTTTTACTTTTGCCATGTCCTTTACTCCCTTACACAAATCAATATGATTCTTATCGTCAGTTATTTCCTCATTTGTTGACTCCGCGGAATTTGTACTTTTAGCACTGTCATGTGGTCATCTTGAATTGTACTCACAAATTGGTAACAATGTTCATTACATATTCAGTAACCATTCACTTATTGAACAACCAATCACAATGTATGTTACATATTAAGTAACCAATGATAATGTTTGTTACAGGAGGAAGTGAGTAGAGACATCGCTGTAGTTGTAGCAGTTGTGGTTCAAAATATTGATATTGCGTGTCCTGGTAACGTTCTTTTTGTTTCCCATGGCCGTAGGCTCATCAGTGTCGGTGTCATATGGGTCCTGATTTTTGTCGCAAAATAATACTTAAACTATCGGTATTTCCTTTCCAGTATGAACAATATCTTTGTCGGACATATCATTAAGACGTAGATTTCTGATGTTTAAATAATTCCGCAAAGTCTTTACCACCTTGTTATTCAATTTCTCAGACTTCATCAGTTATATATGGGAAATAAGGATCTTCTTCCGTTGGACTTTCAACTTGTAAACTATTTGGGTTTTCACAGCGAGACAAAGCGTCCGCAACCTGCATCTGCTCAGCAGGTTTGTACTCAATTACGAATAAAAATTGTTGTAAAGCGGCAAGACATCTTTCATATATGGCCCCTTTAAATTGTTTCTGAAAAAGAGGTTGAAGCGCCTGGTGGTCACATTTGACTATGAATTTAACACCCCTTAAATAATTGGCACAATCTAGTACGCTCGTCACCATACCTAAGAGTTCCAACTTTGTCGGTCCATATGATTGTTGCCAAGGCTTTAGAGATTTTGAACCAAAGCGGATTATTTTCGGTTTACTAATTTGTGAATCTTTTTGGTAAAGCATATATCCAATGCCTCGAGAAGATGTATCTACTGCCAACCAAAAAGGTATGTCAAAAGACGGAGAACTTAAAATTTCCGAGTTAATGAGACGTGTTTTCAATTCATTTAATGCCATTCTTTGTTCAGATTTCCATTCAAAACGTTGATTTTTCTGCAAAAGTCTATTAAGTGGATAAATCAGGACACTGAAATTGGGAATAAATTTCCTAAACCAGTTGAACATGCCGATAAGACGACGGAGCTGTTTAACATTTTTCGGTTCTGGGTAATCTGTTATAGCCTGAATACAGTCCTTGGGAGGGCGTATACCGTCCTTTGATAGCTCATGACCAAGAAAAACGCACTTCTGAGTTCTGGTTTGCAAAGTAACACTTCTTTGCACCTAACTTTAACCCTGCTGATCGAAATCTTTCGAAAGTCTCGTTCAAGTCGTTCAAATGTTTCTCAAATGTTTCCGAGCAGAGCAGGACGTCATCCAAGTAACACAGACATGTCCTAAATTTCAATTCATGGAGCACCTTGTCCATTAACAGCTGAAAAGTATTTGGAGCAGTTTTTAGACCCATCGGTAAAATTTTGTACTAAATCCGACAGAGATTCAGTTAATTCTTGCAAATTTGGAACAACGTACTTGAAATCCTCTGTTTGAGCGTTCAAATGACGAAAATCGCAGCAGAACCTAAAATTTTGAGAAACCTCTTTATCGGTATTGGCACTGCGCTTTGTTACTAAAACGACGGGCTGGTGATTGGCAATTCCTCTGATTCACTAACAGGTGTAATGATACCTTGTCGTAGTAAATCTTCCAATTGTTCCCGTAATATTTCACGCTTATACGGTGGTAACCTATATGGATTCTGATGTTTTGATACTGCATTTGGTTTGAGATTTATTTTATGTTCATGTAAATTCGAGATCCGGGTTCTCTTTCGTGACAAACAAATCTCGATTTTCATATAGAGACATCGTTGTAGTTGTAGCAGTTGTGGTTCAGTCAAATCTTCGGCAAAATTTGGCAAACATATTCACACTTGAATCTACTGATTTACTCGGGTTGAAAGGAAGGTCCTGTCCTTCAACAATATCAATGCTTTAAGTCACAAGTTCTATATTTTGTACTTTAGAACTGTCTGTATTGTCACTCATTCTAACATATTAATTATCATTTGATAAAACAGTAAATTCTGCAATATTTTTGCCTTTGGGCAGTGTAATACGAACGTTACTTGCATTTAATATCTTTATACGAACCCTGTGATTATGTGGTACAACAACAAGCGATTTCGCTATCATAAGTCCCTGATGTAACGCAAATTGACTATTCAAGCATACCCCTTGCAACCCTACCATTACAAAATTTGACACTTTGTCGCACGCCAAAAGCTCAGTGTTTTGCTCAATACAGATTTTCTTTGTAGTCTGGACATGTATGTTCTTTACACCATAAGAAAAATCACTAAAATCTAACAACACTTTATGAGTCCGTAAATATTCAGTCCCCAAAATTATGCGAAACAGTTGGTAGAATGTAAATATCAATAATTTGCTCCTGGTCATGAATGATAGCTTTTAACTTCGCTGTTCCAAACACTTAAATCTTGTCGTTATTAGCTAGTCTAATTTCAGGATCTGATAATTGGTGAAATGAAATTTTCAGTTTATCAGAAATTGAATCAAAAAGGTTCTTTGATGGCGTTACCTGTATCTATAGGTGCAGCTACATTCAACTGATCAAAAACAACTTGCATATACAAAAATTGAGAGTTAGCAGTCACGCTGGCACTTACTGCGGAAACCCCGGACGGCTGTGCCTGTCGGCCAGGTTCATTTGGTTTCCCTGAACTATATTACTTATTGTAAAACAAAAGGCTGTGGTGTGTCCAAACTGATGACATAGCTGACATTGAGCGTTCGGCTGTGACGCACCGGCACTGTTCCAGTTACACACTCGTTGAAAATGACCCAACCCTTTACATTTTCTGCATTCTGCGTTATCAAACCTAGATTGACGGGGAAACACATTATTTGGGGGCATTTCATTTCGTGTATTTGATTGCTGACCAGTATTTATTTTAGAAACAAATTCTGTAAGCAACTTTATTTGCTTCTTCATTTCGCTTAGCTCTGAAGCTTTCTCTGGGGGTTCCACATGCTGAAGTTGCGGCTTATGTTTTATTGCATTAACAACATCATTATGCATTTTAGCTGCTGTTAAAGAACTTTGAATGTCACTCAAATGACCAGTTCGGACAAAAAATTACATCTTATCTGGAAGCCGACTAATAAATTTAGCTACTACCTCATCATCTGGCTTCTGCAAAATTTGTGCTTTTTCTAGTATCTGACTATAATAATCCTCGAGCGACTGACCAGGGGACAAGACCAAACTTTGAAATAATTTCGCTCTCCATTATTACAGTGGCGCTATGTAAATTAAAATTTATGAATTTTTCTTTAAACAAAACACAAATATTTTGCCAAGACTGTTTTGACTCATCGCTTAAAGAATTGAACCATGTAAGTGCGGGTCCTTTTAAATGCAAGTGAAACGCCGTGATTCAGCGTTTTTCCTCCTCAGTTAAGTCGTAAAGTAAGACATAAGATTCAAATTCTGCTAAAAACCGCTTAGCATTATCATGTGGGTACCCTGAAAATGTGCAACATTTAGCCATTTTATCCATAGTTACGAAATGTCGGTAATGGTACAGGCGTATCTGGGACTGTAGCTATATTAAATGCTTGAGGGGTAGTGTCGCTTTCATTACTGGGTGTGGGAACAGTATCAACAACAGAGGACTTGGATTGATCAAGGTCTGGAAATTCGTTTTCCTCAATAAAACTATCATTCAAAACGGAAGCATTATCGTCATCACGATTACTGTTTAAAGGAACTGTAATACTTATATTCATTTCACATATTCGGCCCGTGTGACGAGACAACCCTCACCAATACCATGTAATCCTACCTTTATGTATATATAGATATAATCAAACTGTTTTATACAAATAATGATCCAAGAATATAGGGCAAGGCAGTCCTCACCAAACGACCCTTTTTTATATATATATATTTCCCTGATTTGGTATACAATACTAGAAGTGACGAGGCAGTCCTCATCAATTAATACATCAAGCAGATTTTTGTTGTTGAAACAGTTGAAGTGGCAAGGCATTCCTCACCAATAAATATCATCTATATATAAGCCAACTTTGAAAAAACTCATTTAACCATAACGATGCAGAAAATAAATCAGTAGTGTCAATCTCAACAAGGTCACAACGTGCGGACAAAAGACACCAAAATGTCAATCACTTGTTACCTGCTTGTCTCCTCAAAATTTCATGAAACTTAACAATGTCTGTAAACTAGTTTATCATCTTTTAAAATCCTTCACCATATCGTGTACTTGGCTGGGGAACTATGATAATCACAAGTAACGAGAGACGAATAAACTGTTTCTCAAATCAATTTTTATTACATCTCCATGCTACTGCACTGGCAGAAGACACCTCAACGTAATCATAATAGCTAAAACATGTTCCACGTTTTCTGACATAATAGTATAACTTGTGTGAGGCAGTCCCGATAACCAGAAGACCCAAAATAGGAATATAACATATGGCTCAAACTGTTTAGGAATTAGAGGCAAAAAGAGGGAAAAACAAGGGTTTCTTGTTTAATGGCCAATTAAGACAATTTGAAACCAGTGTAAGGAAGGTAATCCAAATATATTGAAGTAATCCAAACATAATGTATGATTAACTCTCTTACACTGCTTTAAAATTATGTGTAAAGCTTTTTTTCTCATATCAGATTTCAGAAATTTTGCAAAAAAAGTGGGGGATACATTTTTTTCTTCTTTTTCGGGTTGGGGTCAATATGCAACAGCATAGTGTATTGCACAAAATCAAAAAAAACGGGGGTTGGGGGGTTATATTTCTAATTTTGGGAGGAGTGGGGCAATTGGCAATAGCGTAGTGCAAAAGCAAAAAATTAAGTATCAATTCAAATATATAACCAATTCTGAGTTCTTTGACTACAGTTATTCTGTGTCAGAAACCTATTTTGTGTCAAATATTTAATTACAATCCAAATTCAAACCTGTATCAAGCGTGGATATTGTGTCCATTTTTGTTCCAACAGTTCAGGGTTGGACTGGTACTAGTACCTCTGTGGTCGTATCCAGCTGGGCTTGGGGAAGCAATTTATTAAATACTTAAAGTATATATATATTAAGTTGCGAATATAATGAAACTGATCTTCAAAATAAGTTTAAATGCCTTGATGTGGAATAAATTTGGTAAATTGATCATACTTCTTAATTTCCTTATTTCACTCAGTTTTAAATATTGTATACTTCCTTAATGCTAACATGACTTTAATAACTGTTTCAATTTGTTTGCTGGGCATTACCAATTATAGATTTGATAATTTCCGCTAAAAAAAAACTGAAGTTTACCGAATTTGAACCACAACCATCACATACATCAAACAACATCATCACCATCACTGATCACCTTTATCAACAAAAAACATATAATGTTGTAACCACTGCATATAATGTTGTGAACACTGCATATAATGTCCCAACAACTGCAAATAATGTTTGGACCACTGCGTATATTGTTGTGAGCACTTCATATAATGTTGTGAGCACCGCATATAATGTTGTGAGCACTGCATATAATGCTGTGAGCACTGCATATAATGTTGTGAAAACTGCATATAATGGTGTGACCACTGCATATAATGGTGTAACCACTGCATATAATGTTGTGACCACTGCATATAATGTTAATCATCTTCATAAGGCAGTCAGGGTGTTCCATATGATACACAAGATGATTTTGAGACGATAACTTTTCAAGTCAATAAATACAAATAATGGGGTAAATTTCACTCATTTATCATAGAAATGTTATAAAAACTAGAGGCTCTCAAGAGCCTGTATCGCTCACCTGATTCTACTTGGGTTGAAAAATGTTAAAATTTGGCTACAAAGTAACAAAACTTGGCCAGCACCTCATTAAGAAAGGAACATTTATGCTATGTTTGGTTTCATTCAATTCAGTGGTTCTCTAAAAGAAGACATTTGTATGTATTTTCCATAGGGTCCTATGTTAAACCAAGTCCCCTGCTGGCCGCCATCTTTGATGATGGATCGGCTACAAAGTAACAACACTTGGTCAGCATGTCATAAGGAACATTCATACTATGTTTCGTTTCATTCCATTCAGTGATTCTCTAAAAGAAGTCATTTGTATGCATGTCCCATAGGGTCCTATATGTTAAACTAAGTCCCCCACTGGCAGCCATCTTGGATGATGGATCGGCTACAAAGTAATAACACTTGGCCAAAACCTCATAAGGAACATTCATGCCATGTTTGGTTTCATTCCATTCAGTGGTTCTCTAAAAGAAGTCATTTGCATGCATTTCCCATAGGGTATGTAAAACTATGTCCCCCGCTGGGGGCCATCTTAGAGAATGGATCAGCTACAAAAATAACAACACTTGGTCAGCACCTAATAAGGAACATTCATACCATGTTTTGTTTAATTCCATTCAATGGTTCTCTTAAAGAAGTCATTTGCATGCATTTCCAATAGGGTCCTATGTTAAACTAAGTCACCTGCTGACGGCCATCTTGGATGATGGATTGGCTACAAAGTAACAACACTTGGTCAGCACCTAATAAGGAACATTCATACAATGTTTTGTTTCATTCCATTCAGTGATTCTCTAAAAAGAAGTCATTTGTATGCATTTCCATTAGGGTCCTATGTTAAACTAAGTCCCCTGCTGGCAGCTATCTTGGATGATGGATCGGCTACAAAATAACAACACTTGGTCAATACCTCATAAGGAACATTCATGCCATATTTGGTTTCATTCCATTCAGTGGTTCTTTAAAAGAAGTAATTTGTATGCATTTCCAATAGGGTCCTATGTTAAACTAAGTCCCCCGCTGGTACCCATCTTGGATGATGGATCCGCTACAAAGTAACAACACTTAGTCAGCACCTCATAAAGAACATTCATGCCATGTTTGGTTTCATTCCATTCAGTGGTTCTCTAAAAAAAAGTCATGTGTATGCATTTCCCATAGGGTCCTATGTTCAACTAAGTCCCCCCACTGGCGGCCATCTTGGATGATGGATCGGCTACAAAATAACATCACTTAGGCAGCACCTCATAAGGAACAATCATGCCATGTTTTCTTTCATTCCATTCAGTGGTTCTCTAGAAGAAGTTCAAAATGTAAAAAGTAAACGCCAACTACGGACGACACCAGACGCGAACACCAAGTGACGAGAAAAGCTCACTTGGCCCTTCGGACTTGAAGTATTCAAGCAGAATGAACAACCAATATAAAAGTTAACTGTCTCCAAGGAAGTTTCAATAAGTTCTTACGTAAAAATTAAATTTACACCGCATTTCAGAGAGGGACATAAAAGGTTTCTTTTTAAGTGATTAATTTGTTGTAATACAGTATTAAAAAAAAATCATTTTCTTACAACTATATATTTATTAAAGTATTTCCTAGGAAAATGTTCTATCATATCAGAATATAAGAAATTAGGAGAAAAAGCTCCCCAAAACACCGAGTATGGCTTGTTCTGTCAACTGAATATTCAAGGTAGAGTCCTATTTCAAAGAATTTTTCTCATAAAATGTGTTTTGGAGACTCAATCCACTCAGAACATTTAATATTTTATAATATTTCCTTTAAATAGCAAGAAATTTTAACAAATGAGACTACTCACAAGGTCATAGGTGCATGTACAGCAGAAAAGCCCTTCGGACCCAAGAAATTAATAACGTGTTGTTTTCAATATTTTTTTCATCACTGGGTTGGTACCTCTGCTGGTGGACTATCAGTCCCCAAGGGACCTTAATAGTTTCTTAATATTTTCTAAATTTATAAAAGGACAATTTTAATAAAGTTTATTAAATCATGTCAGTACCGAAATACTATCATCAGCTCAGTAGTCAGTATTTCGGTACTGACATGATTTAATAAACTTTATTCAAATTGTCCTTTTATAAATTTAGAAAATATTAAGAAACTAAGGTTTCAACTCCCTCAGGCAAAGATGGCTTAAGATGAATTTGGCTATTTATTTTAGGTATTTTTGACATATAGCTCTTTAACGGTTTTGGTACTTATAGATCTATGGAATTCAAATGATTGGTTTGAGCGTTCCTGATGAAGGTAAATCCAGAAAAGCGCTTCCGACACAAGAAATTAATAACGTGTTGTTTTCAATATTCCCATATAAGGTGTAATACCACCATTTATTTTCTCTACTTTAGTCTTTGATAAATTTGCACTTTTCAAAAAATTGTGCAGAATTTATCTTTGTTTTATTAATACAGAAATACTTGGCATGGGTAAAGTTTTATCCTGTCCAGTACTATAGAAAATATTTCACATAATATTTCATTGCATAAAAGAAAACAAGAATGTGTCCATAGAACACGAATGCCCCACTTGTACTACAATTTACATGTTCAGTGGACCGTGAAATAGGGGTCAATACTTAAATTTGTCATTAAAATTAGAACCAGATGCTCTGCAGGTCGCAGCTTTATACGACCGCAGAGGTTGAACCCTGAAGGGTTGGGGCAAGTATGGACACAACATTCAAGCTGGATTCAGCTCTGAATTTGGATTGTGATTAAATAAATAAATTTGGTGTATTTACTGTCTTCTGATTGGTTAAAATTATTAGTTTTATTTTCAATGTTGTCAATTTTGATGGCGACACGCCCACTCTGAAGTTTAGTATTCATACGCCAACATGTTTGTACGTTGTTTTTGTTAATATAAATTATATAAAAAGTTCTTTGTGCCTTAATTTTTGATAGAAATTTATTTATAATGAATGGCAATAATTTATTTTGATTTTATTGAACCATAAAACTAATTTTTGACTCTTCACATTTCACATAATCCACTTCGCGGATTATTCAATGTGAATAGTCAAAAATTAGTTTTATGGTTCAATAAATTCAAAATAGATAATAGCCATTCATTAAAAAGCTGACACAGCATAGGTTTCTGACACAGAATGAATGTGGTCTAATGAACTTAAAAATTCTTTTTTTCTTTTAAGCAATTCACTTTGCTGTTGAATATTAATCCTCTCAAAAAAAAAATTGTTTGGAGAAATGTTCTTTTTATATCTGAAATCTGAAATGAGAAAAGTTGACCCCCTCCCCCCAATTTTTTTTTCATCTCCCCTTTTCTCTTATTCCAAAACTGATCTCAAATTTTTAATGGAGTTTGCAACAATAACTACTCATTTAAATACATTATAGTCATGGTTAAAATTAATATCAATTAATAGTAACTTCTAAAAAAAAATGGAGAATGTGTCCAAAGGGACACAGATGATGCCCCCGCTAGCATATAACGTTATAAAAGGACATAACTCAAGAACTGTAAAAGTGACACTGCCAAAAATTGAACTTAAACTGAGTTTAGAGGTAATAAGCATTATATACACATTTCATTAAATTGAGTTGAGACAAACTTAAGTTAAGAGAACAGAAACAATTTTTTTTTCAATTTTTTTCATTTGTAAAGGGGCATAACCCTAGAATGGTAATCAAAGTGCTTATAATCACTGAATGGAAAAGATTGTTTTAGTTGGTAGTAAAAGTGAATATTGCATGGTATATTGTATATTGCATTGATTTAAGTTGATTCAACTACTGTTTTGGACAAAGAAAGATAACTCCAATTTTCAAAGAATATTTCATAAAGCATTGGTTTTAGGTGATTCAACAACAACAAAGAACGATAACTCCAATTTATTGTTTTGAAACTACAAAAATGCTTGTTTTTGGCCCCTTTTCGGCCCTTTATTCCTAGACTGTTTGCCCAATAACCCTTAAAATATATCCCAACCTTCTACTTATGGTATTAAACATTGAGTTACAATTTCAGAACAATTGAAATACTTATACACAACTTATTGTCCTGACACTAGATAAATGCTTGTTTTGGGCCCTTTGGGCCCCTAATTCCTAAACCCTAGGGACCATAACCCCCAAAAGCAATCCCAAGCTTCCTTTTGTGGTAATAAACATTGTGTTAAAATTTTATTGATTTCTATTTATTTATACTAAAGTTATTATATGGAAACTGTCCGTCTTCGGACGATTCTGACGACGCCGACGAGAACGCCGACGTGATACCAATATAAGAACGCAAAAAATTTGCAGTCATATAAAAATCATATCATAGGGAACATTTGTACTAAGTTTCAAGTTGATTGGACTTCAACTTCATCAAAAACTACCTTGACCAAAAACGTTAACCAAAACTTTAACCTGAGCAGTGAGTTCGCACTATCTTTTTCTTTGTTCATTGGACAATAAAATTGGGGTCAATACTTTAATTTGGCATTAAAATTAGAAAGATCATATTATTGAGAACATGTGTACAAAGTTTCAAGTTGATTGGACTTCCAACTTCATAAAAATCTACCGTGACCAACAACTTTAACCAAAACTTCAACCTGAGCTATGCAGTTTGCACTATCTTTTTCCTTTATTCAGTGGACCGTGAAATTGGGATCAAAACTTTAATTTGGCATTAAAATTAGAAAGGTCATATCATGGGAAACATGTGTACTAAGTTTCAAGTTGATTGGACTTTTACTTCATCAAAAACTACCTTGACCAAAAACTTTAACCTGAAGCCGTAGGAACGGTTGCACGGACGAACGAACAGACGAACGGATGTGTCCAAACTTTAATTTGGCATTAAAATTAGAACCAGGTGCTCCGCAGGGCGCAGCTTTATACGACCGCAGAGGTCGAACTCTGAACAGTTGGGGCAAGTATGGACAAAACATTCAAGCGTGATACAGCTCTGAATTTGGATTGTGATCAAATTTTTGACATTACATGGTTTTTTTTTACACAAAACAAATGTCAAGATTTTACAAATCAATTAAAGATTTCTTCTTCAAACTTTTTAAATCTAAAATTAAATAGTTGACACAGCATAGGTTTCTGACACAGAATGAATGTGGTCTAATGAATTTAAAAGTTTTTTTTTGCCTTTGAGCAATTCACTATGCTGTTGAATATTAATCCTCTCAAAAAAATGTTTGAAGAAATTTTCTTTTTATTTATGAAATCTGAAATGAGAAAAATTTAAACCCCCCCCCCTTTTTTTTCACATCCCCGTTTTCCTTTTCCCAAAACTGATATCAATTCAAATTTCTAATGGAGTTTGCAACAATAACTACTCTTTTAAATACATCATAAAATATTAAAATGTAAAATAAAGTGCTTGTTATCACTGAATGGTAAAGATTGGTTGGTAGTAAAAGTGAATATACATTGTTTATTGTATAAAACAATAAAAAAACTTCATCAGCAACATTTTATATTGGCAAATTTCCAATGAAGTTATTTACATAAAGTTATTGGCAAATAAAAATAGAAAATGACATCATAGTCATGTCTGGCAAATGTTCAACATACATTATCTAAAAGCATTTTAGATAAGATAAGGAAAAAAAGCTTCACCAGCAACATTTTATATAGGCAAATTTCCAATGAAGTTATTTACATAAAGTTATTGGCAAATAAAAATAGAAAATGACATCATAGTCATGTCTGGCAAATTTCCAACATATATTATCAACAACTATTCTATACAACTCCAATTGAAAATTAATTGCTATTGCACAATATTGTGCAATTAGATATTTCTTGCTATTGTGCAATACTGTGCAATTGAAAATTTCTTGCTATTGCACAATACTTGATATGGAATCCTGATTTGGACCAACTTGAAAACTGGGCCCATAATCAAAAATCAAAGTACATATTTAGATAAAGCATATCAAATAAGCCCAAGAATTTAATTTTTGTTAAAATCAAACTTAGTTTAATTTTGGACCCTTTGGACCTTAATGTAGACCAATTTGAAAACTGGACCAAAAATTAAGAATCTACATACACAGTTAGATTAGGCATATCAAAGAACCCATTTATTCAATTTTTGATGAAATCAAACAAAGTTTAATTTTGGACCCCCATTTGGACCAACTTGAAAACTAGGCCAATAATTAAAAATCTAAGTACATTTTTAAATTCAGCATATCAAAGAACCCCAAGGATTCTAAGTTTAATTTTGGACCCTTTGGACCTTAATGTAGACCAATTTGAAAATGGGACCAATAATTAAGAATCTACATACATAGTTAGATTCGGCATATCAAAGAACCCCAATTATTCAATTTTTGATGAAATCACACAAAGTTCAATTTGGACCCTTTGGGCCACTTATTCCTAAACTGTTAGGACCAAAACTCCCAAAATCAAACCCAACCTTCCTTTTATGGTCATAAACCTTGTGTTTAAATTTCATAGATTTCTATTTACTTATACTAAAGTTGTGGTGCAAAAACCAAAAATAATGCTTATTTGGGCCCCTTTTTGGCCCCTAATTCATAAACTGTTGTGACCTCAACTCCAAAAATCAATCCCAACCTTCCTTTTGTGGTCATAAACCTTGTGTTAAAATTTCATTGATTTCTATTTACTTATACTAAAGTTATTGTGCGAAAACCAAGAATAATGCTAATTTGGGCCCTTTTTTGGCCCTTAATTCCTAAACTGTTGGAATCAAAACTCCCAAAATCAATCCCAACCTTCCTTTTGTGGTCATAAACCTTGTGTCAAAATTTCATAGATTTCTATTCTTTTAAACTAAAGTTCTGGTGCGAAAACCAAGAAAATGCTTATTTGGGCCCTTTTTGGCCCCTAATTCCTACAATGTTGGGACCAAAACTCCCAAAATCAATCCCAACCTTCCTTTTGTGGTCATAAACCTTGTGTTAAAATTTCATTGATTTCTATTCACTTTTACTAAAGTTAGAGTGCGAAAACTAAAAGTATTCGGACGACGACGACGACGACGACGACGACGACGAGACGGCGCAGACGACGACGCCAACATGATAGCAATATACGACCAAAAAATTAAAATTTTTGCGGTCGTATAAAAATCATATCATGGGCAACATGTGTACTAAGTTTCAAACTGATTGGACTTTAACTTCATCAAAAGCTACCTTGACCAAAAACTTTTCCCTGAAGCGGGACGAACGGACAAAAGTCCGACATGGGGGGTCCAATTTCAAACTCAATATTTTGTATTTTTTTTGTCTTGCCCTATTACCAATACTTTAAATTTTATAATTCCAAAGGTTCAGGCAGAATGAAACAGACATGTTGAATAATTTTAAATTTTAATAGCATACATCTCAAAAAAGTTGAACAGAAAACATACTACTTATAATCAAGTTTTGTAATAAAACAGTCAAGAAAACATTGCTCTAACCTTTTCCAAATGAAAGTCAATATAAAAAGAAAAATTCTAATACCAAAATTTCCATATTTTCTGCTTAATCATATAATAACAATCAAATTGAATAGCTTAATTTGAAAAAAATAATAATAACTAGTGATTGAAGTTTTTGCAAATAAAAAGAATCTTAATATATTTCAGTTGAAATAGTAAACTTTGAAAGCCCTGAGTTTTTGTGATCATTTGCAAAAATAAAAATGTCATTTCATTGTACCGTTTTTATGTAATTATATGTAGAAAAAGCCTTCTATTTTCAGTATTTTGTCACACGACTGACATATTTTACAAAGATTGAAAAATGCTATAAACTTGCACAAAAAATCACTTAGCACATTGCTATATCATTGATTTCAATTACTGATATCTTTTACTATAGGACGTTCTTTTTAGGGCAATTTAAAAAAACCAAAGAGAGGCACCCAAAAATGTCAGGAGTGTGACAACTGTCTTTAAACATCTATCACAGAATACATAGGACTTAAATGTCTTCTTCTTCTTAATTTTTCAGAAGTGGCTATTCCAGAGAGAAAAAAAAATATTACAACTGTGATATGTTTATATCATAGATGTGGGAGTGCATTATATATGTCAGGAGGGTGATGCTTTTTTAAGGCATTTTCTGTCAATTCATAATTTCACAGAGACAAGTTCCACAAGTTTCTTTGTGTTAGAAATGTTTAAACTAAGTTATATTCCTATCATTTACCTCTTAAATGTGTTATTTATCATGATTGTTTTGGCACAATCAGTTTTAATTAGTCATTTTTCTATTTTTTGTGCACAGTAATGCAAATTTATCAAAAGGAAATAAGTGTCTACAACTATAACATGTATAATATCATATAGGAAAGTGAGATAATGTGTTTTGTACAAAATAGATCAATTATTAAGTCTTTCCACTTTTCTGTGGAAAGACTTATTGTTTTTCTTCTGATTATTAAGTCTTTCCACTTTTCTGTGGAAAGACTTATTGTTTTTCTTCTGATTATTATTATTATTATTATTATTAGGTCTTTCCACTTTTCTGTGGAAAGCCTATTGTATTTGTTCTGATTATTATTATTATTATTTTTTTTTTTTTCCGCCAAATTTTGTTCTTGCGATAAATGTTTGTTTCGCAATATGTCGCTTAGATTTTTTTCATATTGTATCGCATAGTTTATGCGCTTTTAAATTTCACCCTGCTAAGCCGAACCATTTTCTTTGTAAGAGTTATCTCCCTATTCACTGTTTGTCATGTGTGTGCATCTCCTTCGTAACAAAATAAGAAAGCGACAAAATTCTTTTTACAAATTGTTCGTTACATCCTCAGGAATTTTTGGCTAATTTGGATCGAAGCGATTCGATGAAATTTTATAGGAGTTATGTACCTTTACGGAATAAATTTGTCGGTATGTTTTTTTAACTCATTAACCGTTAACCGTATAACCCTGGAATGTTTTTATTTGAGTCCCCTGGGTCCTAACTTAGAAAATTAGGTCAAGGTCAAAGGTCAAGGTCATATTTTAGATTTTCATATGTCTTTGATTTCCCTATAATTCTTGAATGGTTATAGATACAGAAAATTTAAGCAGTGAAAAATGTTCAGTACTTCAAGGGGCAACTTTGTTACATTATGACTGTATTGGTGTTACCATTATGTAAGGGACATAACCCCCATTGATGGTTTATAAAAAGCCATTATTAGGCAAAACTCTTAAACAAAAGGTCCTTGACCCATAGGGTCTTTTGCAATGACATTGTGAAGCAATGACCTTGACAAAGGTCACAAGGTCAAAGGTCAAGGTCATGTACATATGTGATTTGGGGCACGACTTGAAGAATTTTATGTGTGTTTGCCAACCAACCAACCAACCAACCAACCAATCATGATCAATCAATAATGATCAATCAACAAATCATGATCATGATCAATCAACCAATCATGATCAATCAACCAATCATGATCATGATTAATCAATCAATCAATCATGTTTCCGTCTCATGTGTTTAATATAGGGTTCAAGATCTCCTTTGTTTCTTTTTCGCTGTTTCAATTGACCCTTTCCAACGTGTTTAACCAACCAATCAATCAATCAATCAATCAATCAATCAATCAATCAATCAATCAATCAATCATGATCAATCAATCATGTTTCCGTCTCGTCTCGTGTGTTTAATATAGGGTCCAAGATCTTCTTTGTTTCTTTTTCGCTGTTTCAATTGGCCCTATCCAACGTGTTTAACCAACCAACCAACCAACCAACCAACCAACCAAACAACCAACCAATCAATCAATCAATCAATCAATCAATCAATCAATCAATCAATCATGTTTCCGTCTCGTGTGTTTAATATAGGGTCCAAGATCTTTTTTGTTTCTTTTTCGCTGTTTCAATTGGCCCTATCCAACGTGTTTTACCAACCAACCAACCAACCAACCAACCAACTAATCAATCAATCAATCAATCAATCAATCATGATCATGATCAATCATGATCAATCAATCATGATCATGATCAATCAATCATGTTTCATGAAAAATTGAAATTTAATATTGTTCTTGCGTCACTTCTGAAAAAAAAATCCACATGTACTCTGAAACTACAAATACAATCGACCTCAAAATTTGCAGTCAGCAGGGCATACATGTACTAAAAGTTTATAAAAAAACTTGGTGCAGATATCTCTCAAAGCTTTTCCTAGAGAAAAGAAATGGCAATGCCGTAAAAATCGCTTG
Source organism: Mytilus galloprovincialis (assembly GCF_965363235.1). Classification (NCBI taxonomy): domain Eukaryota; kingdom Metazoa; phylum Mollusca; class Bivalvia; order Mytilida; family Mytilidae; genus Mytilus; species Mytilus galloprovincialis. The sequence continues at coordinate 45,922,424 of NC_134843.1, read as the reverse complement.
CTAGGTCCGTAAATCTCAGTAAAAACCTACAATAAAATGTCCGCTCCGAGATTGAAATACTAATCTGTGTTACAAACAGGTGCTGAAAAATGTACATTATCAGAAAATAATCAATAAATGTGTTTTAAAGTTACACCGGATCAAATAAATCCAAATCATGCACTGCTTGTAAACTGTCATCAAAATGTCAATTTCCTACAATGACAAAAGAAATTACATTGTGTGCATTCCGTCTCTATACATGTTGTCTGTTCAAAGTCCCCACCTAAAAAGGAATAAAAAGACTATCTTTTCGTTATTATAAACCCGTGTCACGTGATGTGGCGCGCGCGCTGTACCTAAAATAAAAGAAAAACTTTCCAAACTAAACATGAAACTTCTCCGGTAACAATAATATAGACCCCATACAGAAACAAACAAACAAACAAACAAACAAACAAACAAACAAACACCCCCCCCCCCCAATTCAATTAATTTTAAAGGGGGAAAGACCCCCTACAATTGCTTTTTTAAAGCAATTGATTTATATTTATTATTTTTTTTTTCTTCCGCCAAATTTTGTTCTTGCGCAAAATGTTTGTTTCGCAATATGTCGCTTAGATATTTCCCAAATGGTATCGTATAGTTTATGCGCTTTTAAATTTCACCCTGCTAAGCCGATCCATTTTCTATGTAAGAGTTATCTCCCTTTTCACTGTTTAACCTTTGTGTGCATCTCCTTTGTAACAAAAAAAGATAGCGACAAAATTCTTTTTACAAATTGTTCATTACATCCTCAGGAAGTTTTGGCTAATTTGGATATGAGCGATTCGATGAAATTTTATAGGAGTTATCTACCTTTACAAAATAAATTTGTCGGTATGTTCATTTAACTCATAAACAGTTAACCGTATAACCCTGGAATGTTTTTATTTGAGTCCCCTGGGTCCAAACTTAGAAAATGAAGTCAAGGTCAAAGGTCAAGGTCAAGTTCTCAATTGTGACTTTTGCTTGTTTTTGCATTTTCTCCCACACTTTGAAAGAGACATACTAAAGAACAAGTGCAAAATGTCAGCTTTATTGTAATGAAGATATGCTACATTTAGTCTTATACAATTTAATGGCATCTTATAGGAGTAATTGCCCCTCAAATGTCTTGATATGAGGTTATTTGATTATGACTTCAACTAAGTTCATTATAAAGGCATTTGACCTTGTACAAAAGATTAGGTGACAAATGACCTTGACAAATGACTACCGGAAGTGCCCTTGAGAAAACCGGAAGTAGCCTTTTTTGCAGTTTTTTCATCTCAAAGTACCCAGAATCAATATATTTTGTCATATAGATACATACACTGATTACTGGAGACGAAACATGACTTCCAACAAACCGGAAGTGGCCAATTATTTCCCCTTCTACATACAATAGTATATAGAAACTATATATTTTTGGAATCAGTGTGAAATAAGCTATCATATGAGATCGGAAGTGACATTTATTTCACCGGAAGTAGCATATTATCTCCCTTTTATCACTCAAAAACATAATTAAACCATTATTTATCTCATCAGTATGAAGAAACTATCTTCTTATCAAAATTTCTTTGGTGTGGAAAGACTTTCAATTGTTCTCTGAACAATTGGTTTTTAATTATTATTTTTTTTTTCCGCCACATTCTGAAATTTTTGTTTCGCAATATGTCGCTTAGATATTTTGTATATTGTATCATATAGTTTATACGGTTTTAAATCTCACCCTGCTAAGACGAACAATTTTCTTTGTAAGAGTTATCTCCCTATTCACTGTTTATTATCTGTGTGCATCTCCTTCGTAACAAAAAAAGATAGCGACAAAATTCTTTTTACAAATTGTTTGTTACATCCTCAGGAATTTTTGGCTCATTTGGATCGAAGCGATTCAATGACATTTTATAGGAGTTATCTACCTTTACCAAATAAATTTGTCGGTATGTTTTTTTAACTCATAAACAGTTAACCGTATAACCCAGGAATGTTTTTATTTGAGGTCCCCGGGTCCTAACTTAGAAATATAGGTCAAGGTCAAAGGTCAAGGTCATATTTTAGATTTTCATATGTCTTTGATTTCCCTATAATTCTTGAATGGTTATAGATACAGAAAATTTAAGCAGTGAAAATTGCTTAGTACTTCAAGGGGCAACTTTGTTACATTATGACTGTATTGGTTTTACCATTATGTAAGGGACATAACCCCCATTGATGGTTTATAAAAAGCCATTATTAGGCAAAACTCTTGAACAAAAGGTCCTTGGCCCATACGGTGTTTTGCAATGACATTGTAGAGCAATGACCTTGACGAAGGTCACAAGGTCAAAGGTCAAGGTCATGTACTTAGAGGCAAATTGTGTGTTTTTTGGCACTATTTAAAGAGTTTTGTGTGTTTGAATTCCAACCAACCAACCCTCCAACCAACCAACCAACCAACCAACCAACCAATCAATCAATCAATCAATCAATGATCAATCAATCAATCAATCAATGTTTCTGTCTCATGTGTTTAATCAAGATCTTTTTTGTTTCTTTTTCGCTGTTTCAATTGCCCTATCTAACGCGTTTAATCAATCAATCAATCAATCAATCAATCAATCAATCAATCAACCAATCAATCAATCAATCAGTGCATGCAATTTTCTGTCTCATGTGTTTAATCAAGATCTTTTTTGTTTCTTTTTCGCTGTTTCAATTAACCCTATCCAACGTGTTTAAACAACCAACCAATTAACCAATCAATCAATCAATATATCAACCAACCAACCAACCAACCAATCAATCATTGTATATATGCTTCCGTTATGTGTGTTTAATACGGGGTCCAAGTTCTCATTTGGGTTTTTTCGCTTGTTTCAAGAAAAAAATCCACATGTACTCTGAAACTACAAGTCCAATCGACCTGAAAATTTGCAGGCAGCAGGGCATACATGTACTAAAGGTTCATAAAAAAACTTGGAGCAGATATCTCTCAAGACTTTTCCTAGAGAAACGAAATGGCAATGCCGTAAAAATCGCTTGCTAGGTCCGTAAATCTCAATAAAAACCTACAATAAAATGTCCGCTCCGAGATTGAAATACTAATCTGTGTTACAAACAGGTGCTGAAAAAATGTACATTATCAGAAAATAATCCTTAAATGTGTATTAAAGTTACACCGGATCAATTAAATCCAAAACATGCACTGCTGGTGAACTGTGATCAAAATGTCAATTTCCTCCTACAATGACAAAAGAAATTACATTGTGTACATTCCGTCTCTATACATGTTGTCTGTTCAACATCCCGACCTAAAGAGAAATAAAAAGTTTTCGTTATTATAAACCCGCGTCACGTGATGTCTCCTCAATCATGCGCGCGCGCTGTACCTAAAATAAAATGAAAACTTTCCAAACTAAACATGAAACTTCTCCGGTAACAATAATATAGACCCCATACAGAAACAAACAAACAAACAAACAAACCCCCCCCCCCCATTCAATCAATTTCAAAGGGGGAAAGACTGTCTACAATTGCTTTTTGAAAGCAATTGATTTATATTTATTATTATTATTAAGTCTTTCCACTTTTCTGTGGAAAGACTTATTGTTTTTCTTCTGATTATTATTTTTTTTTTCCGCCAAATTTTGTTCTTGCGATAAATGTTTGTTTCGCAATATGTCGCTTAGATATTTTTCATATTGTATTGTATAGTTTATGCGCTTTTAAATTTCACCCTGCTAAGCCGAACCATTTTCTTTGTGAGAGTTATCTCCCTATTCACTGTTTATCATCTGTGTGCATCTCCTTCGTAACAAAAAAAGATATCGACAAAATTCTTTTTACACATTGTTCGTCAAATCCTCAGGAATTTTTGGCTAATTTGGATCGAAGCGATTCGATGAAATTTTATAGGAGTTATCTACCTTTACAGAATAAATTTGTCGGTATGTTTTTTTAACTCATAAACCGTTAACCGTATAACCCTGGAATGTTTCTATTTGAGTCCCCTGGGTCCTAACTTAGAAAATTAGGTCAAGGTCAAAGGTCAAGGTCAAATTCTCAATTGTGACTTTTACTTGTTTTTACATTTTCTCCCTCACTTTGAGAGATACATATAAAAGAACAAGTGCAAGATGTCTGCTTAATAGTAATGAAGATATGATACATTTAATCTTATACAATTAAATTGCATTTTATAGGAGTTGTTGCCCCTGAAATGTCTTGATATGAGGTTATTAGATTATAACTTTAAGTAAGTTCATTATAAAGACATTTGACCTTAAACAAAAGGTTAAGTGACAAATGACCTTGAAAAATGGCTACCGGAAGTGACCTTGAGAAAACCGGAAGTAGCTTTTTTTGCAGTTTTTTTTCACAAAAAAGTACTCAGAATCCATATATTTTAACATATAGATACATAAACTGATTACTGAAGACTAAAAATGACTTCCAACAAACCGGAAGTGCCCAATTATCTACCATTCTACATGCAAAAGTATATAGAAACTATATATATTTGGAATCAGTGTGAAAGAAGCTATCATATGAGACCGGAAGTGACATTCATTTCACCGGAAGTAGCATATTATCTCCCTTACATCACTCAAAAGTATAATTAAACCTTTATTTATTGCATTAGTATGAGGAAACTATCTTCTTATCAAAATTTCTTTGTTGTGGAAAGACTTTCAATTGTTCTCTGAACAATTGGTTTTTAATTTTGATTTAAAATGGTATATTTTAAAGAAGTTTCACGGATTAATCATTCAAATGTTATTAGTCACACTCCTGACATGAATTTAACATTTTAAGAAAAATATGAAAATTAGCTATATTTTTAGGACAGATAATTGAACGACAGATAGTAAAATGAAGAAACTTTTGATAAAATTTCCATTCCTTAAAACATCCACTAGACTTGCTGAAATAAGCCAGGCAAAATTCTCTAGAAGAAATGAATCAAAGAAAGAGACTTCAAAAGAGAGAACCCGCAAATACTGGCAGAATCTGAAATTGAAAAATGATCAGAGGAAGTTAGACAATCTTAAACAAAATTAAAAACTACAAAACCAAGGTAACAAAAAAAAGCTTTAAGAAAGAAGAACTTTGAATTCCAAATTTGGTAAACAATATAAAGAAAAACAAAGGCAGTGGCAGAGAAACAGTAGAAAAAGAAATAACAAGAATGTGTCCCCAGTACACGAATGCCTATCATAGGGAACATGTATACTAAGTTTGAAGTCGATTGGACTTCAACTTCATCAAAAACTACCTTGACCAAAAACTTTAACCTGAAGCGGGACAGACGGACGAACGAACAGACGGACGAAAAAACGGACGGACGGACGGACAGATGCACAGACAAGAAAACATATCGTAGGTGGGGCATAAAAATTAAAAAAAAGTTGGGTTGAATTGGGACTTAGAATGGAACAAAAACAGCTGATTCAAATGAAAACAGACCTGTGACCATGCCAGATTCTGGATCTACAGTGAGAAAACAAACGTGTACAATGCACTAGAAAACAACTGCCAGAAAGCCTAGTGGATGTTTTAAGGAATGGAAGTTTAATTAGTTTTATCATAAGTTTCTTCATTTTTCTAGCTGTCTTTCAATTATCTGTCCTAAAAATATAGCTAATTTTCATATTTTTCTTAAAATGTTAAATTCATGTCAGGAGTGTGACTAATAACATTTGAATGATTAATCCTTGAAACTTCTTTAAATATACCATTTTAAATCAAAATAATTGATCTATTTGTACAAAACACATTTCCTCACTTTCCTATATGATATTATAGTTGTAGACACTTATTTCCTTTCATAAATTTGCATCATTGTGAACAAAAAATAGAAAAATGACTAATTAAAACTTATTGTGCCAAAACAATCATGATAAATAACACATTTAAGAGGTAAATGATAGGAATGTAACTTGGTTTTAACATTTCTAACACAAAGAAACTTGTGGAACTTTTCCATGTGAAATTATGAATTGACAGAAAATGCCTTAAAAAAAGCGTCACACTCCTGACATATATAATGCACTCCCACATCTATGATATAAACATATCACAGTTGTAATAATTTTTTTTTCTCTTTGGAATAACCACTTCTGAAAAATAAAGAAGAAGAAAAAACATTTAAGTCCTATGTATTCTTTGGTAGATGTTTAATCAAAGATCAGATTGCTCTGAGGGATACGATTGCCATTGTTTTCATTGACACATGTATACATGTAGCTGGATAATATTATTTTCACAACTTATTCAACTGCACATGTAAAATGTAATTTACGTAATCTGAATAGTTACAAAATAGCCAATCCCGGTTAAAAGTGTATGAACAATGTACTTAGGCCTATTGTGTTTAATTTTTGTACTATCAATTCCAAGTTTACTTTCCACAGCAGTCACTGAGACTCAGAGTGAGAGAAGTATTTCACTTCGTATCTTATCACCTATTTGCCTACGTTAATTCTAGGAAGAACCCCATTCCTAACTCTTTAAATATTTAATTTCCTTTGGGTCAGTGATCATGACTCCTTTCTGTACACATTCCTCGGTTTAAATTGAGATCATTTTTAATATAATACGACGTTTATCGACAGAACGAGTTAATTTTTCTCAACATTTGTTTTGATTGATTCAGAATTCACGGAAGCGACTTCCAGAAGGGAGACAACTTGAAACAATAATATGGAAGACTCCATTTCGCCTGAAGGGGTGCTGAAAGTAAACCTTTACGATGTGGACTACATTTATTTTAATTTAGATGATGCATATGATTTAAAAATATGCAACAACAATAACCCTCAATAGCAGACATACATAGAAAGGATCCCATGAGTTATAAATTAATCAATTGAGTGGTGAATCCAGAGCAACCATTTAACCTATAGGTACCTCTTGATTGCAGTCAAAAAAACTATACGCATGCGCATAATTACATGAATTACCTAAACAAACCCTGTAGTAAGAACGTATATTAAACCTAAATGGTTCTCAAATTTTTTTTATGGAAGTACAATATAAAATATCAGTTTAACAAGAAGTAATTGTAACAGGATGCTGTTACGAAGTCTCCCAAACAAAGCTCCCATAACTCGCCATTCATATGTTCATTTGATTTGATTTTTTGTCCCAAGAATATATATGGCTTACGAGTAGGGATCTCCACCATTTACAAGTATTCAAACAGGAGGGGGTGGTGGTGACCCCCCAGGGAAGTTACCTACATTTCATTTGATTTGTTTTATTGTCCCCTACAAGAATATATATGGTTTTAGGGTGGGGATCTGGACCGTTTACAAGATAATAGCACATTCTCAAATTGAACAGGGTGGGGCGACCCCCAGGAACTTCCCTTTAATTTCATTTCATTTGTTTTATTGTCCCCTACAAGAATATATATGGTTTAGGGGTGGGGATGTCGACCGTTCACAAGTTTTCAAACAAGAGGGGGTGGGGTGACTCCCTCCAGACTTCCCTTTTATTTCATTTCATTTGTTTTATTGTCCCCTACAAGAATATATATGGTTTAGGGGTGGGGATCTGGACCGCTTAAAAGATAATAGTACATTCTCAAATTGAACGGGGTGGGGGTGACCCCCAGGAACTTCCATTTAATTTCATGTGATTTGTTTTATTGTCCCATACAAGAATATGTATGGTTTAGGGGTGGGGATGTTGACCGTTTACAAGTTTTCAAACAAGAGGGGGTGGGGTGACCCCCTAGGGACTTCCCTCTTATTTCATTTCATTTGTTTTATTGTCCCCTACAAGAATATATATGGTTTAGGGGTGGGGATGTTGACCGTTTACAAGTTTTCAAACAAGAGGGGGTGGGGTGACCCCCCAGGGACTTCCCTTTAACTTCATTTCATTTGTTTTATTGTCCCCTACAAGAATATATATGGTTTAGGGGTGGGGATCTGGACCATTTACAAGATAATAGCACATTATGAAATTGAACGGGGTGGGGATGACCCCCGGGGACCTCCCTTTAATTGCATTTGATTTGTTTTATTGTCCCAATCAGGAATATATATGGTTTAGGGGTAGGGATCTGGATCGGTTACAAGATATAAGCATATTCTCAAATTGAAGGGGGTGGGGATGAACTCCCAGGGACTCCCCCTATATTTCATGTGATTTGTTTTATTGTCCTATAATCATTTCTGAAGACTGCATGTATCTACCACTTACAGTTTTCAAGTTATATTCATTTGAAATTTTTAGAAAATAAAATCCCATAGGGTTCTATAGTAAAACCCTCCCTTCTTACTACCCCCCTTAATAGCCCTTAATAGACCCCAATGCACAAACGAAAGATTGATGGCTCACCTAGACATATTAGTCTACCATTTTACGAAATCCTAAGTCAATCTGACAAGCGGTTTTGGAGAAACGCTGCGGACAAGTTCATTTTTTAAAGTGGCGGAAGAGGAAGAGGAAGAGGAAGAGGAAGAAGAATAATAAAAATAATAAGAACTGACCAAAAACAATAAGTCTCCAAACTTTGTTTGGGAGACTTAATAATGGTGACATATAAGTAAAACTCCACATTTAAGTTCTTATATAACAGAAATAGATTTATCGGAATTCAGAGAACTCTCACATTTTATCCACAACTGGGGAATTCCCTCTGACATGTTTCTAAATTTATAAAAATACTAAATATTAATACTGCTTAATTCTGATTTTCCGTGTTGTGAAAAACACGCATATAGGTCAAGGGAAATATCAAACATGAAGATTATGAAAAGAACATTATATAATAGACCGTTGGTTTTCCCGTTTGAATGGTTTTACACTAGTAATTTTGGGGCCCTTTATAGCTTGTTGTTCGGTGTGAGCCAAGGCTCCGTGTTGAAGGCCGTACTTTGACCTATAATGGTTTACTTTTTAAATTGTTATTTGTATGGAGAGTTGTCTCATTGGCACTCACACCACATCTTCCTATATCTAATTATAGGAAAGTTGTTTAAGTTCAATCCCTTTGTTTGTTTTTACCTTTTAAACCAAGACAATCATAAGAATCTGAGATGGTCCTTAATGTTTAGAATAAAAAGGTTGTGGTGAGGGCATTGTCCTGAGCCACTGGTATAAGTCTGCAGATTGCTTGAAAGCAAGCTTATCCCAAAAAACAGTTGTCACACTCCTGACATTTTTGGGAGCCTCTTTTTGGTGTCCATTAAAGCAATAAAATATGTAATTTAGAGCACCAATATACCCTTTATTATAGAGCTAATGTACTAATACAAACTTATTTCACATACTGACATTATCAGACTTTAAAACATAGTTACAAGGAAGCTTTGATTTTAAAAGTGCCATTTTTTTAAAGACTTGTTTTTTGTACATACCTTCACAATAAGGTCAGTGTTTACTTATTTTAAAATTTTATTGGATAAAATTACAAAAATATTAAAGTCTAATGATGTAGCAATTCCTGTTTACAGTTTATCTCTATCTATAATAATATTCAAGATAATAACCAAAAACAGTAAAATTTCCTTAAAATTACCAATTCAGGGGCAGCAACCCAACAACCTGTTGTCCGATTCATCTGAAAATTAGAGGGCAGATAGATCTTCACCTGATAAACAATTTTACCCCCATGTCAGATTTGCTCTAAATGCTTTGGTTTTTGAGTTATAAGCCAAAAAATGCATTTTACCCCTATGTTCTATTTTTAGCCATTGCGGCCATCTTGGATGGTTGGCGGGTCATCGAACACATTTTTGAAACTAGATACCCAATGATGATTATGGCCAAGTTTGGTTCAATTTGGCCCAGTAGTTTCAGAGGAGAAGATTTTTGTAAAAGTTAACAAACAACGCCGGATGCAAAATGATGAGAAAAGCTCACTTGGCCCTTCGGGTCAGGTGAGCCAATAAACAGCTGCGCCATGAGCGCATGATACGTCCGACGTCTTGTGTGGAAGTTTTATGCAATAATCATAAATAGTTTCTGAGAAAGTTTTAAGCAATTACCATTTATTGCTTTTGAGACACGGCGGGACATGTGAAACCCCCCACCCTGTTTTTTTTTTACAAATATTTTGAATCAAACCAAAAAGTAAACAGATCTTTAGATTAATATAACAAAGAAGTGTGTACAGTTTCAAGCAATAATCATAAATTGTTTTTGAGATACGGCGCGACATGTAAAAAAAAAACGTCCCCTTTTTTACAAACTACTCAATAACTCAAAAATAAATTTTTGACATTACCAAAAAGTATACAGATCTTAAGTTTTAATATAACATAGAAGTGTGTAAAGTTTAAAGCAATAATCATAAATCGTTTTTGAGATACGTCACCACATGTAAAAAAAACCTCCCCCTTTTTTACAAAATACTCAATTACTTAAAAATGAAATTTTGAATCATCACCAAAAAGTATACAGATCTTTAGATTAATATAACAAAGAAGTGTGTAAAGTTTTAAGCAATAATCATAAATCGTTTTTGAGATACTGCGCGACATGTAAAAAAAACCTCCCCCTTTTTTACAAAATACTCAATAACTCAAAAATGAAATTTTGAATCATCACCAAAAAGTATACAGATATTAAGATTAATATAACTAAGAAGTGTGTAAAGTTTTAAGCAATAATCAAGAATCGTTTTTGAGATACTGTGCGACATGTGAAAAAAAACACTCCCCTGTTTTAGTTACAAAGTGCCGCAACTCAAAAAGTTTAAATCTTATTTTCACCAAAAAGTATACAGATCATTTGACCATCATAAAAAACAACTATATAAAGTTCATGAAATTTAGATAAGTCGTTCACAAGTTACGGTGCGACATGTTGACGCCGGACAGACAGACGGACAGACGGACGGACAGACAGACAGATGGACGGACAGACAGACAGATGAACGGATGGACGGACGGATTGACGGACACTGGACATTTGTATACCATAATACGTCCCGTCAAAATTTTGACGGGCATAGAATTTTCAAGGGCGTATAAAAACAGCAAAATTTCCTTAAAATTACCAATTAAGGGGCATCAACCCAACAACAAGATGTCTGATTCATCTGAAAATTTTAGGGCAGATAGATCTTATCCTGATAAACAATTTTACCCAATGTCAGATTTGCTCTAAATGCTTTGGTTGAGTTATAAGCGATGCAATCCTTGATTTTAATGACAAATTTCTACTAGTCAGCTACCACCAGCTGACAAAATCTACTGCTCTGACGCAAATTTTACTGGTCCTGGAGAACCAGACCAGCTTTAATTTCGGCCCCTGTGTACCAGTATAGGGTAGAAAAATTCAAACTTTGTACAGATTCAAAATCACCTATATCAGCATGCAATTTACTTCCAACAAATATTTGACAATTCAAAAGTTATTTCACTATTTTCAAAGACCTTATTTGAACAATTTATTGTCACTTCTGTTTTTTTAGACGTATAAAGGGAAAAGCCCAGCTGGAGAGGAAGTAAATAATCAAATCTATTGTTGAGTTGATTTTTTAGGCATATGGCATCCTAATGATGCAGGCTAGACAAAAGTTCTCCATTTTGGAATCTCATTTGTACTAAAAACTTACATGTCCAAGTTGTCGTTTAATATTTTGGTATCTCTCTTGTAACTGCTCAGCCATTAATTTAAACTGGTCCCTTTCACTTCTGCAATGGTCCAACTCTTTACTTATAATCATAAGTGCTTGGCATTTGCTTTCAAGTTTCCTCTTACAAACTTGATTCTACAAGAAATAGAAAACATTAAATACAACAATTGTCCTTAAAAAAGGTAGTTACTAGCCAACTACATATGACTATATAAAGGGAAACTTTACGTACATTTGGCAATATAAAGAAGGAAGTTTTTTGATGGTTTGAAAACATAAAGAGAAAACTCCATTAATAAAGGTTAAACAATTTGTATACAAAATTCATCTAAAAATACTATAATGAATAAATAATACACATTCAAACTATCTGTCAATACTTCATGGTATTAAGAAATATAGGTCAGTCAGGAGACTACTACTTGTACAACTTTGTTTTATTAAATTGAAGAAGTGAATAATAACAAACTTTTATAAATAAATTTGTAATATTCGATATTACACTTTAAGGTTGGAATAGTCTCCACTTTATTTATTTTTATAGCCTTCCCACTTTTTTTCCAAAATCATTTTTTTAGCCGACACAATCTAATTAAATTTAAATCTCATCCACTTGCTCATTTTTTATGCGCACACGACCAACCATAAATAAATTGCTTCACTGAGTGCAGCCTGATACAACTGCAGAGGGTGAACCCTGAACAGCTGGGTCAAATTTGGACACTATATTCAAGCTTTGTACTGTCTGAATTTGAATTGTGATCAAGTTTTTAACATAGTATAGGTTTCTGACACAAAATAAATGTCTATTGTTCAATACTGTGCATGCGATTAAAGATTCTTCTTGAAATTTTTCAAAAATTTGAAATTTGAAAAATTTTGAAAAAAAAATGAAACTCCTTTAAAAAATTGAAACCCCCTAAACTTTTTGAATCCCCCTTTTAGCAAATTACCCCCACACTCAATCCCAGCCTTTCCTTTGCAGTTATGCGCGATATAGCCTTTTTGTGTTAATGCGGCGTAAAGCAACCAACAATCAATCAATCAATCCTTTGTAGTATGGAACCTTGTAGTACAATTTCAGAGATCCATACTCTTAAACACAAGCTATTGTCTAACCAGGTGCTCCACCTAGCGCAGCTTTATACGACGGCAGAGGTCGAACCCTGGACAGTTGGGGCAATTATGGACAAAGAATTCAAGCTTGATACAGCTCTGAATTTGGATTGTGATCAATTTTTTTTGCACAATGTTGTGCAATTAAAGATTTCTTCTTCAAACTTTTCAAATATTGGGGGGAAAAAAATTGAAAACTACCCCCCCCCCTTTTTTTTTGGCAATTAGTCCAAAACCTGACATTTCTTTATACATTATTTACAAGTAGTGTAAGGGAGGTAAAAACGAACATACCCAACATTATATGTTAAATGTTTTAGAATTACCTCCCTTACACTGCTTTAAAATTGTCTTAATTGTCCATTGACCAGAACAATTTGAGCCATAACCCCCAAAGTCAGTACTAACTATCCCTTCATGGTATGGAAACTGGTGGTATAATTTCAGAGAGATTCATACACTTAAACACAAGTTATTGTTAGAAAACTACAAAAATGCTTATTTTGAGCCCCTTTTTTGGCCCCTAATTCCAGAACTGTTGGGACCATTACCCCCAAAATCAATATTAACTGTCCCTTCATGGTATTAAAACTTGTGGTATAATTTCAGAGAGATTCATAAACTAAACACAAGTTATTGTTTGAAAACTACAAAAATGCTTATTTTGGGGCCCCTAATTCCTACTATTCGGACCATAAACCCCAAAATCAATACTATCCTTCCTTTCATGGTATGGAAACTTGTGGTATAATTTCAGAGAGATTCATACACTTAAACACAAGTTATTGTTTGAAAATTACAAAAATGTTTATTTGGGCCCCCTTTTTGGCCAGGGTTGGCAAAAACCCGGGTTTTATGAGTATTGCCCAGCCCAGTGGGAAATACTGGGAAAACCCGGGTTTTACTGGGTTTTAGTGGGTAATACTGGGCAATAATGGGTAATATAAAATACTGGTCTAAATTTTATAGAGGATTCAGTGATCAAACACAAATGTAATATATTTGAGATATATATAACTTGTTTTATTTGTCTAGATTGGTCAAACTGTAAATATAAAGCAAAAAAAAATTTTGTTTTCAAATAAGTATAACTCTTATTAAGAAGTAAGAAAAAAATACATTTAAATAATGTATATGTACTGTCACTAATTAATAAGTAATTATTTAGATTAGAACACAGATTTGTTTATGTAACAATAATCAGCCCTTTCAATTCTATAAATGTTAATGGCATGACCCCCTTAGGGTGTTTATTTAGCAATATGAATGTACAACAATTAAAATAACAATTCACTTAAAAAATGCATTTTTATCAAAGTTTGGGTTATTGAAACAATGCTTGGAATTATTGATAAACAAGGTATCCTTAAATGTGCAAATCTTGTATTCTGTTTACATATAGAATAAACATGATAAATGAAGAACAGAATGAAATTGAATTTTTCATTCTACTAGAAATGACTCAATGGTTATCTGTATAAAAAGTATATATTTAGCTGTGATACTATAAAATAACACCAAGTCTTAACTATTATGTGTTAAAATAAGCTTAAAAAATCATATTGCCCAGTAATGCCCAGTATTACCCATTTCTGGGAGTATTGCCCAGCCCGGGAAAACCCGGGTTTTCCCACCCGGGAATTCCCGGGCGGGTAATACTTTGCCAACCCTGTTTTTGGCCCCTTATTCCAAAACTATTGGGACCATAACCCCCAAAATCAATCCCAACCTTGCTATAGTAGTAATAAAGTAGTAGTAAAATTTTATAAAGATCCATTCACTAAAATTAAAGTTGTTGTCCAGAAACTAGATGTGTCTTTGGACCACGACGCAGACGATGAGATGGTTGTATAAAACTAGAAAAATGCTTGTTTTTGGCCCCTAATTCCTGCATGAATTGGGCAATTACCCCAAAACTCAATCCCATCCTACCTTTTGTGATATGGAACCTTGTGGTACAATGTAAGAGATCCATACACTTACACACAAGTTATTGGCTAGAAACTACAAAAATGCTTGTTTTTGGTCCCTTTTTGGCCCTTAATTCCTAAATTGATGGCACCATAATTGCTGAAATCAAGTAATTGTCCTGAAAGTAGAAAAATGCTTGTTTTGTGCCCCTTTTTGACCCCTAATTCCTGCATGAATTGAGCAATTACCCCCACACTCAATCCCAGCTGTCCTTTTGTGATATGGAACCTTGTGTTACAATGTCAGATGAATCCATACATTTACACACACGTTATTGGCCAGAAACTACAAAAAAGCTTTTTGGCCCTTAATTCCTAAATTGATAGCACCATAACTGCCGAAATCAAGTAATTATCCTAAAAGCAGAAAAATGCGTTTTGGGCCCCTTTTGGGCCCCTAATTCCTAAACGGCTGGAACCATCATCCCCAAAATCAATCCCAACCTTTCCTTTGTGGTATTGAACCTTCTTATCAAATTTTATAGAGATCCATTCACTTAAACTAAAGTCATTGTCTGGAAACCAAATGTGTGTTCTGACGACGACATCATACCATTATACGATCCCAAAGTTTTTTTGGGGGTCGTATAAAAATGAGTAAGTGCCAAAATTTAATTTTAATTTATAGATTGAATATCTACAACTTTTATCACAATACTTTAGAATAAAATTGATTACCAAAAAAAACACACAATATTATAACTAAATATTAAACGGAGTTTAAATGGTAGAACATTGTAGTAAGCATTATATATATATATACTTTTCATTTCATTATTGCTGACACCAGAAACAGCATACCTATGTCTCACTTTTTGACTCTGTCAAGCTAGACAAAAACTCTGTAACTAGGAAACATAAAATCTAAAATCATAAGACATGTAAGAATCGAAAGGGAGCTCATGTCAATAGATATAAACAATTCACCACAATTTCTTGCAAGTTGGTGAAATACAAAAAAGAAGATGTGGTATGATTGCCAATGAGACAACTGTCCACAAGAGACCAAAATGACACAGACATTAACAACTATAGGTCACTGTATGGCCTTCAACAATGAGCAAAGCCGATACTGCATAGTAAGCTATAAAAGGCCCTGATACGACAATGTTAAACAATTCAAACGAGAAAATTTACGGACTAATATATATATATATAACTAGAGGCTCTCAAGAGCCTGTGTCACTCACCTTGGTCTATGTACATATTAAACAATGGACACAGATAAATTCATGTCGTATAAAAACAGCTTAATTTCTTTAAAAATTAACTATTGGGGGCAGTAACCCAAAAACCAGTTGTCCAATTCATCTGAACATTTCAGGGCAGATAGATATTTACTAGATAAACAAGTTAACCCCTTGTAAGATTTGCTTTAAATGCTTTGGTTTCAGAGTTATAAGCCAAAATCTACATTGTACCCCTATGTTCTATTTTTAGCCATGGTGGCCTTCTTGATTGGTTGGCCTGGTCACCGCACCCATTTTTAAACTAGATACCCTAATAATGATTGTGGCTATGTTTGGTTAAATTTGGTCCAGTAGTTTCAGAGGAGAAGATTTTTGTAAAAGATTACAAAAATTTACGAAATATTTGTAAAAAATTACTATTAAGGGCAGTAACTCCTTAAGGGGTCAACTGACCATTTTGATCATGTTGACTTATTTGTATATCTTACTTTGTTGAACATTATTGCTGTTTACAGTTTATCTCTATCTATAATAATTTTTAAGATAATAACTGAAAACGGACAAAACTTCCTTAAAATTACCAAATCTCTGTGTATTATATTGTTGAAACTGCTGGACTGGCATGATACATATATATACATATATATACACATTGATAAATGAAAATGTATTAAATTTTAAACATGCAAAGAATATATTTATTGGCAAAATGAAGCAATTTAAGTACCAAGTCACTTTGGCATTTTTTTCATATAAACAATTAAAATGAATTATTTGATAATTATTAATAACATTTATTGAATACATTTTAATTACAAAGTTGCTTCATATATTAAATTTCAAGGCAGCAACTCAACAACCCATTGTCTGATTCATTTGAAAATTTCAGGGCAGATAGATCTTGACTTAATAAACAATTTTACCCCATGTCAGATTTGCTCTAAATGCTTTGGTTTCAGAGTTATAAGCCAAAATATACATTTTACCCCTATGTTCTATTTTTAGCCATGGCGGCCATCTTGGTTGGTTTGGCAGGTCACCGGACACAATTTTTAAACTTGATACCCCAATAATGATTGTGGTCAAGTTTGCTTAAATTTGGCCCAGTAGTTTCAGAGGAGAAGATTTTTGAAAAAGTTTACGGACGACAGACAACGGATGCAGGACGCTGGCCGCCAAGTGATGAGAAAAGCTCACTTGACCTTTCAGGTCAGGTGAGCTAAAATTCAGTTGAAAAAGGCTTAACTCATCAGATGGACAAAAATACAAGTGGACGTGGCCGGGTACTTGTACATCCCGACAACAAAAAGACACTAGAGACAGATCTGAGAGTACTCACAGTTATCTGACAGCTAGTTCAAAGCCAATAACAACTAATAAAAAAAATCATGCATCTAAGACTAAACTATCAATCCGTACACATCCAACATCCAATGGATTTAGTGTAAAGACGTCATAAACAGCTAGAGAAAAACATGACCTTGTGCAATGTCAAGTTACAGGTATCGACAGATTGTAGATCCATGATATGTGTACATGTATATAACATACTAGTAATATTTAGTTTGCTTTAATTTACTGATAACAAAATCAATATTTATACAAAACAAGAGGCTCTCAAGAGCCTGAATCGCTCACCTTAAATTGTTTGCTTAAATCTTTCACCAATGATTATTTTGGCTTTTCAATTGATATAAATGTTCTTTAAATCTGTCATATCTTCTTCAAAAGCGAAAAAAAATGCATTTTCGGCTATATTCTATTTTAGCCATAGGGGCCATGTTTCTTGACATACAAGGAAATAAAATAAAAAAAATTATACTAGATACTCTGAAATTCATTCAGCCTAAGTTTAACTGAAATTGATTCAGCAGTTTCAAAGAAGAAGATTTTTTAAAGTAAGCCAACAAAAAAAAAAATTATGAAAAATGTCTTTGAAGGGCAATAACTCCTTAAGGGGTCAATTGACAATTTTGGTCATTTGACTTATTCTAGATCTTACTTTGCTGAACATTTTTGCTGTTTACAGTTTATCTTTATCTATAATAATATTCAAGATAATGACCAAAAACTGCAAAATTTCCTTAAAATTACCAATTAAGAGGCAGCAACCAAACAATGGGTTTTTCCATTCATCTGAACATTTCAGAGCTGATAGATCTTGACCTAATGAACATTTTTATCCCATGTCAGATTTTCTCTAAATGCTTTAGCTTTTGAGATATAAGCCAAAATCTGCATTTTACCCCTATGTTCTATTTTTAGCCATGGCGGCCATGTTTTTTGACGAAATGGAAAATAAAACACAAACTTTATTCTAGATACCCTAAGGATCATTCAGCTTAAGTTTGGTTGGAATTGGTTCAGTAGTTTCAGAGGAGAAGATCTTTGAAATAGTTTACGACGGACATTGACGACGGACGACGACAGACGCCAAGTGATGGCAAAAGCTCACATTTCCTTTTAGGAAAGGTGAGCTAAAAATAGATATATACTAAACACAATATGGATCCTTTAGCCTTAGTTTGGTTTATAAGTTTCAGAGGACAATATTTTAAAAGTTAAACATTGAACATGATGAACTATTGTGTAAAGTTGAGTTAAAAGGCCAATATTCTAAGGGGTCAAAAGCCAAATTGGTTATTATGCTTTGCTAATTGTTGAAGGCTGTACAGTAACCTATAGTTGTTAATTTCTGTGTCAGCTGATGGATCTTGACATAATAAACATTTTCACACCTGTCAAATTTGCTATAAAAGCTTTAGTTTTTGAGATATAAGCCCAAAACTGCATTTTACCCCTATGCTCTATTTTTAGCTATGGCAACCATATTTTTTGACAAAACAGAAAATAAAACACAAACTTTATTCAGCTTAAGTTTGGTGGAAATTGGTTCAGTAGTTTCAGAGGAGAAGATTTTTTAAAGTTAGCAAATATGATGAACAAATTGTGTAAAATTGTCATTAAAGGACAATAACTCCTTAAGGGGTCAATTGACAATTTTGGTCATATGAACTTATTTGTAGATCTTACTTTGTTGAACATTTTTGCTGTTTACAGTTTATCTTTATCTATAATAATATTCAAGATAATGACCAACCAGATGCTTCACAGGGCGCAGCTATATACGACCGCAGAGGTTGAACCCTGAACAGTTGGGGTAAGTATGGACACAACATTTAAGCTGGATTCAGCTCTAAATTTGGATTGTGATTAAATAGTTGACACAGCATAGGTTTCTGACACAGAATGAATGTGGTCTAATGAACTTAAAATATTTTTTTTGCCTTTGAGCAATTCACTATGCTGTTGAATATTAATCCTCTCAAAAAAATGTTTGAAGAAATTTTCTTTTTATTTATGAAATCTGAAATGAGAAAAATTTAACCCCCCCCCCCTTATTTTTTCACATCCCCCTTTCCCTTTTTCCAAAACTGATCTTGATTCAAATTCCTAATGGAGTTTGCAACAATAACTACTCATTTAAATACATCATAAAATATTAACATGATTAAAATGTAAAATAAAGTGCTTGTTTTCACTGAATGGTAAAGATTCTTTTAATTTATCAGTTGGTAGTAAAAGTGAATATACATTGTATATTGTATAAAACAATGATTTAAGTTGATTCAACTACTATTCTGGACAAAGAAAGATAACTCCAATTGAAATATCAATTATATATATTGTATAAAACAATGATTTAAGTTGATTCAACTACTATTCTGGACAAAGAAAGATAACTCCAATTGAAATTGCAATTAGATATTTCTTGCTATTGCGCAATACTGTGCAATTGAAAATATTTGCTATTGCACAATACTGTGCAATTGAAGATTTCTTGCTATTGCGCAATACTGTGCAATTGAAAATTGCTAACTATTGCACAATACTGTGCAATTGAAGATTTCTTGCTATTGCTGAAGACTGTGCAATTGAAAATTTCTTGCTATTGCACAATACTTAATATAATAATTTTGGATCCTGATTTGAACCAACTTGAAAACTGGGCCCATAATCAAAAATCTAAGTATATCAGGCCTCGACAATAACGCTTGTCCAATTGTCCGGTACCAGAGGGAAAAAAGGTCAGACAAGTAAAAGCTGTATCAAGCTTGTCCGTCGGGACAAGTGCAATTATTCAGCAGAAAATCAATTTAATCCAACTTTGATGAACGTAGTAATTGTAAACAAAAAACAAGAAAACAAATATTAATTTGACATGTTTCTGCATTTTGTTTATTCAAATTCAAAACCTTTTTCTTCAACATGTTTACTTGCAATCGATAATTTCTGACTGTTTCTTTGTCAGGTACTTTCTAACAGGTAAAATGTATACTATTCTCGGAAACCAGTCTTACTGATCCAAATCAAATGAATGATGATGGCTTGGTAGAAAAGGTAACTTTACACTGGATAGGTTTAGCTCCAAGTTTAAGAGACAGTTTGGCACCGTAGGAGACATATTTAGTAGACATGATTGATAGACAGTTTGGCAAGGCAGTAGACATTTCGGACCAAGACAAATCAGTACCTCATTTTGCTACCTTATTCTGTTCCTTATTAAAAATACCATACTGGTAATTTTTTCACAAAATTTTTTTTTTATTTACCAATTTTTAATTCACAAAATCATTAGAAAAAAACAATACTGACAATATGGAGACCTATAGTTGGTGATTTGTGTGTCATTTGGTCTCTTGCAGAGAGTTGTATTATTGGCAATCATACCTTATCTTCTTTTTTTATTGATTGCATTTCAATAAACTTTTTTCAACTTAAAAAAAAAAACGGGATACAAATCCAATGAGTGTACAGGTCTACCAGATGGCGCCTCATGTTTAAGTCTGATAAGACAGGCATTGATGAAAAACTAGAACCTAAGTCCTGTGACATGACTAGATTCTGTTGAACTTGACTCATATTTTTGGAAAGTATTTCAAATCAAAAGAAATACATCAAATCCTGTTTATTGTTTAAATTTGTTTTCTTCCTTTAATCAACTAAAAATGTAAAATTAGGTTATTTTTTAGGAATTTTTTGGACAAGTAACAACTTCATTCGGACAAGTAAATTTTGATATGTACTTGTCCTACAGGACAAGTTGAAAAAAAAGTTATTGTAGAGGCCTGTATATGTTTAGATTCAGCATATATCAAAAAAGCCCAAGAATTTAATTTTTGTTAAAATCAAATTTAGTTTAATTTTGGACCCTTTGGACTTTATTAAGAATTAAGAATCTACATACACAGTTAGATTTGGCATATCAAAGAACCCCAATTATTCAATTTTTGATGAAATCAAACAAAGTTTAATTTTGGACCCCGATTTGGACCAACTTAAAAACTGGGCCAATAAGTACCGATTATCAGGTTGTCTGCATGTTGATATCGTAAAATATCAGCTGCGAGACATAATATGAAGCTTTTTGTCGAGTAAGCGCAGCGAACGAGATCAAAAAGTCTTCATATTATGTCGAGCAGCTAATATTTTACAATATTAATATGCCGATAACCTGATAATCGATTTATCGGGCTGTATTTGCGTCTTTTGGAAGTATTATCTTAGTTTCACCAGCAACCAGAAGTTGACTTGATAAGTTCGGGTCAAACTTATCAACGTCGGTTCAAACATTATGACGTCGCTGATATGTCCGGGTCAAAGTTATTAAGGCCAGGTCAACGTATTTGACGTCACAAAGCCGTGATATGGAGTTTTATTAAGAGCTGAGCAGATTGATATAGACAGTTGGACGACCGATAATAAAAAATCTAAGTACATTTTTAGATTCAGCATATCAAAGAATCCCAAGGATTCAATTTTTGTTAAAATCAAACTAAGTTTTCGCTAAAAAGGTGCAATTTGGGTACTCGTTGCAAGTTGGGTACCTTTACGTTATGTAAAACAGTAGGATAACTCGTATAATTTCATAGACGTTGCCAGAATCCGATTATAAAGACTTTTTCTTCTCCTGGAGATATAACCTTTTATTTTGATCCACATGCCATGGATTTCTCATTGATAAAATAACATTTCTGTGGTGCTTTGACTATAACGGTTATTCAAACAATCATTTAAAAGTTGTTGTTGGTCCTTAGTTAAATAGTGCTGATGAAGTTATTTGTCAGTGTCAGGTCCAGAGGTTTGAAATGTGGGGGGTCGAGGGGTTGGAACTCCTCCTTTTATTTTGATGATCAATCCGTTGAATGGGGACATAAAGTAAATTAATCATATAGTTGGAACCACCACACATCCCCCTTTTTATCCTTGGTTGGGAACCTCTTTTAAAAATGACTTGATCAGCCCCTGTTCTTGTAAAAAAGGCATCAACATAAAAAAAATATAAACGGCATGCCTTAAATAATTTAACGCCGTAACGGTCTAATTTTTAACAAAACAAATTTAACATTATAGCTTGCTTAACAGATTGACTAGAGTAGAGGTACCTCTGCACGTAATGCCTCGAATCTAGCTTTCATTCTGTTTAACTGTTCCATTTCTAGAGAAGACATCATCAGTTAATAAGTTTGTTAGTATGTTAAAAATCGGAAAAATCGATTTTGCCGCATATTCATTTCTGTATCTAATAGTTTGTCAGCACTGTGTGTCCAAACTCTATGAGCAAAAGCGCGTTCTTGATTCTGAAAATTATATATAAACAAGTTTTAGCTTTCTAAAAAAGCTATGGACTGCTTCGCTCTACACTAATTTGTGTAATGCGAGTCCACTTTTTTAGCTACGTTATTTTAACGTAGTTTCGTATTTAACCGAAGTTTCGTATTTAAGAGTAGCAGACGACATATATATCACCACCAAATCACTGAGACTATTATAACAGTATCGGATATAATTAAAAATAAATTAAAAACAAAATTGAATTAGTGGAAAAAGGAAAATAATTTATTTATATCTTTGTTAGAACCAGAGACATATATACAAATATGTGTATATATGTCTCTGTTAGAACTATTCATGTCAAGAAATCCTCGCTAAAAATTCCGGTCGACCCCCTCATATCCAGAAATCAACGCCACTTTGCTTATTTGAATATTATACTAAAGAAATCGAATACGGGTCACGGAAATTACATTAAAATGATAGGGAATTTTGAAAAAATGTCTGTTTTAATTTTAATTTAAGTGATAGACAGGTTGCCGGGGCAGAAAATGAATATACACAACAATATACACCATTTAAACGAAACATAATGACTGTTGTTGCAAAAATACAGGTTCCTGAGCTATTTTAAAAATCGAAGCGAGAGGCTTTTAACATTGCAGTGTAAAATACAGGCTAAAATGGCTGAAACGTCAAATTTGCAAACTTCGTGTTGAAAATTGGCTTACAAGGTCATTACAAAAACAGGTTGCCGGGGTGAAATATGAAACTTGAATTTCCAAAGAATAAGCAAGTCCAAACCTTGTATGTGTAGTCTTTGAACTCTAGGTTCCCACGTAAAATTAAAATGTCACTATTTCAAAAAAAAATAAACTCACGAAAGCACGAAAAATTCACTAAATTCGCGTTCATTGTTTTGATTTTGACCGCCTGACAACTTTACGGAATTATCAAAGTGATTGTAAATAAGGACTCTGTGACGGGCAACTTATAATATCCGTGTTTTAAAGATTTTAATGATATCAAGCCAGTCCAGTTCAAAGTACTATCACGTGGTACAATTCTCATTTACATATTATGAATATTAATTAGCAAAACCACTACTAATTTCTGGCTATGTACGGCAGTCATTAGTAGCTAAAGATTTGATTTCACAGTGGCGTGGCTAGGCTATTTTCAAGTGTACGCCCAAACATCGGCGAGGGGTTTGGGGTCCCCAATCGGGTTCAGGTTAACGCGTCCAGTGGTCCACATCCTGAGGCTAACGAGTTATGGAGAATGAGATACCATTTTTGTCATTAAAAAATCATCAATAGCAACATACTTGAGAGTCTAATTTGTTTATCTCTGGTGTTTGCTTTATTAATTGTGTAGTGATTTGGAATCTAATGGTCATTGGTTTAAGGGGAAATGTCCAAAACCAGTTACTTTAAAATATGTATAAAAGGAGCCTCATTCGGTTAAAACCATAGGTACTTGTCTAAAAAAAATATTCCTATATACAATATATGTGTTATATTAAGGTATATATGATTTTTTTTTTAGACAAGTGCTTGTGATCAAAACCCCTTGTTTGTGCAAATTTCGTTATTGGACATGAATTCATTAATTTTAATAGATGTTCAGGTGCATTGTGAACATTCGTAAAGGGTCCTGTGGAACCCTGGTTCTCGCCTGGGATAACTTCCCCGAAAAGAGAATCAATTTATCAGTACATTACAGATAATTTTTTCTTTATCTGGAATATTACCTTCTTCCCAAGTTTCATGACAATGTCTGAAGGTTTTCTGGTTTATCATGTAAAAAATAATAATCCCAGACCGTCTGTTAAGTAAGAAAATATAAGTCAACTGAAAAATGAAAAAAAAGTACTTTCAAAATTTTACTTTAGACATTAATCATGAAAAAGCTTCTGCCAAAGATTCATAAAATTCGATGACAGTTTGAAAAAGTAATTGATGTGTAACAAACTTTAACCCCAGACTCTATCGACTTGTTATTCAAATAGAAATTCCTTCTATCAATAAAATACGGGAAAATAAAAAAAATACATTTCATCATTATGCTCTGGATACTCTTTTGATCACAAAAAGCTTCTGTCTAACTTTTGTAAAATTTCATGAAGGTTTGACAAAATTAATGATATTTAACAAAGATCTTTAACCACCTAAATGGTGACGACGCCAACGAAATCTATGATCGGTTTGTCTCGCATATATATCGCAGGCTCAATAAAAAAAGGCAAACCACATATCGAATCTCAGCAGGCAATGCCATTCTTTGAACAAAAGGATAGTAATAAGTAGCATTCACAGAAGATTCAGACTTTGACAGAAAATGAACAAATATATAACACGGTACCATTCGATTGAAAAGTATATGTCACTTGTATTCGCAATTAAAAGCTACTGTCTGATGATTTACAAGGCTGATGTGCTTTTAACCCGGTCTCTAAAAACACCGCAAAGGACCTCCTTTGTGCACAAAGGAGCACAAAGGAGCACTAAGGACCTCAAAGAAGTTTAATAAGAGCACAAAGGACCTTAATTTCCCTTTAAAGCATTAAAATATTATAATTCCTGAAGAAAAATGTAAAAAAATTAAAATAGTTTCAATAAAAATTGCGATTTTTATGACGTACGATTTGGTATAATCACCGGTATCGGTTTGAAACCGACTTTATATCCGGGCTATATGATAGCTCATGTATGTGAATTTTTAAATAGTTTTAATATGATATTAATGATAAAAACGTCATTTATTATTTTTAATATTTTGTTGTAATATTTTTTAAGAAAAAAAATATGTATTAAGTTAAATTGGTATTAAAGTTGAAGATATACGAACTGCACAGTCATGTGTTTTGTAATGGGTACGGATATGCATAATATTACGACCCTTTTCTATAAGATTTTACTTAGTAATACATTCATGAATTAGAAAATATTGAGAAAACACAAACATATGATATAAATACAGACTGGGTAATAAACCGAACAAAAATAAAGCAAACATTGTTGGTCAAGATTTCGACTCGAGCATTAATAAGGATTGTTTCATGAAGACTTGATAGCACTTGGGATGAAAAAACGTTATAAATTCTTTACAGTTAATTATTAGCGTTAAAAGACTGTCTTTAAAAACAATTACATTTAGAAAATAATAAAATATGTATTTTTAAATTATAAATATATTTAAAAAAACAAAAGAAAACTATAGACATATGCACAATAATAATATACCTACGGGTCTCGAGGCCAATACAGCAAACCTTGAATCTATACCAGTGCCAATACATAAACAGCCAGTTAAAAACACTATAAAAACATAGTGTATTTTGAAGTTTATGAAATACGGATTGACAAATTTAAACTAATTACCTACCTTTATAATTATTGCCATAGTATTCCCTTTGTGCCTTTAGAAACGTTTTCGTCATGGCAATACTGACATATTACCATACATAAGAAAGCTAGCTGATGATGAAATATGAAAGCAAAACATCGGTATCCTTACATAATTTTCGTAGTTTTGGTAAAGTCTGTTATCTTAAAATATATTACAACAACAAAATATTAAGAATAATAATTGACGTTTTTATCATTTATATCATATTACAACTATATAAAATTTTACATACATGAGCTATCACTTTCCCGGATATAAAGTCGGTTCCAATCCGATATCGGTGATAACATCCAATCGTACATTATAAAAATCGCAATTTTTATTGAAATTATTTTATTTTTTTTACATATTTCTTCAGGAATCAGAATATTTTTATGCTTTAAAGGGAATTTCAGGTCCTTTGTGCTTTTATCAAACTTTTTAGGGTCCTTAGTGCTCCTTTGTGCTCCTTTGTGCACAAAGGAGGTCCTTTGCGGTGTTTTTAGAGACCCCTTTTAACCATGCAGTTCTTTTTAATTTATTTAGATTATTTTTATTTACCTAAATTCAAGTGTACGCCCGGGCGTTTTGACGTAAACGTAGAGCTCTACGCGCCTGTTTCATTCAAGAAATTAATGTATGACCTTCATGTACGTGTCGCTTAGAACACGGCCATATACCAAATGGTCAAAATTAATCGTCCATGTAATTTGCTCTATGGGGTGTTTGCAGAATTTCAACGGAGGCAATTTCTTGGCATGCATATCTCATGTATCTAGATTTTATTTTTAATCAGTTTATAGTTCGTTGATAAATTGTATTTATGTGGCGACTCTTGAAAATGCAAATGTGATTAATCTTATCCATCTTTTAGGTACATTGTTTTGCTACAGGTCCGTTAATTGTATCTAATATACAAATATTTTACCTGTAAAGACAGGTAGTCTCAGTCAGGATCCTACTTCGTCAAAATTATCTCCCCATTACGCCAGTTCATTTTCACAATCGTAAAAATGGAAGCCATTGTAGCGATGACGCGCTACCAATTTTGCTCTTGGAAACCGATAAATTTATCCACATTGCACCAATACGATCCTTATATGTCAGTTATATTTTAAAAGACAAATGTATCAACTAGCTAATGAGCATCAGTTAATGATCTTGTCTGCATTGATTCAACTTAAAACTATTGTCTGATCGGTTGTTAGGTGGAATTTTCGAAAAATCATAAACATTTAAAAAAAATCTAATTAAATATTTCGTGGAAGGGCAGACTAGATTTTTTTAGTGGTTGAAGACTATAAACCCTAGTTATCACACACAAAAAATTAGAATTTTTCGAAGATATGCATTTTCATCATCCAACTTGTAAGACTGTCGTCAAGTACTTTCAGTAAAAAAAATAGCTATTCGAACACACCTTCCCTGTTTGTGTGATTCATTAGATAGGTATTTCACTTGACCCATATATTTCATCTTTTAGTACTGTTATTTTTTTGTGTTATAAAGTCAACCTGTAGCTTTAATTTATAAAAATGATAGAATCTGAAGCGAGACGATGTATGAAATATTCTTACTTTGAACGATATCAAGACAAAATACTCAACTCAAACACGCCCTAACATAAAAAGGTGCACTCGATTTTCTCTTTTCGATACAATTGTTACCTATTTTTTGGAATTTTTTCTTCAGTCACATAATGGAAGGGCAGACACGAAAATTACTGAACTAATAGATTGATATGTTTTCCGTCCGTGGTAATTTTTTCAAAAAAATCGGAGGTTATGCATTTTTGTCATCCAACTTGAAAGATACCCATGTCGTCGACTTGATATCTAATTGTTCTGCTTAACTATGTACTAGATAGATTGAAAACTTATGCAAATGGTGTTTTTGAAATAAAACACCTCGTAATTGAGAAGAAAATTGCAGTTTTGTTTGTTTCTATTAACTTTTTAAAAATTTGTCACTATAGTAAACAATACAGTAAACATTTATCGCCTTCTCTAATAGAGAGCTTCGATTCTTTTGTTCTATTTCAACCTGGTTTCCGACTGGTCTCAATAGCATGGGAGATGAATTTGTTTCACAGCTGGGTGCCCACAAGATACACGAGGCTCCGTTTATTGCAATTAACTTGTATACTTGTAAGGTATTATTACAGCTGAGTACCCAAGTTACATGTTTTTGCAGTAATAAAATTGAGAATGGAAATGGGGAATGTACCAAAGAGACAACAACCCGACCATAGAAAAAAACAACAGCAGAAGGTCACCAACAGGTCTTTAATGTAGCGAGAAATTCCCGCACCCGGAGGCGTCCTTCAACTGGCCCCTAAACAAATATATACTAGTTCAGTGATAATGAACGCCGTACTAATTTCCAAATTGTACACAAGAAAGTAAACCTTGTTAATTACCGTCGTTGCACTTAAGGTAGGATTCGGGAGGGTATAATTGGGGTTTTACATGGGCAAAAAATGTAGAGAATGGAAAAAAATGGACCGACAAATAAAGAATAGAAACTAATTCGGTGTTAAAAAATTAAAGAATAGAGAATAATTACACAGAAATAATCAAATCAAATATTTTATTATAGTAAATAAAGAAACCCCACCTAGAACCTCATTCAGATTATCCAGCGTAAAATTAATTTTTGAACCCATATTTTTTTCGGTTTCAACACCCTATCTCTTTTGTCTATTTATTTTTATTTCTAGTTTGATAATTAGGTGTGCGGTTTATTCCTGATCACATAGTCGTTGCTTTCTAAAGATTCAGCTAATAAGGATGCCTTTCATAGTCAGTAATAAATGATAATTAAAAGATTTCCTTTTCAATCAATTTAAAAAAAAAATAACTACAAAAGAAGCAGCAACCACAGGTGCTTGTCAATCAAAACGTCAAGCTATATATCAGTGCCCCGAGTGTGACAATACATATTCTTCCGTTTCTGGTTTCCTTCGCCATTTAGGAAAAAAGCACAGTCTAATCAAGATAAAAGGTAAGTAATAAGACTCTACTCAGAGACCAAACAACACAGAAGTAAACATGGTAAACTTAAGGAATTCCGAAATCGAACTGCCTTGAACAATGACCAAAACCCATACCATAGTGAGCTATATAAATAAGATAAAGATAGTATATTGTTGTTTCCAAATCTTGTGTTTAATGGCAACATTTACAACGAAATGCTTTATATTAACAGGAATTGTCTATAACAAAAACAACAATTTTGAATAATAAAAATGAAAATCCCTTTTTCAATTTGATCAATAAAAAGTATGGTGAAGAATTGTCAAATTTCAATTTCTGAGCTAAACGAGAGCGTCAGTGGCAAATATTTCTCGAATATGGGGTTCATTGCGTTTTTACAAAATCTTTATGAGATTTTATGACGTTCATTATAATTTTTTGTACCCTAGTGATTGAAGTTGTATAAAGTATCTAAAACTCAATTTAATTTGTAATATCACGTTGTTTTTTTGACAATTTCCAAATATTACCACACTGAAGAAGTATTTTTGGTGGTGTATTCTTGGTGTACCAAATCTAGTTATATACCATTAAATGTATAGTGCAGTTCCAGGTTTAATGA
The DNA here is from genome assembly GCF_965363235.1 of Mytilus galloprovincialis. NCBI lineage: Eukaryota > Metazoa > Mollusca > Bivalvia > Mytilida > Mytilidae > Mytilus > Mytilus galloprovincialis. The sequence continues at coordinate 45,892,965 of NC_134843.1, read as the reverse complement.
CACAAGATCTTCTATATGAAGAAAGCTTCCAAGTTGCATAACTAAATAATCAAATTGTCTAACAAATCATATCTATGTTTACATGTGTGTAAACATCGAGATTTTTTCAACACGAGAAATATGGACCCTCTTTCGTAAACCCAAACAAGGAACAATCTGCTGACAGTTTTCCATGTGAAATTTCTGAGAAGCAAAAACATTGCAGAATGTATAAAGATGTAGCAAGGTCAGATCCAAACAAGAAAATTAAATATGATAGCATATGATGATGTCACCCTTTCTGTCAATATAAATTTGATTCACTACTGCTGTCAATGATGAATATTTCATGTACAGTCAATCTGATGATCCCGATCAGGATACTGCATTTCAGTGGTTGGGTGTGGTTCATGTTTGTCATATCTGATTGTTTGTAAATTTCTTTGTTAATGTAGACTATTCCTTTTTTCTACTGAAATATATCAACATCTCCTCTTTTAATAGTATTAGTATTGCTTATCCCTTTAATATATCAAGATGTGTGGTTACTTGTGTGTTTTTTAATTGAACTGTCATTCAGACTGAGCATGTTTGTAAATTTCTGCAATCCAGTCATAGAAATCATCGGCATATAAAAATAAACATGTATATCAAAATACATAAATATTTATTTCTCCATATACTGAGACAAGCATAACAATATGACCATGAAATTTTAAAATAATTATTATTTTTTTCACTTTGTCCAGTAGACTTCAAACTTCTTCCAAATCCAATGCATGATTTCTTTCTGGGATAATCCTACAATAAAGAATATGTTATCAATGAAAAATTATAAAGAACCTTTATCGTAATAAGATATCATAATATAAAAAAGATGTGGTATGATGGCCAATGAGACAACTGTCATCAAGAGACCAAAATGACACAGACATTAACAACTATAGGTCAACATACGGCCTTCAACAATGAGCAAATCTTATACCACATAGTCAGCTATAAAAGGCCCTCAGAGAAAAGGCCCCGAAATGACAATGTAAAACAATTCAAACGAGAAAACTAACGGCCTTATTTATATAATAAAATGAACTAAAAACAAATATGTACATGTAACACATAAACAAACTGCAACCACTGAATTACAGGCTCCTGACTTGGGACAGGCACATACATAAATAATATGGCAGGGTTAAACATGTTAGCGGGATCCCAACCCTCCCCTTGGCCCTAACCTGGGACAGTGGTATCAACAGTACAACATAAGAACGAACTATCAAAATCAGTTGAAAAAGTATTATCTCATCAGATGGACAAAAATCATAAGAAGTGGACGTGGCTGGGTACTATAGTTATAGTAGTCTCAGTTTAAGGTTATATATACAATAAGAAATCTACTTCGTCAAAATTATCTCCCCATTACGCCAGTTAATTTACACAATCGTAGAAATGGAAGCCATTGTAGGGATGACGCGTTGCCAATTTTGCTCTTGGAAACCGATAAATTTATCCGCATAGCACCATTATGATCCTTATATGTCAGTTACATTATAAAAGACAAATATATCTACTTGCTAATGAGCATCAGTTAATGATCTTGTCTGCATTGATTCAACTTAAAACTATTGTCTAATCGGTTGGCAGGTGGAATTTTTAAAAATGCATAAACATTTAAAAAAATTCTAATTGAATATTTCGCGGAAGGGCAGACTAGATTTTTTTTTAGTGTTTGAAGACTATAAACCTTAGTTATCACAAACAAAAAATTGATTTTTTTCCGAAGATATGCATTTTCATCATCCAACTTAAAAGACTGTCGTCAAGTACTTTTAGTAAAAAAAAATAGCCATTCGAACACACCTACTCTGTTTTTATGATTCATTAGATAGGTATTTCACTTGACCCATATATTTCATCTTTTAGTACTGTGATTTTTTTTATGTTATAAAGTCAACCTGTAGCTTTAATATATAAAACTATTAGAATCTGAAGCGAGATGATATATCAAATATTCTTGATTAGTACGTTTTCAAGACAAAATATTCAACTAAAACAGACAATAACATAAAAAGGTGCACTCGATTTTCTCTTTTCGATACAATTGTTACCCATTTTTTGGAATTTTTTCTTGAGTCACATAATCTTTCTATATAGAGCATAAAGTGCTTTCTGTCCTTGTTCTGCTAGCTTCTTTTTCGTTATTACAAATTTCCCATTTTGGTTTAAAAGTAAACCAAGATAGGGGTACGACTCCACTCTTTCAATAATTGAACCATATAGTTTAAAATTATCCATCATAACGTACTTTCTTTTAGACACCATTTGCATAAGTTTTCAATTTATCTAGAACATAGTTCAGCAAAACAATTAGATATCAAGTCGACGACATGGGTATATTTCAAGTTGGATGTAGAAAATGCATAACCTCCGATTAAAAAAAAAGATTACCACGGACGGAAAACATATCAATCTATTAGTTCAGTAATTTTCGTGTCTGACCTTCCATTATGTGCCTCAAGAAAAAAATCCAAAAAAAGGGTAACAATTGTATCAAAAAGAGAAAAGAGAATGCACCTTTTTATGTTAGGGCGTGTTTGAGTTGAATATTTTGTCTTGATATCGTACAAAGCAAGAATATTTCAAACATCATCTCGCTTCAGATTCTATCATTTTTATATATCGAAGCTACAGGTTGACTTTATAACATTAAAAAATCACAGTGCTAAAAGATGAAATATATGGGTCAAGTGAAATACCTATCTAATGAATCACAAAAACAGAGTAGGTGTGTTAGAATAGCTATTTTTTTTACTAAAAGTACTTAACGACAGTCTTTCAAGTTGGATGATGAAAATGCATATCTTCGAAAAATTATAATTTTTTTGTGTGTGATAACTAGGGTTTATAGTCTTCAACCACTAAAAGAATCTAGTCTGCCCTTCCACGAAATATTTAATTAGATTTTTTTTTAAATGTTTATGAATTTTCGAAAATTCCACCCGACAACCGATCAGACAATAGTTTTAAGTTGAATCAATGCAGACAAGATCATTAACTGATGCTCATTTGCTAGTTGATACATTTGTCTTTTAAAAAACAGCTGGCATATAAGGATCGTAATGGTGCAATGTGGATAAATTTACCGGTTTCCAAGAGCAAAATTGGCAGCGCGTCATCCCTACAATGGCTTCCATTTACGATGGTGAAAATGAACTGGCGTAATAGGGAGATAATTTTTGACGAAGTAGAATCCTGACTGTGTATTCATCCCATATGTACCAAGTTTTAAAATAGTTTTATTGATATACAAAAAAATCTTGATATTCCTTAACGAAAGGTTAAACAGACAGAAGAAGTATACGTAACAGCAAAATATTTTCATTTACCTGTGTATAGTTTTTTTTTTTGCAAATGACGTAATTTTTTTTCGAAGTTGATATTTTATTCTGAATTTTTTAGCATTTCACAGCGGTAGAATACTTTTACTCCAATTATTCATTCCTTATTTTTTATTAACTTTGTATTTATATTCTATCATTAGATAAAATTTATTCGTTCAGTGTATGTTCATTTGTGTTACTTCGTCCATTGATTGAGTTAAGTCATTCCAACGGATATTTTATAGCGTGTCTTTCTATGTTGTGATGTTACACTATTGTTTCAGATAAGGGTGAAGGCTTGGTATCATTAAAAGGTTTAACCCCGCTGTAATTGTTTGAACGTGTCCTAAACATTGCCATTAAAGTGCGAGGTTTGGCATGCCACAAAACCAGGTTCAACCCACCATTTTTTCCTTTAAAAATGTCCTGTACCAAGTCAGGAATATGGCCATTGCTATATTATTGTTCGTTTCTGTGTGTGTTACATTTTAACGTTGCATCGTTTGTTTTCTCTTATTTTTGAGTGTAATTTCACCTTGCGATAAGACGTGTCACGGTACTTGTCTATCCCAAATTCATGTATTTGGTTTTGATGTTATATTTGTTATTCTCGTGGGATTTTGTCTGATGCTTGGTCCGTTTCTGTGTGTTTTACATTTTAGTGTTGTGTCGTTGTTCTCCTCTTATATTTAATGCGTTTCCCTCGGTTTTAGTTTGTTACCCCGATTTTGTTTTTTGTCCATGGATTTACGAGTTTTGAACAGAGGTATACTACAGTTGCCTTTATCTAAGTCAGGAATATGACGTTCAGTGGTCGTTTGTTGATGTGGTTGAACTAGAGTTAAGAAAAATCAGATATGAATTGGTGGGTTTTGTTTGTAATCTGTGTAAATCGACCTAAAAAAACGCAAAATACATATTGTCCAAACCTTAATTAATCATTATATGCATATATAAACCATTTTGAATCAATTCCATACCAAAATGTAGAAGAAATCACTGATCTGAGTTTGTGGTCATACCACGTTTCTTGAAAGTTGTGCTTTCGTGCCATAACTGTTATTTGACATTTATATGCTTTGATTTGCGTTTTCTTATACCAATATTGACAATAAATAATAGGAAGCCCTATTTTTATTTTTTACGAAATCATAATACATCGTGAGATCATTTTTATTGTGCTGGTAAGAGTAACCAAATACAAAGTACTGTGTGATTTTTGTTTATTTTTGAGTAGTACAAGTTCCGACCCGTGATATCGCGGGTCCGTGACTGAATTAAAGTATATAACTATGCCTAAGCCTTATTTTAGTAATTGGTATTGTCATCTGATAAAGTCATGTCGATTATAAGATACACAGTTTTCTCTGCTTTCAAATCTTTCTGTTTGAACCCGTCGACCTGGAACTTATCAATTATTGGAAATATTAATTATTTTGAAAACAAAAGGTCCAGGGTATCCAGGAATGGGGTATTTTTTAATCAACAGCATTGTCCTATATTAGTTATCTTAGAAAGTCTTGCTGATTGCTGAATAAAGCTACAATAGGGAACAATTTGAAATGATTGAATTTAGTAGTGTCAGCCCTTTGATTATGACCCGTGTATATAGCAAAATCCTAAATACACCGTTTGGTGGTGCGCCTGTCAAATGCGGAACGTACAGATAAGGTAATAGCTAACAGGTGAATATACTATTGGTATCGGTATCGGATTAGACCCGGAACTTGTTAATTATTGGCAATATTAATTATGTGGAAAACAAAAGGGTCTGGAGTGGTGTAATTTTTAATCTACACCAAAATAAAGATTTGTGATTTGAATTTTTGCAAAAAGTTAAAAATATCTATTCCGATATAGATAATATGGATAATTTGGATAAATTGGTTTTATGTCTTTCTTGTCCGTCAATTATGCAGTATGCTGCTTCATTTGTTAAAAAGTCATGGTCACTGAGGAGGGTGGACTCAACAACTGCATGATAGATACATATATGTATATAATGTTTGGTTCTTTTGTTGGTTTTTTCTGTATGATGTATTGTAAAATTACTATGTTGATTTATGTATGCCTTAACCATATGGGTACAAATGTGCATTATATTCAATAAATATATTAGTTATATATAGAGTTGAATTCTTTGATTTGTCGTTTTTACCCGATGACGGCTGACAAATTGGACCTCGTAATTTTAGTATTATAGATATATATATAGGCAATTACAAAATTTATCCTAGATTGGATAACAGACTTTCTGTCATATCGAAAACAAAGAGTCTCAGTCGATAGTGAAACTTTAGAGTGGAAAGATGTAATATACACGGGGGGTCAACTTCCTATTATTGGGTATACGGGGATGTGCCAAAAATATGGGTCATAATTTTGCGAGATTTTATATAAAAATGACCCTCCTTTTTAATGACATCCTATATTAAAATGCATTTACGTTTGATAACTATATATTGATTCGGGGTATGATCTTCATATCATATATAAATATGCTATTGAGAATCATACATTATTAATGGTCAATTATTATATTAAATTAAATCAATTCATTTGAAAGTTCACCTTTCAAACAAAGTGCTTTCAAATAAGTTCCCAAATGAACCCCGGTGAGTAAGTGCTTATATAAGCATGGCTCATATTTTAAATATTGTATATAAGTATAGGTCATTCTTTCTTAAATATTTATATAACTATAGGTACTGAATTTCAGTGAATGTTATATTAAAATGGGTACGTTTTTTGAGGCAAAAATGGCACACCCCTACCAAGAAAATATCTAAGTTACCCCCCCCCCCCCCCCCCCCCGTGGTAATATATGGAATACCGCAATGCTCAGTACTAGGCCCCATGTTATTTGTTCTAAACATAAATTACCTGCCCGATTGTGTGACATGGGATGCCTACTTATCTGCGGACGACACCAAAATCTTTAGGATCATTGAAAACAAAAACAGACCAAGTTATACTGCAACAAAATGAAGTTAAAAAACCTTGAACAGTTGAGTATTACATGGCTCCTTATTTATATGCAATAATACTCTAGTTCAGGGAAAGCTTGCCCGTCGCGACCTAGAATTCTGAGTTGGTCAAGCGTTTAATTAAAATTCATGCGAGAATATGCGAGATTTGGATGAACTGGGGGCAAAGTCATATATATGGTACACATCAATATTCGATGTTTATTAGGACGCCCGCCGCTTTCCAGTTTACCTGTGAAGTCGTTGAGTGTCATCTTTTTTTTGTTTGTTTATGTTTATGTTTAATAAAGTAAAATAAAAAATATTGTGAAAATTTTGAAAATTACGGGAGACTGAAATTGGAAAAGAAATTTGAAGGAAACTTGAAAATTACGACTTGCAAATAACCAAAACGAAATGTTTGTAATAAAGAAGGAACGAGGTCCTTCAAGTCCCTGAAAGTTGTTAAGAACTTTGAGGAAGTTTATGTGCAGACATATCATCTTTGGCGATTGAGAATTATTTCCAGAAACATGCTGGCGTAATGGCATTAATTTCCAAAACAGTCATGATATCATGCAACGGTGACACTACATAATTTATTCTTTTTTGCTTGTTTCGAGAGAATATAGATAAACAACCTAAACCATATGATTGTCATGTAAAACGGGGCTTTTTGAAAAGTTGTTGCTGGTATAACACATAGTCGATATCATGAATGATATTATGCGATGTATTAAAAAAAAAGATAATCATGGCTTCATATATGTTATGTTTTCAATATTGTATAAATAGTCTGATCGTTAAACCTTGGAACAGTATAAAAGTTCCTTGTTCAAACCATAATAAAATAAGTTCCCATAAAAGCAAACAGCTTCAGATCGTCATATGGAATTAAACTCCGAGTTAGCAAAAAAGCCACACCCACCAATAAGATATATACAATGTCTTTACTCTGACTGTTGCATTTTGAACAAACAAGTGAAAGGTCCAGCGCAATGTAAAACAAAACAGTTTCAACATTCATATATCATTATCAAGATCTTGACCTGCATGGATATGCATTTAACTTGCAACTGGACGATTAAACAAAACGGTTATTGATGACTGCATGAAAAACTTTAACCTCAGACAAAACATGAAATTAACTGTTCAGGAAAGTCCATTTAGTAGTAAAATACGGAAAAATGAAAATAAATATTTGAAAAATTTTGCCCTGGATACTGTATTTTGGACATGAAGAAGCTTCTGTCCAAATTTCCCGAAATTCCATTATGTTTGACAACGATTTTGATGTAAAACAAAACTTTAACAACAGACTGAACCTAAATGCTGACGTAGTTGGCGTTAATGCTGACGACGGAATCTAGGATCGCCAAGTATCGCTTTCGCGAAAGTTGTCAAAAAGAAGGATGTATGTCAACAGATCCAGATTTCAAGATTTATTAGGAAAACACTCAGACACATATACAATGTGTTACAAGAGGTCATTATTGATAACATATATACATTAAATATGACAGAAAAGAACAAGTGATTAACAAATTATTACAAACAAAATTTAAAGAAGAGAAGACAGTTTTCTGATAAACATTGACAATTTCTTATATAATTCAATATTGCAAAGTGACAAAAGACCTTCCATTTTTACAATGTTTGGATTATTTCTATAATATTGTGGTAAATATCTGTTTCTCAAATCTACTATCTGTGCATTTTTACAAATAAATAATATATGATATTCATCACCAATATCTTCTTTGCATAAATTACATTTTCTTTCTGATTTTGGTATATTGTACCATCTACCAGTTTCTATAGGCAATCGTAAGTTTGCAGTTCTTAGTTTTGAAATTCAAATTCTAAGTGACTCTGGTAAATTAATAAGATATCTTTCTATTTCAAAACTCTTTTTGAACAGTGAATAAAATTGTCCACGCGATGTGGTGTGCAAATCACTGTACCATTTTTGTATGAACTGGTCACACAAAATTTGTTTTAGTTACTAAAACCTTTTCGTATACAGCAAACTGGTTTAAAAAAATAAAGCTCATGCCTAACTCATTGAATATAGATTCTATGTGGTTTATCCACTTGAAGTTCACTCCGTGATTGCTTTTTAAACATAGCATCAACTTGTATAAAGTACTGCTAAGTTTATTGTCATTTAATACTAATTTACTCCAAAAAGAAATCATCCTCAATTTGTCCCGAATTTCGAGTGGAAACCTCCCAATTTCTCCATAAACCATAAATGATGCAGTTGAATTTCGAACTTTCAAAATTCTCTTACAGAATTTCAAGCGGATTTGTTCAATAATTTTTAGGTTTTCAAAACCCCACACTTCTGAACCGTACAATAAAATTGGTTCAATCATAGAATCAAACATTTTTAATTGTATATCTATAGGTATTGATTCATTACGAAATAGTTTGTAAATGCAATATAACACCTTTTGTGCTTGCTCAACAAGTTTTTTCCTTGTGTAAATAAACGTTCCATTATATTTGAAAATAACACCTAGGTATGAATATGTATCAACAATTTCAAGGTTCCAATCTTGCAAAGTAAAAGTAAAATTCTGTCTCGTTTTTCTTTTACAAAAAATCATTCAGGGCCGTAACTACATGGAGGCAAATGAGGCAAATGCCTCATGTTGGAAATTTGAAGAAAAAAAAATTGAAACAAAAGCTTGTCTTCATATCAAATTGTTTTCACGGCGAGTGTCTTGCAAAAAGCAAGTTCCATTCACTCTCTGATGTCGCCCCTGCATGTTTTTCGTGATCTACAAAACATACGTATCAAGTCATGCACACAAAATCAAATATATAAAGCAAAGTTCATATCAGTCACTGGACATAAGGCAACCAAAAAACAATCAACCTATTCTTTATATTTCATCATTTCTTTATTATATTATCTAAAGGTTTCGTCCCGCCCCTTATCGATTTTTTGCACATTATTCTCTCTTTGTAAACCCAATTCCTGTCCTGAAAAATAGTGACTTAGACTAAAAAAACATGTTTAACCCCGCCGTATTTTTGCGCCTGTCCCAAAGTCAGGAGCCTGGCCTTTGTTAATCTTGTATCATTTTTAATTTTAGTTTCTCTAGTATATAATTCGGAGATTAGTATGACGTCCATTATCACTGAACTAGTATACATATTTGTTTAGGGGCCAACTGAAGGACGACTCCGGTGCGTGAGTTTCTCGCTGCATTGAAGACCCATTGGTGGCCTTCGACTGCTGTCTGCTCTGTTAGTCCAGCAGCTAAGTCCAATATTTTGGGACAATTGATCACTTAATGGTAAAAGCATGAAATTTTGCACAGTGTTAGTTATGATGCTTATAAACATTTTTGGATATGGAGCTATACAAAAAAAAAATCCTCAATGGCCGCCAATTTCAAAATGGCTGCCAACAGTGATGAAGCTGAGTCCAAAAATATAGTATTATTTATCATTAGAAAATAAAAGCACAAAACTTCGCATATTGCTGGTTATGATGGTAATTAATATTTTCTGAATATGGAAAAATAAAAAAATAATTCTATAATGGCCGCCAATTCAAAATGGCCGCCCACAGTCATGAGACAGAGTCCAAAAATAAAGTATAATTTATCAATTGAAAATAAAAGCACACCACTTTGCATATTGCTAGTAATGATGCTTATTAATCTTAACGAATATTGAACAATCAAAAATAATCTCAAAATGGCCGACAAATTCAAAATGGCGGCCAACAGTCATTAGGCAGAATAAAAAAAATTGGTTTAATTGAACATTTGAAAATAAAAGCACAAAACTTTGTATATTGCATATGATGCTAATTTATCTTTTCTGAATATGGAAAACAATTCGATAATGGCCGACAAATTCAAAATGGCCGACAAAAGTCTTATTTTCAAACATTATATCGTGTATATCTAGAAAGCCATTAACAATCAACAAATAGTTGTGTTTTGCGAAAATTTCAAGATTTCAGGTTATCATCTTGAATTACATACATTTTGTTTGTCTTTTTGACTTTTGTGATTCAAGCGTCACTGATACGTCATTTGTAGACGAAACACGCGTCTGGCATACAGAAGTTATCCACAAGGAATATATAAACAAATTTACGATCATAGTTCTTACAACATGGCTAAAAAAGACATTCAGGGTATCAAGTGTAGAATATGACAAACCAACTAAATCAAATAATATTGATTGGGCAAATTGCATCCTATGCCAAGAAATTATAGATGAAAAACTGATATGCCCATTTGGTTCTAAACGTCTCAATGTTGGGGCTGGTTATCAATCTTTAGCTGATAATATTAAGAAGTTTCATGCATTGCGATTAATGCCTGAAGGCATTAATGTGTGCATTGAAAACTTAGATGAGGGATCTGGAATAGCACAGTCTTTCATTGACCACAAGGCATGTTGGCATAAATCTTGCAACTTAAAACTGAACAGGACAAAGTTAAATAGAGCAGAAAAACGAACATCACGTGAGAGTATAGATGAAGCCACCACATCTCCAAAAAAAAACTAGACATAGCTTTTCCGTTCAGTCCACCAGTAACCCGTCTGTGTGCTTTTTCTGTAATGAAAATGGCCAAGAAGCCCTTCACGAGTCCTCAACATTTGGACAAGATACACGTGTGAGAGAATGTGCAGTAAAATTAAATGACACATTGTTGCTTGCAAAGTTAAGTGCTGGTGATCTAATTGCACAGGAGGCAAAGTACCACTCTAAATGTTTAGTTTCCCTATATAATCGTGCATCTCGAATTGAAATGAAAAATGATAATATCGAATCTAAGAAAGAAAGGCAAAGCCATGGCATTGCATTTTCAGAACTAGTCTCTTATATAAATGAAACAAGGTCATGCGATGAGACCATAAGTGTTTACAAATTGTCAGATCTATGTAAACTGTATACGGAAAGAATAACATGTCTAGGTGCAGATGTTTCATCTAGAGTTAATAGTTCACGACTAAAAGACAGAATTGTATCTAATTTCCAAGACTTAGATGCTTACAAACAAGGCCGTGAAAACATTCTTGCTTTCAAAGATGACATTGGTCCTGCATTGAAGAGAGTCTGCTTAGAAGACTTTGATAATGAGTTTGTCAACATATCAAAAGCAGCTACGTTTGTTCGTAAAGATATTTTCGCATCAAATTCAGAATTCAAAGGAACCTTTCCAAAGGGATGTCAGGAAGCTTCTGTACCCCAGTCATTGCTTTCTTTAATCAGTATGATTCAGTTTGGACCCAACATTCAGGACCGTTCCTATTCTCAGTCGACATTAACAATAGCACAGCTTCTGATGTATAGTTGTACAAAGAAACAATCCAACCGTCACATGAAAGATCATGAACCTCCAGTTTGTGCTTATTTGGGAGTCATGATCCACTGTAAGACTAGAAAACGTGATCTAGTAGATACTTTCTTCAAACTTGGACTGTCTGTCTCCTACGATCGAGTGTTAGAAATTTCTACTTCAATCGCCAATGATGCTTGTCGTCGTTATGTTCAAGAAGGTATTGTTTGCCCTACCAATCTATTGCAAAATATATTCACTTCATCTGCTGTAGACAACATTGATCACAATCCAAGCAGTATATCGTCAAAAGATTCATTCCATGGTACAGGTATATCAACATATTTCAGAGGATGCTCAAGGCGTTGTTCAAGCATTGGACCAATCTGAAACTATGTTGAAATGTCAGTCAAAGAGAGTTTCTCTTTTACCAGAGAGTTATTCAAATCTTCCACCAGCTGTACTAAGATTCAACGAACCATATATTCCATTAGTTGAAGGAGAACTTTCAATTGATATGTTCTCATTCCCAGCTGCATTAAAAGGGGAATTCAAATGGCTGAAACATGTTGCAGAAAATTCAAGTGTTAGGGCTACAGTGGGTACAAATATTTCATGGTCCGCCTATCATGCTGCAGTCCTGCCAGATGGGAATAAATTACCAGCAGTGTCTGCCCTTTTACCTCTGTTTCATGAGCAAGCAAAATCTGTTGCAATGATACGACACTCATTGAACATTATTCGTAGCGCTGTTAGAAAGCTAAATCCAGGCCAAACTCCAGTTGTTGCTTTTGACCAACCCCTTTTTACTGTAGCAAAATTAATACAGTGGAACTGGCCTCAGATATATGGTGAGGATCACTTTGTTATGATGTTCGGTGGCCTACACATAGAAATGGCTGCGTTCAAAGCACTTGGAAGTTGGCTTGAAGATAGTGGATGGACTATGTAATATTCACTAGTAAATGCACAGGTTACATCACCAGGTACAGCTGATTCATTCCTAAAGGCATCTCATGTTACAAAAACACGTAGAGCACACCAAGTTACAGCATGCACACTTTACCGTCTATTGTCAAATGCTTACTGTCAATACAAAGATGTTTTGAGGGATGATGAGGTTACCTTAGAATTTGAAGACTGGTGTTTGGAACGATCTAAAGAATCTCCTCATTTTAAATTTTGGTATACAACTCTCCGATTTGAATTGACAGTATTAATATTTATAAGGTCTATACGTGAGGCTTACTTTTCATTATATATTGAAGCTCTCTCAAAGATCATTCCTTGGTTTTTTGCCTTGGATCACACCAACTATTCACGATGGCTACCAATTCATCTGCGTGATATGGTTCAGTTACCAAAAACGAACCCAGAAACCCACAGAGCATTCCTTGAGGGCAACTTTGTTGTCAACAAGACCGAGAAGAAATTTTCCTGTATGGCTATTGATCAAGCCCACGAACAAAATAATGCTTGTGTTAAAGCATATGGTGGTGCTGTTGGGTTGACGGAAAATCCAGGGGCGCTTCGTAGATGGATGGTTGCAGGGCCTGAAATGGCTAGGTTGGTAAATGAATTTGAAAATGTCACTGAATGCTTTGTGAACACTAACGCATCTACAAGAATCTTTCCTGATGGATCTGCAGTTGTTAATATGCTTAAGCCTGTCAATATCAAATCATTTAATGAATACGCTTTAAAAGTGTTTATACCGTTTATTCAGAATATTGGAAAAGATGTACAAAGAATTGACATTGTATTTGACACATACATTGACAATAGCTTAAAGGCATCTACTCGAGGAAAACGTGGGAAAGGTATTCGAAGACGAGTTCAAGATGAAACAAATGTACCAGGAAATTGGCAGGAATTCTTGCGCCTAGATGAAAATAAAATTGAGTTGTTTCATTTTCTCGCTGATAAAATAACCAGTGCTGGTATCGACAATGAGATCGTAGTAACTGACCAGATCAACGCCCTTGGAAATACTGCAGAACACAGCTACGAATTGTTAAGCCCATGTTCACACGAGGAAGCTGATACTAGAATGTTGTTGCATGCCTTAGATGCTTCCCTGAAAGGCCACAACAGAATACTGATCAGAACAGTTGACACAGATGTTGTTGTCTTGTCTGTCTCTTGTTTCAACAGACTGCAAATTGAACAGCTGTGGATAGGTTTTGGCACTGGAAAAAACTTCCGATATATTTCAGTTCATGGATTGTGCCTTGCTCTAGGACCATTGAAATCGAAAGTCTTTCCACTGTTCCATGCTTTTACCGGTTGTGACACAGTCTCAGTTTTTTCTGGGAAAGGTAAGAAATCAGCTTGGGACACATGGTCCGTATATGAGGAGTTGTCAGATGCATTTCTGCAGATTATTGAGAATCCAAATGAAGTGGAAATTTAAAAAGTGTTGAAAGTAATAGAACGGTATGTTGTTCTTTTGTATGATCGGTCTAGTACAGCTCAAACGGTGAATGAGTTAAGAAAACAGTTATTCACACAAAAGACAAGAACAATTGACAATATTCCTCCAACAAGAGATGCACTTCTTCAACATACGAAACGTGCAGTTTACCAAAGTAGTGTTATTTGGGGAAATTGTTTAGTTGCAAATCCAGGTATGCCATCACCAGATTTATTTGGTTGGCAAAAACTTGATGGTACTTGGGTGCCATTCTGGTCTGTGCTTGCTGAAGCTTTAATGTCATGCCAAGAGCTCAAAATGCCAAGATTGGATGTGAAATACCTGAACGTATAAGATGTCTGCATGTTGAGTTATATTTACGAATTATTTCCTTATACCGGTGATAAAATTGAGGAAAATGTTTGAACCAGTTTGTGATATCGAAAACCCTGGTGTAATAATTTTTCAGTAATACATAAATTTCTCTCGCTAAAATGTAATACGTTGTTACATACACGAGCGAATCGTACAAGTTGAGATATATAAACACCATAAGATGGTGACAAGGGAACGTCACCATCTAAAAATGGATAATTAACGATAGGAAATGAAAAATCATCTCTTTTATCATAAATTTTTGTATTAAGCTTCCCGTTAATGATATAGATATCAAGATCGAGGAAAGGGCAGTGGTCATTGTTAGTATTAGCTTTATTTAAAGTAAGTTCAACAGGATAAATTTCTTTAGTATACATACTGAAGTCGTCATTATTGAGAGCCAATATACCATCCAAATATCTAAAAGTATTGTTAAATTTTTGAATCAAATGTTGTTTCGATGGTTCTTTGTTAATTTTAGTCATAAATTGTAACTCGCGTAGAGGAAAGACCTTAAATAAACAGAAGTAACAATAAACAAAAGTGACAATAAACAATAGTAACAATAAACTGGTAACTATTCTAGATTCTTTACCATCCACACTGTTGAAAGAAACGTCCTAAAATGCATGGGTATTTGATCAAAACATTTGAATTTAATTTTTAAAATTATATATTATATCAGTATAAAATAAAAAAAAAGTGAATCCAAGGGAAAAAATATGGACGGATATATTTATTGAAATATAAGGAAAAGGGAAATATGAACACTCATATCTACCGATAAAAGTATCAACTGTTAAATCCGATAATGCAGTTATAAAGTTATTGATGGAAATTTTTGTTCATTTCGCACAGAATTTTAGTATAAACGTGATATTGGAGGCAAAACATATGACATATGAAAATGTGGTATACGTGACTTTATGAATTGAAAAAAATACTTTTGAAATATAGGATATGGGATATAGCTAATCCCCCCTCCCCCCCCCCAAAAAAAAAAATACACGACCAAAAACAACTTAAACGCACACACAACATTGAAACTTTGAAAAAAATAAAATTATCTACTTACCACAATAACTGACTCGACAGCAGCTTCATTTTCCATATCTTTTACAGTTACATTATATTTTAAAAGGTTGTTGTCATTTATAAATATAGATATCTAAGTAAATTTGTCCTAAATATTAACCTGTGAGTTTCTTCATTTATTTTTATATGCGTTAATGTCATCGTTAAACTGGACATTTGCATTTCTAACACACAAAATACCATTGAAATGCTGAAAGACACATGTATTATGTTTCAGTTACTATTATCCGATAAAGAAATTACGATTATCAAAGAAGAAAAATGCCATAGAGTTACGATTATCATCCCGAATTATTTAACGGCAATTTTCAAAGCGCTTAGACAATTCCAGTGCACCGTTACGATTCAAATATGATGTAATGGTATAATTACCTTGCAGCTGAGTAACTATTGACAAAAACATGCTACATTTGAGAAAAATGTTTGTAAAGATTTTACCTATATCTGCCGTCGCCATATTGGGATAGTCGTAATTCCAGTTACGATTATCTCTTTAATACCAGTAAATTCATGAGTCTATCCTGAATTGATTGTGCTGTATTTAGACCCTTTTACTACGATAATTGTTACATGCACACGTATAAAAATTGCATTTTTTATCTGACGCAATCATAATTTTTAACGTTGTTTTCAATTTAGACGTGTTGATATTTATTTCGTTTGGGATTGTATTATATTTTCCCTCCGGTTTATATAATCCGTACATCCTATTTTGACTCTTTTAAATTCAAGAGGCTATCCTAAATTGAAGTAAATTAAATGGCCTTTCAAATACTTTTCTATCCCTAATATCACTGAAGAGACATTATTTGTCGAAATACGGATATGGTGTAAAAATTTAGCTACTCATGTTGTGGTTTGCCATATTTGCCGCATGTTTATAGTTTTCTACTTGGTATTAAATTAATAAAGAGATCCATTTTGTTACACCTTTTGATCAATTTATTTGGCAATCGTCAATGTCAGTCAGCAGGGTTAAAGAACATAAGTTGGTCGACTTGTAGTCAAATGTTTTGTTAAAATATATTTTTTCACTCTTTTGGTCTTCTTGAAAATGTTGTTAGTGCTGTATTTAGAACCCTCTACAACACAATTTGCTACATGCACACGTATGAAAACTGCAGTTTTTTGAAACACAATCATAGGTTTAAACGTTGTTTTCAATTTAGACTTGTTTATATTTATTTCGTTTGAACTTGTATTTTATTTGATTTCCCCGCCGGTTTATATAATTCATCACCCTTTTACATATAAGAGTCTATCCTTAATTGAGGTAAATAAACTCATCATAGATACCAGGACTAAATTGTGTATATATGCCAGACGCGCGTTTCGTCTACAAAAGACTCATCAGTGACGCTCGAATCCAAAAAAGTTAAAAGGGTCAAATAAAGTACGAAGTTGAAGAGCATTGAGGAACAAAATTCCTAAACGTTTTGCCAAATCCAGCTAAGGTAATCTATGCCTGAGGTAGAAAAGCCTTAGTATTTCAAAAATTCTAAATTTTGTAAACAGTTAATTTATAAATATAACCATATCAACGATAATTCATGTCAACACAAAAAGTGCTGACTACTGGCAATTAAATGGCCTTCCAAATACTTTTTGTTCCCTAACATCACTGAAGAGACATTATTTGTCGAAATCCGGATATGGTGTAAAAATTTAGCACCTAATGGTGTGCTTTACAATCTTTGCCGCAAGTTTAGTGTTTTCTACTTGGTATTAAATCAATATAGAGATCCATTTTGTTACACCTTATGATTAATTTGTTTGGCAATCGTCAATGGCAGTCAGCAAGGTTTAAGAACATCAGTTGTTCGACCTGTTAGTCGAATGCGTTTTGTTAAAATATAAGGGGGTCAGTGAAAAAACTATTTGAATTAAGTTTTTTATCCTTCATTGAACTTTTGATGTCGTCCCTTACAAAACTTTGAATTTTTCGAAAAACTAAGGATTTTCTTATCCCAGGCATAGATTACCTTAGCCGTATTTGGCACAACTTTTTGGAATTTGGATCCTCAATGCTCCTCAACTTTTTACTTGTTTGGCTTAATAAATATTTTGATATGAGCGTCACTGATGAGTCTTATGTTGACGAAACTGGCGCCTGACGTATAAAATTATAATCCTGGTACCTTTGGTTATAATAAACGTTGTTTTCAATTTAGACTTGTTTATTTTTATTTCGTTTGGGCTTATAATATATTTTTTCTCCGGTTTATATAATCCGTTCATCCTAGTTTGACTCTTCTAAATTGAAGAGGCTATCCTAAATTGAGGTAAATTAAATGGCCTTCCAAATACTTTTCGATACCTTACAGCACTGAAGAGACATTATTTGTCGAAATCCGGATTTGGTGTAAAAATTAAGCATCTAATGTTGTGCTTTACAATCTTTGCCGCAAGTTTATTGTTGTCTACTTGGTATTAAATTAATAAAGAGATCCATTTTGTTACACCTGGTGATCAATTTATTTGGGAATCGTCAATGTCAGTCAGCAGGGTTAAAGAACATAAGTTTTTCGACTTGTAGTCAAATGTGTTTTGTTAAAATATATTTTTCACTCTTTTGGTCTTCAAGTCAAATGAAAATGAGTCATTATTATATAATGTTTATAAAGCTAACAAGCAGTTAAATGATGGATTTGCTTCAAAAGTTAAGTACCGGTCTTTGTAAGAATCATGCAGGTTCCTGATGATTGGCGATTCATGACCCCTCTTCAAATGTCTTTATATTTTGTTTATGAGGAGGCAATGGTATGAAAATAAGTTTCATGTATTATTTTTTTTCTTTTGAACCTTGGTTGCCATGGAAACCATCCTTACAAAATTTTGCCGAAATACGCCCATAAGTAGCCTTTGAAAATTGAAATATAAGGGGTTTTAAAGAGCCATAGAAATAAAGTTAATCAATACAAACAATATGTATATTTACAGTATTGACAAACAAAACCCCAAACTATAAACAAACGTTAAAATTTTGAATTTACTAAATAGTTTGTTTCCATAGCAACCATTTGAAAATGTGTTAAAATTCGAAAGTGAAAAATTTCAAAAACTCTTAAATTTTAAATCGGTTTATCTCCCAAGACCAACAATACCATGACATGTCATTGACAAATTTTGAAAGACCACATTCTATATATTAATAAAATGAAAAGAAAGTCGTGTGTTTTTTTTTTTCTTTAAAAAATTAATTTTAGTCAAAAATTGTCAATTTTCACCAAAATTCAGATTACCAAACATTTGAATACTGAAACTTTTTGAACTTAAAAAGCTAAAACATTCCATTTATACGTGCATTTCTGACACAAATTTGGTTATCATAAATGAGAATATATGATTGATAGAGATATTTTGGTAGAGAAGGATTTTTTTCTCTCTGGGCATGGTGCCCCCTCCCCTTTTTTTTCAAAATTCAAAAAAATATAAAAAATTTAAAAGATGGAATTCAATTGTGAATATTTTGAGCATTAAAACATGAAATTTCTTCCAAGGGAGAGAGCAATAATAGAACCTCCTTCACCATTTTTATATATTAAGAATTTTTTTTAGAAATGGGGAATGTGTCAAAGAGACAACAACCCAAACCAACAACAGAAAATAGCCAAAAGGCTGAAGACTGAATGAAGGATAGCTGCGTCCCTAATTACACTTGATTTGTGCAAATTGAAATTTACAATCTTTAAGTGCTATTTCTTGGTCGTTAATTGACTCTGTCCTAGTTTCATTTCAAATTATGTAAAAAAAATAGTCTTAGACTGTCTTCATATTTTAACTCTACACAACAGGCTCTAAAGAGCATGAATCGATCACCTGTAATTTTTTTTGTTAAATCTTGCCTTTCAATATATATATATATCAATGAGTGGCTTTAAAATTCCATTTAATTGTTCTTTGTATCTGTCGTTTTTTCTTCAAAAGCAAAAAAATGCATTTTACCCCTATGTTCAATTTTAGCCATAGTGGCTAAGTTTCTTGAAGTACAAGGAAATAAAATACAAAATTTATACAAGATACTCCCAAGTTGGGCTGAAATTAATTTAGAATATTCAGAAGAAGATTTTTTTTTAAAGTAAGCAAACAAGATGAACAAATTGTGAAAAAAAATCTTTAAAGGGCTATAACTCCAGAAGGATTCAATTGACAATTTTGGTCATACAAACTTATTTGTAGATCTTACTTTGCTGAAAGTTGTGCTATTTACAGTTTATCTTTGTCATTAATATTATTCAAGATAATAACCAAAAACTGCAAAATTTCCGTACAAGTAACATTTTAGTGGCAGCAACCAAACAATGGGTTGTTAGATTCATCTGAAAATTTGCTCTTAAGGCTTTAGTGTTTGAGATATAAGCTACACACTGCATTTTACCCCTATGTTCTATTTTTACCCATGACGGCCATGTTTTTTTTACAAAATTGAAAATAAAACACAAACTTTATTCTTGATATCATAAGGATCATTCAGTTTAAGTTTTGCTGGAATTGGTTCAGTAGTTTCAGTGGAAATGTTTCAAATATTTAACACCGAACAGACAACGATGGACGCCAAGTGATGGCAAATTTCACAGTTCATTTGAAACGGTGAGCTAAAAAACCTACGTCCGTTCTATCAGAAATAAACTGAAAAAAAAAATTAAAAACTTGTACCATCGAGAGCGCTAACGAGGCTACTTTCCATAAATTATAATATTTTTAAGGTTAGTAACTCTTTTTAAAAAGTCCATTGTCCATCATTATAGAACTTATCCGAGATATTGTTGATATTAAACTAGTGTATAAGTTTTATTAAAAATCTGGCAAGAATTGTACCTGTGGGAGCGCTTACGGGGCTATTTTCCATAAATTTATTATTTTCATGGGTTATAACTGTTTTTTATAAAAGTCGATTGGCCACCAACCACCAATATATAACTTGTACATGTGCCAGCGCTGCAAGGAGCGGACAGCCAGATGGACACAAGGACGGATGGCAATCAAAATTTTAAGCAGACCATGTTTAAATTTTTTTAAAAAAGTTCTACTTTCGATTTTTTTATTTAAAAAAATACTATTTTTGATAAAACAAAAATAAAAAAATCAAATCTTTTTTTTTTGTCTTAAGACAGTAGTTTTGATAAGAAAATAACTCTCTGTAAAGATTAGACCAATGGGAAAGTTTTAAGCTTGGTACAGTGTATCCAATTTCATTGTCAATGGAAAATACCTTGCCTTGTATCGTTTCTTTTGTGGACTAGTATACTATAAAACCCCTTATATTTCAATTTTCAAAGGCTACTTATGGGCGTATTTAGGTAAAATTTTGTAAGGATGGTTTCCATGGCAACCAAGGTTCAAAAGAAAAAAAATAATACATGAAACTTATTTTCATACCATTGCCTCCTCATAAACAAAATATAAAAACATTTGAAGAGAGGTCATGAATCACCCATCAACAGGAACCTGCATGATTCTTACAAAGACCGGTACTTAAGTATGGCCTCCATTATCACTGAACTAGTATCCATGATTATTTAGGGGCCAGCTGAAGCACGTATTCGGGTGCGAGATATTTTCGTTACGTTGAAGACCCATTTCAAGACTTCGGTTGTGTTTTGGTTTGTTTGCTTTTGGTCGGGTTGTTGTCCCTTTGACACATTCCCAATTTTCATTCTCAATTTTAATAAAAACATTAAAGATCAATTGTGCGAACATTATTATAGTGAATTAGCTCAGCACAAAGAAACGAGCTATATGACAAAGGCCGAAAACTTTGTTTTAAGATAAATCACTACTTTAAGAATCTAAACTGATTGGTTGATTGATGTGATTGTAGACATTAGTTTTGATAAGAAAATAACTCTCTGTAAAGATTAGACCAATGAGAAAGTTTTAAGCTTGGTACAGTGTAACCAATTTCATTGTATATGGAAAATACCTTGCCTTGTATCGTTTCGTTTGTGGACTAGTATACTATTGCGCAGAGTCAGATTATGTACACATAATGGCTATTACTATTTACCTCCCATGTAAATCGACATGTATCGAAACCTTTATGCAAACACTTATTTGTCAATATGTCAATTTAACTGGGTTAAAATTGAAATTGAAGAAGAACTACAGAACCTTTCTTTCTATTCTAATATGTAATAATCTAACTTATGAAAAAGATTTGAAATAATGCGGGACACAGATGATGCTCCTGCTTGCATATCATAAAAGTTATAAACTGACATAACTGAAGAACAGTAAAAGTGACACTTACCAATTGTGTACTAACTTTTATGGTGATAAGTATTGTGTAAAAGTTTCATAACATGTGGTTGAGGCAAACTAAAGAAAGAGAACAGAAACCAACTTTGGGACATACTGACGGACGGACAAGGATAAACCTGAATGCCCCCACAAAAAATTCAGCAACTTTTTCCTCTATAAAGAGGCATTGCATTGAACAGTGAAAGTGACACCATCAAAATTCAAAGTTGATCTGTATTTGGTGGTTTTAAGCATTGTGTATAATTTTAATAACATATGGTAAAGACAAACTAAAGTTAGAGAACAGAAACGGAAAATTCAGCAATATTTCTATTTGTAAAGGGGCATAACTCTTGGACGGTTTAAGTGACACCACCAAAATTCAAACTTAGTCTGTGTTTTATGGTAATAAGCAATGTGATTAAGCTTCATTATATTTGGTTGAGGCAAACTAAAGATAGAGAACAGAAACCAACTTTGGGACATATTGACGGACGGACAAGGGTAAACCTGAATGCCCCCTCAGCCACTGCGGGGGCATAAAAATGTGTAAATATAACAATTGATTAGATAAGTCAAAATGCAATGAATGGTCATTGCACATGGTTGTCATAAAGGTTTGAGAATCAAAACAGTATATAATAGTAAGGACCAGCAAAGGAGTAGGTCCAGTAAGACCCCTTTTTGGCCCCAAATAAAGCAGTTTTACAAAATATTAGAATGTAATCTTTTAACCTATTTATTGGACAATAGAATGCTTCTGCTACATAAATATGGGCTGGTTTTGACAATATAATACACATATATCGGGAACTAGCACCATTAAGTCATGCTAAATTACTGAAATCTTCACAATTCTAGCATTTAAGTTAAATTTTAGACGGTTTCCGTGAAAAACGAAAGTGGCCGCATTCGTGTTCATTCTTAATATTGAAATGTAAGTTGTATTTGATGATAACACATAACATATATGAAGGTTGAGGATGAACACGGATGTGGTCACTTCATTTTTGACAAAAACCATATGAAAAGTGACATTTTTCGGCATATTTGGTAGATTTTTCATATTTGAGTTTAAACCGATTCGTTTTTAATGATTAAATTAGTTAAAATCTTTCACAAAAACTAATTGAATCAAATGAAATAGACACTTAAGTGTTTAAAAAGAAGTCAAAATCTTTCGTCAGATGAACCTGAAATTTGAGGCCAAAATCGGTCCTTACCGGACCTACTGCTTTTCCTCAAGGCCACAAGAAAAATATGTTTTGAGAACCATAAAAAATTCGATTATTCTGCCGTATATAAATAATAATTCAGTTAGGTTTTTAAAAAAAAATAATAGACAAGCTGTCCTTTTTCACAATATACAATAGAAACATTGACAAATTCTTGCACAATTTAATGTAGATCGTTGGTATATTTTTCCTCAGATAGAACATGAAGAATTTGTATGCCCCCACCGTAGCAAAGGAGGTATTAAGTTGTACCCTTGTCCGTAAGTACGTCCGTTCCAGATGTAAACCCTTATACAAATGGAAAAAAATGCTGACTTTTTTGTTTCCGTTCTCTAACTTAAGTTCATGAAGTTTGCCACAACCAAATGTTTCGAAACTTATACACAATGCTCATTCTCTCTTTTTCGTCTGTCTGACATAGTTCATCTTACCCTGACCTCATTTTCTTAGAACATTGGTAATGTTAAGTTATTATGATACTGGTATTAAAATATTTACATAACGTTTACAGAGTTTCAAAAGTAATTCAATGATAAATAAAACCAACCAGACATTTCAGGGTGAGCCTTCTTGCTTAGCAGATCTTAGTCTAGGGTTAAAGTTGTTAAAGCATCAATCTGTTTCAAAAACCAACAATGAGTTGCATTAAATTGTTCCTGTAACTTCTTTATAGACATTTTGTATCCTGAGCTATTTTTTTAAATGTTCATTAAGATTTGTTTTATAGATAATCATGTTATGCTCATTGTTGAAGGATATACGGTGACCTTTGGTTGTTTATTTGTATGTCTTTGCTCTCTGGTGGAGAGTTAATTGTCTCATTGACAATTACAACACATCGTCTTATTTTTATACATATAGACTTACTAGTAGTTAAGTTTTCGATTCAACATTATTCTTTTTTCATTGACAGCATCAGTCTTAGATACGACAACGGGTTATGCGTATTACATTTTTTTTTAAACTTCTGAGAAATCTTACATATAAGATTGAAGGGAGGGGATACATATGCTGCCCTCAACTTAAGAAGTTGTGTTATGCTTGAATTCTTAAAATACTTTTTTTTCAACAAATTTTATAATTTTGAAAAAAAAAAAAATCGAAAAAAGGGGGGTGCACCATACCATGAGTGATGATTTTTCATTTTGTACAAGTATATCTTCATTTATCATATATATTCTTGTATACAATTAACAAATGTGTGTCAAAATTGCACATATAAAAGGAATATTTTAGCTTTTTAAGTTACTAAGTTTTTAATCTGAATTTTGGTGAAAATTTACAATTTTTGACTAAATTTTTTTTTTTTAAAGGAAAAAAAACGCACGACTTTATTTTTATTTTATGAATATATAGAATGTGGTCTTTCAAAATTTGTCAATGACATGTCATGGTATTGTTGGTCTTGGGAGATAAACAGATTTAAAATTTAAGAGTTTTTGAAATTTTTCATTTTTGAAATTTAACACATTTTTAAATGGTTGCTATGGAAACAAACTATTTAGTAAATTCACAATTTTTATGTTTTTGTATAATTTGGAGTTTTGTTTGTCAATACTGTAAATATACATATTGTTTGTATTGATTAACAATATTTCTATGGGACTTTAAATTCCCTTATTTTATATTTTTCATATATTCAGGCAAAATGTTGATTTGATGGTTACCATGGCAACGGGCATAATACAGGGAAAATAAAGACAGAATTTTACTCATCTACCAAAGTTCTTATGATATAGGGCAAAAAAAAAAATACTTCTGTGACATGTCATGAATCACCTTCTGTCTGATTTTTAAGAAAACCGGTACAAAAATGCTACTTTCAAAATTGAATTTCACTCATGTTTGGGAAAATCAATGTACCTTCTCTAAAAAAAGATTACTTTTAGCCATCGTGAAGAAGCTCAATGAAAATTACATTATATTTTGGAGAAATTGTCTCTTTAATGATGATAATTCAATAAATGGAAATAAACTAAAAACCTACAGAAAATTTAAAGTAAAGTATGAACTAGAAAAGTACCTTTTATTGAATTTAGATAAAAATGTTACAGTTTGTATGAAACACAATCATAGGTTTCAACGTTGTTTTCAATTTAGACTTGTTTATATTTATTTCGTTTGAACTTGTATTTTATTTGATTTTCCCGCCGGTTTATATAATTCATCATCCTTTTAAATATAAGAGTATATCCTTAATTGAGGTAAATTAAATGACCTTCCAAATACTTTTCGATCCCTAACATCACTGAAGAGACATAATTTGTCGAAATCCGGATATGGTGTAAAAATTAAACACCTAATGTTGTGCTTTACAATCTTTGCCGCAAGTTTAGTGTTTTCTACTTGGTATTAAATCAATATAGAGATCCATTTTGTTACACCTTGTTATTAATTTGTTTGGCAATCGTCAATGGCAGTCAGCAAGGTTTAAGAACATCAGTTGTTCGACCTGTTAGTCGAATGCGTTTTGTTAAAATATAAGGAATACAATATATAAATACAAAATAAAAGGACCCACGTAAAGAAATCACTAAAAAGAAAATAATGCTCGTACAAAAATAAATAACCGAAAAGATTACTAGGTGCTCCGGAAAGGTAATCATATTTTGTATTTAACTTAATTTATTAATCCCAACAGTTTAGAAAAATTAATATATACATATCGTAACAATACAACAAAGGATGTTTCGTCCCCTGAGGGTATCACCAGCCCAGTAGTCAACACTTCGGTGGTGTTGACATGAATATCAATGATGTGGTCATTTTTACAAATTTCCTGTTTACAAAACTTTGAATTTTTCGAAAAACTAAGGATTTTCTTATCCCAGGCATATATTACCTTAGCCGTATTTGGCACAACTTTTTTGAATATTGGACCTCAATGTTCCTCAACTTTTTACTTGTTTGGCTTAATAAATATTTTGATATGAGCCTCACTGATGAGTCTTATGTAGACGAAACGCGCGTCTGGCGTACTAAATTATAATCCTGATACCTTTGATAACTATCAGCAGAGGACTGGGATATTCTCACTTGATAAAGGCATTCAAATGTGGAATGGTGGTAGTTATTCGATGAACAAAGACAATACACGTACATGTATATGTCAATAAACATGATATAAAATAAGAAGATGTGGTATAATTGTCAATAAGATGGCAAAACGAGTCGAAAGCTCAAACACGAGTGGACAACAACTGTCATATTCCTGACTTGGCACAGGCACTTTCCTATGTAGAAAATGGTGGATAAAACCTAGTTTTGCTACTGGTTGAACAAAGCTCTCTTTATAAAAACATGTATCACTGATAAGGGGTGTGAGTTATTATCTAAATGACAAAGAACACACGAAATCCTTTTATTTCATGAGTTTCTTCATAATAATAAGCAGTATCACACAGTTTATTTGAGTTCGAACAACATTTAATCAAACCATATTTCAATCGTAAATATAAAAATTAGGAGATGTGGTATAATTACCAATTAGACAACTAACCACAGAGTTCAAATGAAGTGCATGTAAGCTGTTATAGTCGGCTATAAAATCTCCCGACATAAAAAATATGAAACAATTGAATTTCGAAAACTGACGGCCAAATATATAACAAAATAATTTCCGAAAAAACATGACAGAAATGAACAAACGACAAATACTGAACTACAGGCTCCTGAATGGAGACAGGCAAATAAAGATAGAGGCGGTGTTAAATATGTTTTATGCGCTCAGTCCTCCTAAAACTGTAACCACACAACACAAGACCAAACCATAAAAATCTTACTTTGCTGAACATTATTGCTGTTTACAGTTTATCTCTATCTATAATAATATTCAAGATAATAACCAAAAACAGCAAAATTTCTTTAAAATTACCAATTCAGGGGCAGTAACCCAACAACAGGTTGTCTGATTCATCTTAAAATTTCAGGGCAGATAGATCTTGACCTGATAAACAATATTATCCCATGTCAGATTTGCTCTAAATGCTTTGGTTTTTGAGTTGTAAGCCAAAAACTGCATTTGACCCCTATGTTCTATTTTTAGCAATGGCGACCATGTTTGTTGATAGATCACAACTTCGGATACAATTTACAAACTATATACCCTAAGGAACATTCAGTTAAAGTTTGGAAGTATTTGGCCCAGTAGTTTCAGAGGAGAAGATTTTTGTAAAAGATCACTAAGATTTACGAAAAATGGTTAAAAATTGACTATAAAGGGCAATAACTCCTAAAGGGGTCAACTGACC
Organism: Mytilus galloprovincialis; assembly: GCF_965363235.1. Taxonomy (NCBI): domain Eukaryota; kingdom Metazoa; phylum Mollusca; class Bivalvia; order Mytilida; family Mytilidae; genus Mytilus; species Mytilus galloprovincialis. The sequence goes on along the minus strand of NC_134843.1, from coordinate 45,865,717 downwards.
ATTTCCGTCATGTTGACTTATTTGTAAATCTTACTTTGCTGAACATTATTCCTGTTTACAGTTTATCTCTATCTATAATAATATTCAAGATAATAACCAAAAACAGCAAAATTTCCTTAAAATTACCAATTCAGGGGCAGCAACCCAACAACAGGTTGTCTGATTCATCTGAAAATTTCAGGGCAGATAGATCTTGACCTGATAAACAATATTACCCCATGTCAGATTTGCTCTAAATGCTTTGGTTTTTGAGTTATAAGCCAAAAACTGCATTTGACCCCTATGTTCTATTTTTAGCAATGGCGACCATGTTTGTTGATAGATCACAACTTCGGATACAATTTACAAACTAGATACCCTAAGGAACATTCAATTAAAGTTTGGAAGTATTTGGCCCAGTAGTTTCAGAGAAGAAGATTTTTGTAAAAGATTACTAAGATTTACGAAAAATGGTTAAAAATTGACTATAAAGGGCAATAACTCCTAAAGGGGTCAACTGACCATTTCCATCATGTTGACTTATTTGTAAATCTTACTTTGCTGAACATTATTCCTGTTTACAGTTTATCTGTATCTATAATAATATTCAAGATAATAACCAAAAACAGCAAAATTTCCTTAAAATTACCAATTCAGGGGCAGCAACCCAACAACGGGTTGTCTGATTCATCTGAAAATTTCAGGGCAGATAGATCTTGACCTGATAAACAATATTACCCAACGTCAGATTTGCTCTAAATGCTTTGGTTTTTGAGTTATAAGCCAAAAACTGCATTTGACCCCTATGTTCTATTTTTAGCAATGGCGACCATGTTTGTTGATAGATCAAAACTTCGGATACAATTTATAAATTAGATACCCTAAGGAACATTCAGTTAAAGTTTGAAAGTATTTGGCCCAGTAGTTTCAGAGGAGAAGATTCTTGAAATAGTTTACGACGACAGACGACGGACGACAGACGACGGACGACGACGGACGCCAAGTGATGGCATAAGCTCACTTGTCCCTTCGGGACAGGTGAGCTAAAAATGAAACTTTTTAGAAAAGCTATTACTTGTTATACTAAACTTATTGGCAAGTTTCCAATACAGATTTTTTAAAGCAGTGTGAAGTAGTTCCCTTACTTTTGGATTACATCCCTTACACTGCCTTCAAATTGTCTTCACTGTCCTTTAACCAGAAAAAAAACCTTGTTTTCCCCTTTTTTGCCCTGAATTCATGTATGGTTTGAGCCATAACCCCCAAAGTCAATCCTAACCATTCCTTAGTTGTATGGAATCTTGTGGTATAATTTCAGAAAGATTCATACACTTTTACACAAGTTATTGTCTTGAATCTACAAAAATGCTTGTTTTTGGCCTTTTTTGGACCCTTATTCCTAGACTGTTTGCCCCATAACCCTTAAAATATATCCCAATCTTCTACTTATTGTATTTAACATTGTGGTACAATTTCAGAGCAATTGAAATACTTATACACAACTTATTGTCTTGAAACTAGATAAATGATTGTTTTGGGCCCCTTTGGGCCCTAATTCCAAAACCTTAGGGACCATAACCCCCAAAATCAATCCCAACCTTCCTTTTGTGGTTATAAACATTGTGTTAAAATTTTATTGATTTCAATTTATATTTTAAGTTATTATCCAGAAACCATCTGACTTCCGACAACGCTGACGACGATGACAACGTGATTTCAATGTACGACCGAATATTTTTTAATTTTTGCAGTTGTATAAAAACTTTACATGCAAAAAGTTGAATATGATCATGGTACACTTTTAATTCTTTATTGAAACAAATACAAATCACAAATATCTACTTTTTACCAGTGGATTTACTACCAGATTTTATGTCACTTTTTTCAGTGCTTTTTCCTTTTTGAGAATCTTTCTTTTCTCCATCTTTTTCATCTTTTTTAATGTCCTTTTTATCTTTGGATAAATCTTTTCCTTCATTTTTCTCTGCATCACGATTTTGTACCTTATTACTTATTAGATTATGCAATGCAATGACAGATCGAATCAGCGAAGCAAGATAAACAACCAACATCTGATCATTGGTTTTCACATAAACAGACTTTACAAAGTCCTGCAGATTAACATCTGGCAGCAAATTAAACACATCTTGCAGCTGATAAATGATTTGATGATTGACTGGTAGTTGACCTGATGATACTTTCTGTAGATAGGAGTTAATATCAGTGATGTGAGAGTGTAGACCTTTCAGTCCCATCAGTTGGTTTGTAATCCTTTGGGACAGTGAGCCAACGGATGTATCTTTAATGTCTCTGAAATTATCAAAAAAAAAACAAGTTTAAGCGGTCTCAAAAATATTTGCTGAAAATCTCTAGAATCATTCCTGTGACAATTCTTTAGAATATATGTTCAATACATTATTTTCTCAAACTATAAATCCTCATTGAAAAAGCACTTCTATAAACATCATAAATTAACCAGATGCTCCACAGGGCGCAGCTTTATACGACCGCAGAGGTTGAACCCTGAACGGTTGGGGCTAGTATGGACACAACATTCAAGCTGGATTCAGCTCTAAATTTGGACTGTGATTAAATAGTTGACACAGCATAGGTTTCTGACACAGAATGAATGTGATCTAATGAACTTAAAATTTTTGTTTTGCCTTTGAGCAATTCACTATGCTGTTGAAACTTAATCCTCTCAAAAAATAGAAAAAATTTTCTTTTTATTTATGAAATCTGAAATGAGAAAAATTGACCCCCCCCCCCCCCCCCCAATTTTTTTCCACATCCCCTTTCCCTTATTCCAAAACTGATCTCAATTCAAATTTCTAATAGCCCCTAGCAATAACTACTCATTTAAATACATCATAAAATATTAAAATGTAAAAAAGTGCTTGTTATCACTGAATGGTAAAGATTGTTTTAATTTATCAGTTGGTAGTAAAAGTGAATATACATTGTATATTGTATAAAACAATGATTTAAGTTGATTAAACTACTATTCTGGACAAAGAAAGATAACACTAATTGAAAATTTCTTGCTATTGCGCAATACTGTGCAATTGAAAATACTTGCCTTTGAAAAATACTGTGCAATTGAAGATTTCTTGCAATTGCGCAATACTGTGGGGTATTGTGATGAAATCAAAAAAAGTTTAAATTTGGACCAAAACTCCCAAAATCAATCCCAACCTTCCTTTTGTGGTTGTAGACCTTATGTTAAAATTTCATAGATTTCTCTTTACTTATACTAAAGTTATTTTGCGCAAACCAAGAAAAATGCTTATTTGGGCCCTTTTTGGCCCCTAATTCCTAAACTGTTGGGACCAAAACTCCCAAAACCAATCCCAACCTTCCTTTTGTGGTCATAAACCTTGTGTTAAAATTTCATAGATTTCTATTTATTTTTACTAAAGTTAGAGTGCGAAAACTAAAAGTATTCGGACGACGACGACGACGCAGCCAAAGTGATACCAATATACAACCAAAAAATTTAAATTTTTGTGGTCGTATAAAAAGAGGGACGAAAGATATTAGAGGGACAGTCAAACTCTTAGATCATTTTTTTCGGATTTGAGGGCAAATAAACATGATAGAATAACATTTTGCATTAACCAACCATCACCACCCACCTTCTTTTTTCTCTCCAAACCACACTACCTTTTTCAGGAGTTTTTGGGAAGAAAAAATATTCAATTAAACAAATGGCTATGGAGTATGAATCCCATGGAAACAATTATTTTAATCTTGAATGTACCTTTATCAGACATACAAATCCAACTGACATCTGCTTCATGTGTTAATTTTCTGGAAATCGGATATAGTATACAGTACTATTTGATTGACATATCGATAAAAGTGCAGTTTAAGATTTTCAGGTTTTAACCATTGACATGTGTCATAGCCAAATAATGTAACACATCATATATAGACACGCCATACTCATTAACATATTTCATCCATTCAAAGCTAAGCTTTTCTTGAATTAAATAAGTAAATTCGTAAAAGGCGTGCTATATAAATAGCTAATGAGCAGAACAAATGCAATAGGTCTTTCCACAGATAGTGTAAAGGCCTTAAAATGGTTGACATTACAATCTGTTCTAGTTGATTTAAATATTTTATAACAAGGATATGTACAACTCAGGTGCTCTGCAGGATGCAGCTTTATACGACCACAGAAGTCAAACTCTGAACAGTTGGGGCAAGTATGGACACAACATTCAAGCTTGATACAGCTCTGAATTTGGATTGCAATCAAATTTTTGACATAATATGAGTTTCTGACACAAAACAAATGTCAAGATCTTACAAATATATTGCGCAATATTGTGCAATTAAAGATTTCTTCTTCCAAAATTTAGAATTGGAGAAATTTGTAATTTTTTTAATTAAAAACAACAACCACCCCCACCACCCTTTTTTTTGGCAATTAGTCCAAAACCTGACATTTCTTTATACATAATATACAAGAAGTGTAAGGGAGGTAAATCCGAACATACACAACATTGTATGTTAAATGTTTGAGAATTACCTCCCTTTCACTGCTTTCAAATTGTCTTAATTGTTCATTGACCAGAAATACCTAGTTTTTCTCCTTTTTTGCCCCTAATTCGGAAACATTTTGAGCCATAACCCCCAAAGTCAATACTAACCATCCCTTCATGGTATGGAAACTTGTGGTTTAATTTCAGAGAGATTCATACACTTAAACATAAGTTATTGTTTAAAAACTACAAAGGTAATTATTTTGGGCCCCCTTTTTGGTCTCTGATTCCTAAGCTATTGGGACCATAACCCCCAAAATCAATCCAAACCTTCCTTTAGTGAAGTTGAACCTTCTTGTTAAAATTTATAAAGATCCATACACTTAGACACAAGTTATTGTCTGTAAACTAGAACCAGTTGCTCCGCAGGGCACAGCTTTATACGACCGCAGAGGTTGAACCCTGAACAGTTGGACACAACATTTAAGCTTGATACAGCTCTGAATTTGGATTGTGATTAAATAGTTGACACAACATAGGTTTCTGACACAGAATAAATATGGTCTTAGAACTTAAACTTAAAAACTTAAAAATTTAAAATCGGACATTTACCTATTATGGTCCAATATTAAAAATCTAAATACATGGTTAGATTCAGCATATCATAGAACCCCAAGAATTCAATTTTTGATGAAATCAAATAATGTTCAATTTTAGACCCTTTAGACCTCTATGTGGACCAATTTGATAACCCGGTCCAAACATAAATATCAAAGATCTAAATACATGGTTAGATTCAGCATATTGAAGAACCCCATATATTCAATTTTTGTTGAAATCAAACAAAGTTTAAATTTTGACCCTTTGGACCTTAATGTAGACAAATTTGAAAACGGGACAATATTGTGCAATTGAATATTTCTTTACTATTGCGCAATATTGTGCAATTAGATATTTCTTGCTATTGCGCAATAATGTGCAATTGAAGATTTCTTGCTATTGCACAATACTGTGCAATTGAAAATTTCTTGCTATTGCATAATACTATGCAATTGAAGATTTCTTGCTATTGCGGAATACTGTGCAATTGAAAATTTCTTGCTATTGCACAATACTTTTATATAATAATTTTGGAACCCGATTTGGACCAACTTGAAAACTGGGCCCATAATCAAAAATCTAAGTTTATGTTTAAATTCAGCATATCAAAGAACCCCAAGAATTCAATTTTTGTTAAAATCAAGCTAAGTTTAATTTTGGACCCTTTGGACCTTAATGTAGACCAATTTGAAAACAAGACCAACCAGGTGCTCCGCAGGGCGCAGCTTTATACGACCGCAGAGGTCGAACCCTGAACAGTTGGGGCAAGTATGGACAAAACATTCAAGCGTGATACAGCTCTGAATTTGGATTGTGATCAAATTTTTGACATTACATGGTTTTTTTTACACAAAACAAACGTCAAGATTTTACAAATCAATTAAAGATTTCTTCTTCAAACTTATTTAAATCTAAAATTAAATAGTTGACACAGCATAGGTTTCTGACACAGAATGAATGTGGTCTAATGAACTTAAAAAAATTTTTTTTTTGCCTTTGAGCAATTCACTATGCTGTTGAATATTAATCCTCTCAAAAAAATGTTTGAAGAAATTTTTTGTTTATTTATGAAATCTGAAATGAGAAAAATTTCTTGCTATTGCACAATACTTGATATGGAATCCTGATTTGGACCAACTTGAAAACTGGGCCCATAATCAAAAATCAAAGTACATGTTTAGATAAAGCATATCAAATAAGCCCAAGAATTTAATTTTTGTTAAAATCAAACTTAGTTTAATTTTGGACCCTTTGGACCTTAATGTAGACCAATTTGAAAACTGGACCAAACATTAAGAATCTACATACACAGTTAGATTTGGCATATCAAAGAACCCATTTATTCAATTTTTGATGAAATCAAACAAAGTTTAATTTTGGACCCCCATTTGGACCAACTTGAAAACTAGGCCAATAATTAAAAATTTAAGTACATTTTTAAATTCAGCATATCAAAGAACCCCAAGGATTCAATTTTTGTTAAAATCAAACTAAGTTTAATTTTGGACCCTTTGGACCTTAATGTACACCAATTTTAAAACGGGACCAAAAATTAAGAATCTACATACATAGTTAGATTCGGCATGTCAAAGAATCCCAATTATTCAATTTTTGATGTAATCACACAAAGTTCAATTTTGGACCCTTTGGGCCCCTTATTCCTAAACTGTTGGGACCAAAACTCCCAAAATCAAACCCAACCTTCCTTTTATGGTCATAAACCTTGTGTTTAAATTTCATAGATTTCTATTTACTTATACTAAAGTTATGATGCAAAAACCAACAAGAGTGCACACGCTGAAATGTCTCGCCTTCTATACTAATCACTGATATTATGTTGATAGTCCTTAGTATAAAGCTAAGCTTTATAACAACTGTCACATAAACTTAACATTAACCAAGATAACTAAACATAGACCAATGAACCTTGAAAATGAGGTCAAGGTCAGATGAACCATGCCAGGCAGACATGTACAGCTAACAATGCTTCTATACAACATATATAGTTGACTTATTACTTATATAGTTTAAGAAAAATAGACCAAAACACAAAAACTTAACACTGTGCAATGAACCGTGAAAATGAGGTCACGATCAAATAAAACCTGTGCGACTGACATAAAGATCATAAAATATTTCCATACACCAAATATAGTTGACCTATGGCATATAGTATTAGATAAAAACTTTGACCACTGAACCATGAAAATGAGGTCAAGGTCACATGACATCTGCCCATTAGACATGTACACCTTACAATAGTTCCATACAACAAATATAGTAGACCTATTGCATATAGTATGAGAAAAACAGACCAAAACACAAAAATTTAACTTTGACCACTGAACCATGAAAATGTGGTCAAGGTCACATGACATCTGCCCGCTAGACATGTACACCTTACAATCGTTCCATACAACAAATATAGTAGACCTATTGCATATAGTATGAGAAAAACAGACCAAAACACAAAAATTTAACTATGACCACTGAACCATGAAAATGAGGTCAAGGTCACATGACATCTGCCCGCTAGACATGTACACCTTACAATCGTTCCATACAACAAATATAGTAGACCTATTGCATATAGTATGAGAAAAACAGACCAAAACACAAAAATTTAACTTTGACCACTGAACCATGAAAATGAGGTCAAGGTCACATGACATCTGCCCGCTAGACATGTACACCTTACAATCGTTCCATACAACAAATATAGTAGACATATTGCATATAGTATGAGAAAAACAGACCAAAACACAAAAATTTAACTATAACCACTGAACCATGAAAATGAGGTCAAGGTCAGATGACACCTGCCAGTTGGACATGTACACCTTACAGTCCTTCCATACACTGAATATACTAGCCCTATTGCTTATAGTATCTGAGATATGGACTTGACCACCAAAACTTAACCTTGTTCACTGATCCATGAAATGAGGTCGAGGTCAAGTGAAAACTGTCTGACAGACATGAGAACCTTGCAAGGTACGCACATATCAAATATAGTTATCCTATTACTTATAATAAGAGAGAATTCAACATTACAAAAAATTTGAACTTTTTTTTCAAGTGGTCACTGAACCATGAAAATGAGGTCAAGGACATTGGACATGTGACTGACGGAAACTTCGTAACATGAGGCATCTATATACAAAGTATGAAGCATCCAGGTCTTCCACCTTCTAAAATATAAAGCTTTTAAGAAGTTAGCTAACGCCGCCGCCGCCGGATCACTATCCCTATGTCGAGCTTTCTGCAACAAAAGTTGCAGGCTCGACAAAAATAATGCTTATTTGGGCACCTTTTTGGCCCCTAATTCATAAACTGTTGTGACCTCAACTCCCAAAATCAATCCAAACCTTCCTTTTGTGGTCATAAACCTTGTGTCTAAATTTCATTGATTTCTATTTACTTATACTAAAGTTATTGTGCAAAAACCAAGAATATTGCTTATTTGGGCCCTTTTTTGGCCCTTAATTCCTAAACTGTTGGAACCAAAACTTCCAAAATCAATCCCAACCGTCCTTTTGTGGTCATAAACCTTGTGTCAAAATTTCATAGATTTCTATTCACTTAAACTAAAGTTATAGTGCGAAAACCAAGAAAATGCTTATTTGGGCCCTTTTTGGCCCCTAATTCCTTAAATATTGGGACCAAAACTCCCAAAATCAATCCCAACCTTCCTTTTGTGGTCATAAACCTTGTGTTAAAATTTCATAGATTTCTATTCACTTTTACTAAAGTTAGAGTGCAAAAACTAAAAGTATTCGGACGATGACGACGACGACGCCAACGTGATAGCAATATACGACCAAAAAATTAAAATTTTTGCGGTCGTATAAAAATTAAGAATCCGAATACACAGTTAGATTTGGCATATCAAAGAACCCCAATAATTCATTTTTTGATGAAATCAAACATAGTTTAATTTTGGACCCTTTTAGCCTCTAATTCTTTTGGACCAAAACTCCCAAAATCAATCCCAACCTTCCTTTTGTGGTCGTAGACCTTATGTTAAAATTTCATAGATTTTTCTTTACTTATACTAAAGTTATTGTGCAAAAACCAAGTAAAATACTTATTTGGGCCCTTTTTGGCCCCTAATTCCTAAACTGTTGGGACCAAAACACCCAAAATCAATCCAAACCTTCCTTTTATAGTCATAAATCTTGTGTTTAAATTTCATAGATTTCTATTTACTTTTACTAAAGTAGAGTGCGAAAACAAAATGTCTTCGGAGGACGACAACGACACCAACGTGATACATTGTACCAATACACGACCAAAAAATTTTCATTTTTTGCTGTCGTATAAAAATGCTTCTTTTTGGCCCCTTGTTCCTACATATTGGGAAAAATTAACCCCAAACTGATTCCAAGCCTTCCCTGTGTTACATGGAAACTTGTGGTACAATGTCAGAGAGATCCATACAGTTACACACAAGTTATTGTCTTGAAACATGCTTGTTTTTGGCCTTTAATTTCTAGACTGTTTGCCCAATAACCCCTTAAAATAAATCCCAACCTTCTTCTTATGGTATTAAACATTGTGGTAAAATATCAGAACAATTGAAATACTAATACACAACTTTTTGTGCTGAAACTACAACCAGGTGCTCCGCAGGGCGCAGCTTTATACGACCGCAGAGGTCGAACCCTGAACAGTTGGGGCAAGTATGGACAAAACATTCAAGCGTGATACAGCTCTGAATTTGGATTGTGATCAAATTTTTGACATTACATGGGTTTTTTTTACACAAAACAAATGTCAAGATTTTACAAATCAATTAAAGATTTCTTCTTCAAACTTTTTAAATCTAAAATTAAATAGTTGACACAGCATATGGTTTCTGACACAGAATGAATGTGGACTAATGAACTTAAAAGTTTTTTTTTGCCTTTGAGCAATTCACTATGTTGTTGAATATTAATTCTCTCAAAAAAATGTTTGAAGAAATTTTCTTTTTATTTATGAAATTTGAAATGAGAAAAATTTAACCCCCCCCCCCTTTTTTTCACATCCCCATTTCCCTTTTTCCAAAACTGATATCAATTCAAATTTCTAATGGAGTTTGCAACAATAACTACTCTTTTAAATACATCATAAAATATTAAAATGTAAAATAAAGTGCTTGTTATCCCTGAATGGTAAAGATTGGTTGGTAGTAAAAGTGAATATACATTGTTTATTGTATAAAACAATAAAAACCAGATGCTCCGCAGGGCGTAGCTTTATACGACTGCAGAGGTTGAACCCTGAACGGTTGGGGCAAGTATGGACACAACATTCAAGCTGGATTCAGCTCTAAATTTGGATTGTGATTAAATAGTTGACACAGCATAGGTTTCTGACACAGAATGAATGTGTTCTAATGAACTTAAAATTTTTGTTTTCTCTTAGAGCAATTCACTATGCTGTTGAATATTAATCCTCTCAAAAAAATGTTTGAAGAAATTTTCTTTTTTATTTATGAAATTTCAAATGAGAAAAATTGAACCCAATTTTTTTAATCACATCCCCCTTTCCCTTATTCTAAAACTAATCTCAATTAAAATTTCTAATGGAGTTTGCAACAATAACTACTCATTTAAATACATCATAAAATATTAAGATGTAAAAAAACTGCTTGTTATCACTGAATGGTAAAGATTATTTTAATTTATCAGTTGGTAGTAAAAAGTGAATATACATTGTATATTGTATATAACAAAGATTTAAGTTGATTCTGGACAAAGAAAGATAACTCCAATTAAAAAAAAATCTTGCTATTGCACAATATTTTGCAATTAGATATTTCTTGCTTACTATTCTGGACAAAGAAAGATAACTCTAATTAAAAAAAAAATTGCTATTTCACAATATTGTGCAATTAGATATTTCTTGCCATTGCGCAATACTGTGCAATTGAAAAGACTTGCTATTGCACAATACTTAATATAATAATTTTAGATCCTGATTTGGACCAACTTCAAAACTGGGCCCATAATAAAAAATCTAAGTACATTTTTGGATTCAGCATATCAAAGAACCCCAAGATTTCAATTTTTGTTAAAATCAGACTAAGTTTAATTTTGGACCCTTTGGACTTTAGTGTAGACCAATTTGAAAACAGGACCAAAAATGAAGAATCTACATACACAGTTAGATTTGGTATATCAAAGAACCCCATTTATTCAATTTTTGATGAAATCAAACAAAGTTTGATTTTGGACCCCGATTTGGACCAACTTGAAAACTGGGCCAATAATCAAGAATCTAAGTACATTTTTAGATTCAGCATATCAAAGAACCTAACTGATTCATTTTTTGTCAAAATCAAACTAAGTTTAATTTTGGACCCTTTGGACCTTAATGTAGACCAATTTGAAAACGGGACCAAAAGTTAAGAATCTACATACACAGTCATGACAGTTAGATTCGGCATATCAAAGAACCCCAATTATTCAATTTTGATGAAATCAAACAAAGTTTAATTTTGGACCCTTTGGGCCCCTTATTCTGTTGGGACCAAAACTCCCAAAATCAATACCAACCTTCCTTTTATGGTCATAAACCTTGTGTTTAAATTTCATAGATTTCTATTTACTTATACTAAAGTTATTGTGCGAAAACCAAGAATAATGCTTATTTGGGCCCTTTTTTGGCCCCTAATTCCTAAACTGTTGAAACCAAAACTCCCAAAATCAATCCCAACCGTTCTTTTGTGGTCATAAACCTTGTGTCAAAATTTCATAGATTTCTATTAACTTAAACTAAAGTTATAGTGCGAAAACCAAGAAAATGCTTATTTGGGCCCTTTTTGGCCCCTAATTCCTAAAATGTTGGGACCAAAACTCCCAAAATCAATACCAACCTTCTTTTTGTGGTCATAAACCTTGTGTTAAAATTTCATAGATTTCCATTCACTTTTACTAAAGTTAGAGTGCGAAAACTAAAAGTATTCGGACGAGGACGACGCAGACGACGACGCCAATGTGATAGCAATATACGACGAAAAATTTTTCAAATTTTGCTGTCGTATAAAAAACTTCATCAGTAACATTTTATATTGGCAAATTTCCAATGAAGTTATTTACATAAAGTTATTGGCAAATAAAAATAGAAAATGACATCATAGTCATGTCTGGCAAATGTCCAACATACATTATCTAAAAACATTTTAGATAAGATAAGGAAAAAAAGCTTCATCAGCAACATTTTATATTGGCAAATTTCCAATGAAGTTATTTACATAAAGTTATTGGCAAATAAAAATAGAAAATGACATCATAGTCATGTCTGGCAAATTTCCAACATATATTATCAACTACTATTCTATACAAAGAAAGATAACTCCAATTGAAAATTAATTGCTATTGCACAATATTGTGCAATTAGATATTTCTTGCTATTGTGCAATACTGTGCAATTGAAAATTTCTTGCTATTGTACAATACTTGATATGGAATCCTGATTTGGACCAACTTGAAAACTGGGCCCATAATCAAAAATCAAAGTACATATTTAGATAAAGCATATCAAATAAGCCCAAGAAGTTAATTTTTGTTAAAATCAAACTTAGTTTAATTTTGGACCCTTTGGACCTTAATTATGTAGACCAATTTGAAAACTGGACCAAAAATTAAGAATCTAACATACACAGTTAGATTTGGCATATCAAAGAACCCATTTATTCAATTTTTGATGAAATCAAACAAAGTATAATTTTGGACCCCCATTTGGACCAACTTGAAAACTAGGCCAATAATTAAAAATCTAAGTACATTTTTAAATTCAGCATATCAAAGAACCCCAAGGATTCAATTTTTGTTAAAATCAAACTAAGTTTAATTTTGGACCCTTTGGACCTTAATGTAGACCAATTTTAAAACTGGACCAAAAATTAAGAATCTACATACATAGTTAGATTCGGCATATCAAAGAACCCCAATTATTCAATTTTTGATGAAATCACACAAAGTTCAATTTTGGACCCTTTGGGCCCCTTATTCCCAAACTGTTAGGACCAAAACTCCCAAAATCAAACCCAACCTTCCTTTTATGGTCATAAACCTTGTGTTTAAATTTCATAGATTTCTATTTACTTATACTAAAGTTATTATGCGAAAACCAAGAATAATGCTTATTTGGGCCCTTTTTTGGCCCTTAATTCCTAAACTGTTGGAACCAAAACTCCCAAAATCAATCCCAAACTTCCTTTTGTGGTCATAAACCTTGTGTCAAAATTTCATAGATTTCTATTCACTTAAACTAAAGTTATAAATTTTTGCGGTCGTATAAAAATGCTTGTTTTTGGCCCTTTTTCCTTAACTGTTGGTACCATAACCCCTAAAATCAATCCCAACCTTTCTTCTGAGGAATTGAACCTTTTTGTAAAACTTCATTGAGATCCATTCACTTAAACTTAAGTTATTGTCTGGAAACCAAATGGGTCTTTGGATGATGATGAAGCGCGACATGATAAAACACACTCCTGTTTTATTTACAAAGTGCCGTTACTCAAAAACTTTAAATCTTATTTTCACCAAAACGTATACATATTGTTTGACCATCATAAGAAACAACTATATTAAGTTTCATGAAATTTAGATAAGTGGTTCTCAAGTTAAGGTGCGACATGTGGACATGTGGACACCGGACAGACACACAACAGCCAGACATGTGTAAACCATAATATATCCAGTCAAAATTTTAACGGGCGTATTAAGAATTGATGGAGGGAAAATGAGTATCTTTAAGCAATTTTTAATCTGAACCAGTTTTATAAATGACCCATCTTCTCTAGCAAGTATTTTTCAGAAATTCAAATTAAATGAGTTATATTTCATTTCATGCTAAGAGATACAACTTGACATCATAGGTCAAACTTTGATGTCATTCAGTATATGATGTCACGCCTGGTATGCTATAAAGGGTATGTGATATGGGTTTAGCTATACGAAAGGGGTGTGTGATACAAGGCAGGTGATACAGACTTGGGTGCACTTACTATTGAGCATACAATAATTTCTGATTTTACAGTAGTTGTTACTGAAGTGCAGTTTCAACAATTATTTTTCTGCTTTTACAAGATATTCTCCAAAATTGTGTATGCATAACATAACAGAGTTTTTCTGTAGTATTACACCTAGTTATGTGAACTAATCATTTGTAATTGCTTCAAGAGGCATTCTTATGTTAATTAGCTGAAAGCAGATTTTTGTTTCTTTGTAGTTCAATCTAGCTGCAGTAGTTCAACAGAAATCTTCAATCTTATTTTATTTGGTAAATGAAATAATGAGGTTCAGCATCAGCCTTTCACTTATAAGATATGATTGTGTTGTAATCAATCCTTGAAAAATTTACTAATTGATATAAATTTGAAATGAGGAATGATTATGCTAAAGAAATGACATACCTATAAGTATTCAACATACATGTACTGACCATATTATAATGAAAATGTGTACATCAGTAGTGTATTGCCATACTTATCAGGGAGAACAAAAGCTATTGTATTTATTTAATCGTATTTATTTTATATCTATAGCTGATTCTGAATATAGGTTTTATTTCTTACACATACTTTTTTTTTTATTATAGATACATACCTAAGTAGATGTTCTACTCCAACTTCTTCTGCTTCCTCAGCACCTATTTCACTTGGAACATGGTCAAATGTTTTAGATGTTGGAGTTCCATCCTAAAAGTATTCACATATATTAACAAAAAAACAATCAAATGTTTTCTGTGATACATGAAAGTCATAACCAATGTTGCTATAAGCATATGATACAAGATTTTTAAATTGTAAACAATTGTTACCTTCCACATTTACAATACATAACAAAAGTCTGAACAGTTAGACTGCAACACAAGAGCTATACATGTTACTTTAAAAGAAATTTTTTAAAGTCAATAGACCAAATACTCCATAAATAGATACTTTAAAGAGCCTGTGTCTCCCACCTGCATCTTGGCCACTTAAGTAAAAAAAATCATAATTAAGAGAGGAAAACTCTATTTAAAAGCTGACAGACAATTTCAGTCATGTTGACATATTTATAAACCTGATCCTACTGATCATTTTTTTTTTTTTTATGTTTTCAATTATCTATTTACACAAAAATTTGTAAAAAAATATCATTTAAGAGCAATAACTACATTATGAGTTGATATACCATTTCATCTTTAATGACTTCCATTTAGAATTTGTTTTCCTGATCATTTTTGCTATTTGTAGTTTCTATCTATTTGTATAGTTTCGAAGATAATACGCAACTAGAGGGTTTCAAGAGTGACAGCAAACTGGATTTTCCTGCAGAGGTCAGACCCTGAACCGTTGAGCAAGTATAATTTACACAACATATAAGCTTAAAACTGCTCTGAATTTGGATTGTGATTAAATATTCAACACAGCACAGGTTTGTGACTCAAAATGAATCTGGTCAAAGAACTAACTAGAGGCTCTAAAGAGCCTGTGTCGCTCACCTTGGTCTATGTGAATATTAAACAATGGACACAGATGGATTCATGACAAAATTGTGTTTTGGTGATGGTGATGTGTTTGTAGATCTTACTTTACTAAACATTCTTGCTGCTTAAAATTATCTCTATCTATAACAGTACTTTCTGTGGAAAATGTTATTGAAAATCTTCAAATTTTAAGAAAATTGTTAAAAATTGACTATGAAGGGCAATAACTCCTTAGGGGGTCAATTGACAATTTTGGTCATATTGACTTATTTTTAGTTCTTACTTTGCTGTACATTATTGCTGTTTACAGTTTATCTCTATCTATACTTAAATAATATTCAAGATAATAACAAAAAAACAGCAAAATTTCCTCAAAATTACCAATTCAGGGGCAGCAACCTAACAACCGATCATCCAATTCATCTGAAAATTCCAGGGCAGATAGATCGTGACCTGATCAACAATTTTACTTCCTGTAGGATTTGCTCTAAATGCTTTGGTTTTTAAGTTATAAGCCAAAAACTGCATTTTACCCCCATGTTCTATTTTTAGCCATGGTGGCCAACTTGGTTTGTTGGCCGAGTTACTGGACATATTTTTTTAACTAGATACCCCAATGATGATTATGGCCAAGTTTGGTTAAATTTGG
The DNA here is from genome assembly GCF_965363235.1 of Mytilus galloprovincialis. Taxonomy (NCBI): domain Eukaryota; kingdom Metazoa; phylum Mollusca; class Bivalvia; order Mytilida; family Mytilidae; genus Mytilus; species Mytilus galloprovincialis. Next base: position 45,849,535 of record NC_134843.1, on the reverse strand, counting down.
CCCAGTAGTTTCAGAGAAGAAGATTTTTCTAAAAGATTACTAAGATTTACGAAAAATGGTTAAAAATTGACTATAAAGGGCAATTACTCCTAAAGTGGTCAACTGACCATTTTTATCATGTTGACTTATTTGTAGATCTTACTTTGCTGAACATTATTGCTGTTTACAGTTTATCTCTATCTATAATAATATTCAAGATAATAACCAAAAACAGCAAAATTTCCTTAAAATTACCATTTCAGGGGCAGCAACCCAACAACAGGTTGACCGATTAATCTGAAAATTTCAGGTCAAATAGATCTTGACTTGATAAACAATTTTACTCCGTGTCAGATTTGCTCTAAATGCTTTGGTTTTTGAGTTATAAGCCAAAAACTGCATTTTACCCCAATGTTCTATTTTTAGCCATGGCGGCCATCTTGGTTGGTTGGGCGGGGCACCGGACACATTTTTCTAAACCAAATACCCCAATGAAGGTTATGGCCAAGTTTGGTTAAATTTGGCCCAGAAGTTTCAGAGGAGAAGATTTTCTAAAAGATTACTAAGATTTACAAACTAGAGGCTCTAAAGAGCCTGTGTCGCTCGCCTTGGTCTATGTGAATATTAAAGGAAGCAGATCATGGATTCATGACAAAATTGTGTTTTGGTGATGGTGATGTGTTTGTACATCTTACTTTACTGAACATTCTTGCTGCTTAAAATTATCTCTATCTATAATGAACTCGGCCCATTAGTTTCAGTGGAAAATGTTATTAAAAATTTACAAATTTTATGAAAATTGTTAAAAATTGACTATAAAGAACAATAACTCCTAAGGGGGTCAATTGACCATTTCGGTAATGTTGACTTATTTGTAAATCTTACTTTGCTGAACATTATTGCTATTTACAATTTATCTTTATCTATAATAATATTCAAGACTAGAGGCTCTAAAGAGCCTGTGTCGCTCACCTTGGTCTATGTGCATATTAAACAAAGGACACAAATGGATTCATGACAAAATTGTATTTTGGTGATGGTGATGTGTTTGAAGTTCTTACTTTACTGAACGTTCTTCCTTCTTACAATTATATCTATATTATAATGAACTTTGCCCATTAGTAACAGAGAAATATAGTTGGTAAAACTTTACATAAATTTACAAAATTAATGAAAATTGTTAAAAATTGACTATAAAGGGCAATAACTCCTTAAGGAGTTAATTGACCATTTAGGTCATGTTGACTTATTTGTAGATCTTACTTTGATGAACATTATCGCTGTTTACAGTTTATGGCTATCTATAATAGTATTCAAGATAATAACCAAAAACAGCAAAATTTCTTTAAAAATTACCAATTGGAGGGCAGCAACCCAACAACCGGTTGTCCAATTCATTTGAATATTTCAGGGCAGATATATATTGACTTGATTAGGGGTAAATTCAGTAAATAAATATACGTCATCAGGGACCGCCCATTTAGGGGAGAGCTTTCTGTATAACACTGAAGTTATATGCTCTTCTGATTGGCAGATAATGTTTGTAATAAATATTTTTTGGTAGATGGATCAAAACTAGAGTTGAAAAAAAATAAAAAATATATGCTGAATGTACTAATTTTTTCCCCTTCAGGGTTGAAAAGTACTGGGGATCAGTATAGGAATTCAGTGCGAATCTACATTGTTTGTAAACAAGGCCATGTGAATGCCCAAAAATGCCGCATGACCCTATGTTTTTATTGTTGCAAAAGATAGGGCTACATTTGTACTTTCATGAATGATATATGAAAGATTTTAATTTCTAAAGGTAAATCAGGTATAAATTTATTTCCACACATAGATTAGCATTAAAGTCAATGGGAGATTTTTTACTGAATTTACCCCTATAGGAAAATATGCACTTTTTCACTGTACTTGTCCAAGGCCACACAATAATCACAAAACTCATTTCCTGTAAATGTTAATGTAATGGAAGGATTTTGGAACCATTTAAAGCTGTTTTTTACACAAATTTCTATCTTTAACTGCGGCTATCCAGGATGCACTCAGTGTACTGTGAGAGAAGCATGAAGTATATTGTAAAAATCAGTTTTTTGTGTCCAGATTGAAAGAAATAATAGAAATTACACTTGAGAGTTATGCTATCAATGAAAGGCATAAATATTCTCCCCATTTACATCACATTTTGCACATATTTCTCCTCATAATGTATAAAATCATATGAAAAAAATGGATTACCTCCCTTTGACATAGTGTTTTTTTTTAGCTGTGTTCTCCATGATAAGTTGTAGAACAAGTGGTAAATAAGCACTTTTCTAGTATTTTAACACTCAAATAATCTGACCGCATGAAGGTATTCATTTATTTTTACACAACGCCTTGCGTTTCTTTATTGAAAGAATATACTAGACAAGTTTTCATGATTACAGGTCCTTCATCCATGAAGCAAGTGTTGAAATGTTTGTAATTGGGTTTTTATGTTAAATAATTTGCTTTTAAATATTCTAAATTGTTACTTTAATCTCCAAAATGTAAAGTTTGGTCATACCTAATCTTATTTTTTTATATTTGGCACTTTTTTCTATTTCAGTTCTAGCTGTCTAGTTTTGGCGAAGAACCCATCCTGATGTTGGGGTAACAGGAATTTCTGCAGAGTGATTGTCAATGACATTTTGTGAAATTTACAAGTAATTAAAACACAGATTTAGTATAATGAAACATAATTGTTGTTTTATTTGGTATGAAACTGCTTAAAAAAGCCTTTGAAAAGTCTTTTTGTGGTCTTTTCATGGTATCTAACCAAAAACTTCCATATAAGTAAAAAACTAACTAAGAGTACACCAAGACTTTAGTTTCTAGATGTACTTGCAATACTAGTCAAAGCAAACACAGAAAACAATTCATATTTATTAAACATAGTATTTTACACCATTCTTTTAAAAACAGTCAATGCGCAACTTAATATACCAAATATACATTGGCCGCAGTATGGGCTGTATTATAAATTTTGCTCTATCTTTACAAATTCAGCATTTATGAAGGTTGTATTGAAACTGGAACTTGAAAATTGGATACATTACATGTTTATTACAAAAAAAGTTGGAAAAGAAGTAAAAAAGTCCCTTATAGGGGTAAATTCAGTAAATAAATATACGTCATCAGGGACCGCCCATTTAGGGGAGAGCTTTCTGTATAACACTGAAGTTATATGCTCTTCTGATTGGCAGATAATGTTTGTAATAAATATTTTTTGGTAGATGGATCAAAACTAGAGTTGAAAAAAAATAAAAAATATATGCTGAATGTACTAATTTTTTCCCCTTCAGGGTTGAAAAGTACTGGGGATCAGTATAGGAATTCAGTGCGAATCTACATTGTTTGTAAACAAGGCCATGTGAATGCCCAAAAATGCCGCATGACCCTATGTTTTTATTGTTGCAAAAGATAGGGCTACATTTGTACTTTCATGAATGATATATGAAAGATTTTAATTTCTAAAGGTAAATCAGGTATAAATTTATTTCCACACATAGATTAGCATTAAAGTCAATGGGAGATTTTTTACTGAATTTACCCCATTAACAATTTAACTCCGTGTCAGATTTGCTCTAAATGATTTGGTTTCAGAGTTATAAGCAAAAAACTACATTTTACCCCTGTTCTATTTTTAGCCGTGGTGGCCATCTTGGTTTTATGGCCAGGTCATCGGACACATTTTTCAAACAAGGTACCTCAAAGATGATTGTGGCCAAGTTTCAATCAATTTGGCCCAGTAGTTTCAGAGAAGAACATTTTTGTAAAAGATAACTAAGATTTACGAAAAATGGTTAAAAATTGACTATAAAGGGCAATAACTCCTAAAGGGGTCAACTGACTATTTCGGTCAGGTTGACTTATTTGTAAATCTTACTTTGATGAAAATTATTGCTGTTTACAGTTTATCTCTATCTATAACAATATTCAAGATAATAACCAACCAGGTGCTCCGCAGGGCGCAGCTTTATACGACCGCAGAGGTCGAACCCTGAACAGTTGGGGCAAGTATGGACAAAACATTCAAGCGTGATACAGCTCTGAATTTGGATTGTGATCAAATTTTTGACATTACATGGGTTTTTTTTACACAAAACAAATGTCAAGATTTTACAAATCAATTAAAGATTTCTTCTTCAAACTTTTTAAATCTAAAATTAAATAGTTGACACAGCATAGGTTTCTGACACAGAATGAATGTGGTCTAATGAACTTAAAAGTTTTTTTTTGCCTTTGAGCAATTCACTATGCTGTTGAATATTAATCCTCTCAAAAAAATGTTTGAAGAAATTTTCTTTTTATTTATGAAATCTGAAATGAGAAAAATTTAAACCCCCCCTTTTTTTTCACATCCCCGTTTCCCTTTCTCTAAAACTGATATCAATTCAAATTTCTAATGGAGTTTGCAACAATAACTACTCTTTTAAATACATCATAAAATATTAAAATGTAAAATAAAGTGCTTGTTATCACTGAATGGTAAAGATTGGTTGGTAGTAAAAGTGAATATACATTGTTTATTGTATAAAACAATAAAAAAAACTTCATCAGCAACATTTTATATTGGCAAATTTCCAATGAAGTTATTTACATAAAGTTATTGGCAAATAAAAATAGAAAATGACATCATAGTCATGTCTGGCAAATGTCCAACATACATTATCTAAAAACATTTTAGATAAGATAAGGAAAAAAAGCTTCATCAGCAACATTTTATATTGGCAAATTTCCAATGAAGTTATTTACATAAAGTTATTGGCAAATAAAAATAGAAAATGACATCATAGTCATGTCTGGCAAATTTCCAACATATATTATCAACTACTATTCTATACAAAGAAAGATAACTCCAATTGAAAATTAATTGCTATTGCACAATATTGTGCAATTAGATATTTCTTACTATTGTGCAATACTGTGCAATTGAAAATTTCTTGCTATTGCACAATACTTGATATGGAATCCTGATTTGGACCAACTTGAAAACTGGGCCCATAATCAAAAATCAAAGTACATATTTAGATAAAGCATATCAAATAAGCCTAAGAATTTAATTTTTGTTAAAATCAAACTTAGTTTAATTTTGGACCCTTTGGACCTTAATGTAGACCAATTTGAAAACTGGACCAAAAATTAAGAATCTACATACACAGTTAGATTTGGCATATCAAAGAACCCATTTATTCAATTTTTGATGAAATCAAACAAAGTTTAATTTTGGACCCCCATTTGGACCAACTTGAAAACTAGGCCAATAATTAAAAATCTAAGTACATTTTTAAATTCAGCATATCAAAGAACCCCAAGGATTCAATTTTTGTTAAAATCAAATTAAGTTTAATTTTGGACCCTTTGGACCTTAATGTAGACCAATTTGAAAACGGGACCAAAAATTAAGAATCTACATACATAGTTAGATTCGGCATATCAAAGAACCCCAATTATTCAATTTTTGATGAAATCACACAAAGTTCAATTTTGGACCCTTTGGGCCCCTTATTCCTAAACTGTTAGGACCAAAACTCCCAAAATCAAACCCAACCTTCCTTTTATGGTCATAAACCTTGTATTTAAATTTCATAGATTTCTATTTACTTATACTAAAGTTATGGTGCGAAAACCAAGAATAATGCTTATTTGGGCCCCTTTTTGGCCCCTAATTCATAAACTGTTGTGACCTCAACTCCAAAAATCAATCCCAACCTTCCTTTTGTGGTCATAAACCTTGTGTTAAAATTTCATTGATTTCTATTTACTTATACTAAAGTTATTGTGCGAAAACCAAGAATAATGCTTATTTGGGCCTTTTTTGGCCCTTAATTCCTAAACTGTTGGAACCAAAACTCCCAAAATCAATCCCAACCTTCCTTTTGTGGTCATAAACCTTGTGTCAAAATTTCATAAATTTCTATTCACTTAAACTAAAGTTATAGTGCGAAAACCAAGAAAATGCATATTTGGGCCCTTTTTGGCCCCTAATTCCTAAAATGTTGGGACCAAAACTCCCAAAATCAATCCCAACCTTCCTTTTGTGGTCATAAACCTTGTGTTAAAATTTCATTGATTTCTATTCACTTTTACTAAAGTTAGAGTGCGAAAACTAAAAGTATTCGGACGACGACGACGACGACGACGCAGACGACGCCAACGTGATAGCAATATACGACGAAAAATTTTTCAAATTTTGCGGTCGTATAAAAACAGGAAAATTTCCTCAAAATTACCAATTCAGGGGCAGCAACGCAACAACAGGTTGACCGATTCATCTGAAAATTTCAGGGCAGACAGATCTTGACCTGATAAACATTTTTACCCCATGTCAGATTTCCTCTAAATGTTTTGGTTTTTGAGTTATAAGCCAAAAACTGCATTTTACCCCTATGTTCCATTTTTAACCATGGCGGCCATCTTGGTTGGTTAACCGGGTCACGCCACACATTTTTTAAACTAAATACTCCAAAGATGATTGTGGCCAACTTTGGATTAATTTGGCCCAGTATTTTCAGAGGAGAAGATTTTTGTAAAAGATAACTTAGATTTATGAAAAATGGTTAAAAATTGACTGTAAAGGGCAATAACTCCTTAAGGGGTCAACTGACCATTTCGGTCATGTTGACTTATTTGTAAATCTTACTTTGCTGAACATTATTGCCGTTTACAGTTTATCTCTATCTATAACCAGGTGCTCCGCAGGGCGCAGCTTTATACGACCGCAGAGGTCGTACCCTGAACAGTTGGGGCAAGTATGGACAAAACATTCAACCGTGATACAGCTCTGAATTTGGATTGTGATCAAATTTTTGACATTACATGGTTTTTTTTTACACAAAACAAATGTCAAGATTTTACAAATCAATTAAAGATTTCTTCTTCAAACTTTTTAGATCTAAAATTAAATAGTTGACACAGCATAGGTTTCTGACACAGAATGCATGTGGTCTAATGAACTTAAAAGTTTTTTTTTGCCTTTGAGCAATTCACTATGCTGTTGAATATTAATCCTCTCAAAAAAATGTTTGAAGAAATTTTCTTTTTATTTATGAAATCTGAAATGAGAAAAATTTAAACCCCCCCTTTTTTTCACATCCCTGTTTCCCTTTTTCCAAAACTGATATCAATTCAAATTTCTAATGGAGTTTGCAACAATAACTACTCTTTTAAATACATCATAAAATATTAAAATGTAAAATAAAGTGCTTGTTATCACTGAATGGTAAAGATTGGTTGGTAGTAAAAGTGAATATACATTGTTTATTGTATAAAACAATAAAAAAAACTTCATCAGCAACATTTTATATTGGCAAATTTCCAATGAAGTTATTTACATAAAGTTATTGGCAAATAAAAATAGAAAATGACATCATAGTTATGTCTGGCAAATGTCCAACATACATTATCTAAAAACATTTTAGATAAGATAAGGAAAAAAAACTTCATCAGCAACATTTTATATTGGCAAATTTCCAATGAAGTTATTTACATAAAGTTATTGGCAAATAAAAATAGAAAATGACATCATAGTCATGTCTGGCAAATTTCCAACATATATTATCAACTACTATTCTATACAAAGAAAGATAACTCCAATTGAAAATTAATTGCTATTGCACAATATTGTGCAATTAGATATTTCTTGCTATTGTGCAATACTGTGCAATTGAAAATTTCTTGCTATTGCACAATAGTTGATATGGAATCCTGATTTGGACCAACTTAAAAACTGGGCCCATAATTAAAAATCAAAGTACATGTTTAGATAAAGCATATCAAATAAGCCCAATAATTGAATTTTTCTTAAAATCAAACTTAGTTTAATTTTGGACCCTTTGGACCTTAATTATGTAGACCAATTTGAAAACTGGACCAAAAATTAAGAATCTACATACACAGTTAGATTTGGCATATCAAAGAACCCATTTATTCAATTTTTGATGATATCAAACAAAGTTTAATTTTGGACCCCCATTTGGACCAACTTGAAAACTAGGCCAATAATTAAAAATCTAAGTACATTTTTAAATTCAGCATATCAAAGAACCCCAAGGATTCAATTTTTGTTAAAATCAAACTAAGTTTAATTTTGGACCCTTTGGACCTTAATGTAGACCAATTTGAAAACGGGACCAAAAATTAAGAATCTACATACATAGTTAGATTCGGCATATCAAAAAACCCCAATTATTCAATTTTTGAAGAAATCACACCAAAAAAAAAGTTCAATTTTGGACCCTTTGGGCCCCTTATTCCTGAACTGTTAGGACCAAAACTCCCAAAATCAAACCCAACCTTCCTTTTATGGTCATAAACCTTGTGTTTAAATTTCATAGATTTCTATTTACTTATACTAAAGTTATGGTGCGAAAACCAAGAATAATGCTTATTTGGGACCTTTTTTGGCCCTTAATTCCTAAACTGTTGGAACCAAAACTCCCAAAATCAATCCCAACCTTCCTTTTGTGGTCATAAACCTTGTGTCAAAATTTCATAGATTTCTATTTACTTAAACTACAGTTATAGTGCGAAAACCAAGAAAATGCTTATTTGGGCCCTTTTTGGACCCCAATTCCTAAAATTTTGGGACCAAAACTCCCAAAATCAATCCCAACCTTCCTTTTGTGGTTATAAACCTTGTGTTAAAATTTCAAAGATTTCTATTTACTTATACTAAAGTTATGGTGCGAAAACCAAGAATAATGCTTACTTGGGCCCCTTTTTGGCCCCTAATTCCTAAACGGTTCAGACCTCAACTCCCAAAATCAATCCCAACCTTCCTTTTGTGGTCATAAACCTTGTGTTAAAATTTCATTGATTTCTATTTACTTATACTAAAGTTATTGTGCGAAAACCAAGAATAATGCTTATTTGGGCCCTTTTTTGGCCCTTAATTCCTAAACTGTTGGAACCAAAACTCCCAAAATCAATCCCAACCTTCCTTTTGTGGTCATAAACCTTGTGTCAAAATTTCATAGATTTCTATTCACTTAAACTAAAGTTATAGTGCGAAAACCAAGAAAATGCTTATTTGGGCCCTTTTTGGCCCCTAATTCCTAAAATGTTGGGACCAAAACTCCCAAAATCAATCCCAACCTTCCTTTTGTGGTCATAAACCTTGTGTTAAAATTTCACTGATTTCTATTCACTTTTACTAAAGTTAGAGTGTGAAAACTAGAAGTATTCGGACGACGACGACGCAGACGACGACGCCAACGTGATAGCAATATACGACCAAAAAATTAAAATTTTTGCGGTCGTATAAAAATCTAAGTACATTTTTAAATTCAGCATATCAAAGAACCCCAAGAATTCAATTTTTGTTAAAATCAAACTAAGTTAAATTTTGGACCCTTTGGACCTTAATGTAGACCAATTTGAAAATGGGACCAAAAATTAAGAATCTACATACATAGTTAGATTCAGCATATCAAAGAACCCCAATTATTCAATTTTTGATGAAATCCCACAAAGTTCAATTTTGGACCCTTTGGGCCCCTTATTCCTAAACTGTTGGGACCGAAACTCCCAAAATCAAACCCAACCTTCCTTTTATGGTCATAAACCTTGTGTTAAAATTTCATAGATTTCTATTTACTTATATTAAAGTTATGGTGCGAAAACCAAGAATAATGCTTATTTGGGCCCCTTTTTGGCCCCTAATTCATAAACTGTTGTGACCTCAACTCCCAAAATCAATCCCAACCTTCCTTTTTGTGGTCATAAACCTTGTGTTTAAATATCATTGATTTCTATCTACTTATACTAAAGTTATTGTGCGAAAACCAAGTATAATGCTTATTTTTGGCCCTTTTTTGGCCCCTAATTCCTAAACTGTTTGAACTAAAACTGCCAAAATCAATCCCAACCTTCCTTTTGTGGTCATAAACCTTGTGTCAAAATTTCATAGATTTCTATTTACTTAAACTACAGTTATAGTGCGAAAACCAAGAAAATGCTTATTTGGGCCCTTTTTGGACCCCAATTCCTAAAATTTTGGGACCAAAACTCCCAAAATCAATCCCAACCTTCCTTTTGTGGTTATAAACCTTGTGTTAAAATTTCAAAGATTTCTATTTACTTATACTAAAGTTATGGTGCGAAAACCAAGAATAATGCTTACTTGGGCCCCTTTTTGGCCCCTAATTCCTAAACGGTTCAGACCTCAACTCCCAAAATCAATCCCAACCTTCCTTTTGTGGTCATAAACCTTGTGTTTAAATTTCATTGATTTCTATTTACTTATACTAAAGTTATGGTGCGAAAACCAAGAATAATGCTTACTTGGGCCCCTTTTTGGCCCCTAATTCCTAAACGGTTGTGACCTCAACTCCCAAAATCAATCCCAACCTTCCTTTTGTGGTCATAAACCTTGTGTTTAAATTTCATTGATTTCTATTTACTTATACTAAAGTTATTGTGTGAAAACCAAGTATAATGCTTATTTTGGCCCTTTTTTGGACCCTAATTCCTAAACTGTTTGAACTAAAACTGCCAAAATCAATCCAAACCTTCCTTTTGTGGTCATAAACCTTGTGTCAAAATTTCATAGATTTCTATTTACTTAAACTACAGTTATAGTGCGAAAACCACGAAAATGCTTATTTGGGCCCTTTTTGGCCCCCAATTCCTAAAATTTTGGGACCAAAACTTCCAAAATCAATCCCAACCTTCCTTTTGTGGTTATAAACCATGTGTTAAAATTTCATAGATTTCTATTCACTTTTACTAAAGTTAGAGTGTGAAAACTAAAAGTATTCGGACGACGACGACGCAAGACGACGACGCAGACGACAACGTCAACGTGATAGCAATATACGACGAAAAATTATAATTTTTGCAGGGTATAAAAACAAAATGAATGATGTGAGAGGATGTCACTCTGGTCAACCACATAGATAATTGACGGCTTCAAGCCATCTTTTCCCCAAAACTTCTGACAGTTTTAATCAGTGATATAATTGTTTGTCTCAAATAACATCCAAAATTTCTCCTAAAGAAAAATCCCAATTACCCAAAAAATGGCTTAAAATTCCTCCCAATAAGTTTTACATTTTTCCCAAAAGTGAATGCATTGGAAGTAATTAATGGTACCGTAAATTTTGCATTCATGTTATTATTTTGATATTATGAAAGGGCCTTTGAGATCCAGGTTTCTAATCAGAATCAACACAGTGTTTGTAAAAAAATGTGGTTTTCAATGCATTAAGAACCATCATTGTTTCCATCTCTTTCGCCTCACCATAAATCACCTTTCAGATTGAAAATTCTGACAATCAAAATACTCCTGACAAAACTGTGCAATAAAAAACAGGAAAGTTTAGCAAAAAAAACTTTTTGATTTTAGTCATCTATAAGTAGAATCGCTGCCCTTTAAACAACCTCCTTTCATCACTATTACTACATTTGACATTTCTTTATGGCTCTAAGTATTGAAGCATCACTTTTTATATTAATCAACATCTTACATCATGGACTTCCTCTACTGAAATGTAAGCTTCTGTAGGTAATCCTAAATCTTTAGGCTTGGCATCAATCACAACTAATACCTGTAATACATAGAAATTATTTATCATTGGCATTTTATTTAATAGTACAGAACTTAATAAACAGCTGTGCCACGAGTGCATGATATGCCCGTCATCTTGTGTGTGAAGTTTGACACAATAATCATAAATAGTTTCTGAGATACGTTGTGGTGAAAACACCTTTTTTTCTGACAAAAAACTCAATAACTCTAAAATAAAATTTTGAATCATCACCAAAAGGTATACAGATCTTAAGCTTAAGGATGTACACCTTTGAGGAGCCAAACATTTCTAGAATTAAACTTTTTTTCTTAATCTGATTTTTGGGTTTATAAGACTGTAACAAAATAATTGGTGAAGAAAAAATCATATGGTGGTGCACTTCTTTTTTTGGTACCTTTAAAAAGGTTGATTTTTACCTATTTTTGGGCTATTCTCATGAAAAAAATCAAAGTTCCACAATTAAACTTTTTTTTATACTTTCTATAAAGATGGAGTGGACCAATCTGAATACATTTTACTTAAAACAAGAGTGCACACACAGTGATCTGGAAGGATTTTTTCTCTATGGGCCCAGGGCCCCTCAAAATTAAATTCAAGGGGCCATTTTAAATAATAATGGGCCATGTTGTCAAATGAATGGGCCATTTGAATTGACTACAGTGAAAAAAGTAAAAAGTGTATATCTCGGCAAAGAGATGGTGGTACTTACCTTTATGATTTTAAATAATATTATAGATATTGTGCCTGTGATTTTGTTATTTCAATTCAACAAAGAATGTAAAATAATTTCTTCCAAACCAGATAATATTTAAGATATCCTTTATTTACAATGTTTCTACTGCTACTGTTGTCTTGTTCATGTGCATTGGTTTTTTTACATTAAATTTGGGTCTTCGTCGATACCATACTTATTCCCGACGTTCCGTATTAGAGGACGTATTTGGCATTTCCTCTGCACTTCTTGTATTATTATTACTTCATCACAATGACAACAATAACAGTAGAGAGTATCATTAATTGATAAAACAAAACAACAATTCGCTGAAGGCATGTTTACAAAATGTCAAAACAAGCCAAAGACCAAAAAGTGACAAGGACAGTTAGTCGCCTTTTATGGTGACAAAAACTATATTCATCAAAAGGCTTTGGGGTTTTTCAATCGAAATAGTAGTAAGCTGAACTAAGTTTAAAGATAATAATTAGAGACAAATCTCGTCTGTACTAGCCAAATTTTACAAATTTAAGGTTGTAAAAAATCATATCATGAATGATGGTTAATTACGTTTTTTGGGTAATCAGTTACACCCCATGGTTCTATTATTTCCATAGGAAAACACCCGAGACGTCCCAAAAATATATAGGTGCTCCTCTCATTGGAGGAACATTACACAGTTGTGTGCACACACATGGCGGCACGGAACACGATCGGAAATCCATTTGACTATATCTAAACGTATCGAAACTAAGTGAAAAATATCGTGCGCCACGTGGGCGCTTACATAAGTCACTCTATGCGCCATTTCTGGTCGATATGCGCTATAGGCGCAGGGCGCACAACCTTCCCGTTCACTGCACACACTGAAATGTCTCGCCTTCTTTACTAATCATTGATATTATGTTGATAGTCCTAAGTATAAAGCTTTATTTCAACGGTCACATAAACTTAACATTAACCAAGATAGCTAAATGAACCATGAAAATGAGGTCAAGATCAGATGAACCATGCCAGGCAGACATGTACAGCTAACAAAGCTTCCATACAACAAATATAGTTGACCTATTACTTTTAGATTAAGAAAAATAGACCAAAACACAACCAGGTGCTCCGCAGGGCGCAGCTTTATACGACCGCAGAGGTCGAACCCTGAACAGTTGGGGCAAGTATGGACAAAACATTCAAGCGTGATACAGCTCTGAATTTGGATTGTGATCAAATTTTTGACATTACATGGGTTTTTTTTACACAAAACAAATGTCAAGATTTTACAAATCAATTAAAGATTTCTTCTTCAAACTTTTTAAATCTAAAATTAAATAGTTGACACAGCATAGGTTTCTGACACAGAATGAATGTGGTCTAATGAACTTAAAAGTTTTTTTTTGCCTTTGAGCAATTCACTATGCTGTTGAATATTAATCCTCTCAAAAAAATGTTTGAAGAAATTTTCTTTTTATTTATGAAATTTGAAATGAGAAAAATTTAAACCCCCCCCCCCTTTTTTTTCACATCCCCACTTCCCTTTTTCCAAAACTGATATCAATTCAAATTTCTAATGGAGTTTGCAACAATAACTACATAATAAATACATCATAAAATATTAAAATGTAAAATAAAGTGCTTGTTATCACTGAATGGTAAAGATTGGTTGGTAGTAAAAGTGAATATACATTGTTTATTGTATAAAACAATAAAAAAAACTTCATCAGCAACATTTTATATTGGCAAATTTCCAATGAAGTTATTTACATAAAGTTATTGGCAAATAAAAATAGAAAATGACATCATAGTCATGTCTGGCAAATGTCCAACATACATTATCTAAAAACATTTTAGATAAGATAAGGAAAAAAAGCTTCATCAGCAACATTTTATACTGGCAAATTTCCAATGAAGTTATTTACATAAAGTTATTGGCAAATAAAAATAGAAAATGACATCATAGTCATGTCTGGCAAATTTCCAACATATATTATCAACTACTATTCTATACAAAGAAAGATAACTCCAATTGAAAATTAATTGCTATTGCACAATATTGTGCAATTAGATATTTCTTGCTATTGTGCAATACACTGTGCAATTGAAAATTTCTTGCTATTGCACAATACTTGATATGGAATCCTGATTTGGACCAAAAATTAAGAATCTACATACACAGTTAGATTTGGCATATCAAAGAACCCATTTATTCAATTTTTGATGAAATCAAACAAAGTTTAATTTTGGACCCCCATTTGGACCAACTTGAAAACTAGGCCAATAATTAAAAATCTAAGTACATTTTTAAATTCAGCATATCAAAGAACCCCAAGGATTCAATTTTTGTTAAAATCAAACTAAGTTTAATTTTGGACCCTTTGGACCTTAATGTAGACCAATTTGAAAACAGAACCAAAAATTAAGAATCTACATACATAGTTAGATTCGGTATATCAAAGAACCCCAATTATTCAATTTTTGATGAAATCACACAAAGTTCAATTTAGGACCCTTTGGGCCCCTTATTCCTAAACTGTAAGGACCAAAACTCCCAAAATCAAACCCAACCTTCCTTTTATGGTCATAAACCTTGTGTTTAAATTTCATAGATTTCTATTTACTTATACTAAAGTTATGGTGCAAAAACCAAGAATAATGCTTATTTGGGCCCTTTTTTGGCCCTAATTCCTAAACTGTTGGAACTAAAACTCCCAAAATCAATCCCAACCTTCCTTTTGTGGTCATAAACCTTGTGTCAAAATTTCATAGATTTCTATTCACTTAAACTAAAGTTATAGTGCGAAAACCAAGAAAATGCTTATTTGGGCCCTTTTTGGCCCCTTATTCCTAAAATGTTGGGACCAAAACTCCCAAAATCAATCCCAACCTTCCTTTTGTGGTCATAAACCTTGTGTTAAAATTTCATTGATTTCTATTCACTTTTACTAAAGTTAGAGTGCGAAAACTAAAAGTATTCGGACGACAACGACGACGACGACGACGACGCCAACGTGATAGCAATATACGACGAAAAATTTTTCAAATTTTGCGGTCGTATAAAAACTTAACACTGTGCAATGAACTGTGCAATTGAGGTCATGGTCAAATAAAACCTGTGGGACTGACATATAGATCATAATATATTTCCATACACCAAATATAGTTGACCTTTGGCATATAATATAAGATAACCAGGTTCTCCGCAGGGCGCAGCTTTATATGACCGCAGAGGTCGAACCCTGAACAGTTGGGGCAAGTATGGACAAAACATTCAAGCGTGATACAGCTCTGAATTTGGATTGTGATCAAATTTTTGACATTACATGGGTTTTTTTTACACAAAACAAATGTCAAGATTTTACAAATCAATTAAAGATTTCTTCTTCAAACTTTTTAAATCTAAAATTAAATAGTTGATCATGACACAGCATAGGTTTCTGACACAGAACGAATGTGGTCTAATGAACTTAAAAGTTTTTTTTTGCCTTTGAGCAATTCACTATGCTGTTGAATATTAATCCTCTCAAAAAAATGTTTGAAGAAATTTTCTTTTTATTTATGAAATCTGAAATGAGAAAAATTTAACCCCCCCCCCCTTTTTTTTTCAAATCCCTGTTTCTCTTTTTCCAAAACTGATATCAATTCAAATTTCTAATGGAGTTTGCAACAATAACTACTCTTTTAAATACATCATAAAATATTAAAATGTAAAACCAGGTGCTCCGCAGGGCGCAGCTTTATACGACCGCAGAGGTCGAACCCTGAACAGTTGGGGCAAGTATGGACAAAACATTCAAGCGTGATACAGCTCTGAATTTGGATTGTGATCAAATTTTTGACATTACATGGTTTTTTTTTACACAAAACAAATGTCAAGATTTTACAAATCAATTAAAGATTTCTTCTTCAAACTTTTTAAATCTAAAATTAAATAGTTGACACAGCATAGGTTTCTGACACAGAATGAATGTGGTCTAATGAACTTAAAAGTTTTTTTTTGCCTTTGAGCAATTCACTATGCTGTTGAATATTAATCCTCTCAAAAAAATGTTTGAAGAAATTTTCTTTTTATTTATGAAATCTGAAATGAGAAAAATTTAAACCCCCCCCCCCTTTTTTTCACATCCCCGTTTCCCTTTTTCCAAAACTGATATCAATTCAAATTTCTAATGGAGTTTGCAACAATAACTACTCTTTTAAATACATCATAAAATATTAAAATGTAAAATAAAGTGTATAAAACAATAAAAAAAACTTCATCAGCAACATTTTATATTGGCAAATTTCCAATGAAGTTATTTACATAAAGTTATTGGCAAATAAAAATAGAAAATGACATCATAGTCATGTCTGGCAAATGTCCAACATACATTATCTAAAAACATTTTAGATAAGATAAGGAAAAAAAGCTTCCTCAGCAACATTTTATATTGGCAAATTTCCAATGAAGTTATTTACATAAAGTTATTGGCAAATAAAAATAGAAAATGACATCATAGTCATGTCTGGCAAATTTCCAACATATATTATCAACTACTATTCTATACAAAGAAAGATAACTCCAATTGAAAATTAATTGCTATTGTACAATATTGTGCAATTAGATATTTCTTGCTATTGTGCAATACTGTGCAATTGAAAATTTCTTGCTATTGCACAATACTTGATATGGAATCCTGATTTGGACCAACTTGAAAACTGGGCCCATAATCAAAAATCAAAGTACATATTTAGATAAAGCATATCAAATAAGCCAAAGAATTTAATTTTTGTTAAAATCAAAC
Source organism: Mytilus galloprovincialis (assembly GCF_965363235.1). Lineage (NCBI taxonomy): Eukaryota > Metazoa > Mollusca > Bivalvia > Mytilida > Mytilidae > Mytilus > Mytilus galloprovincialis. The sequence continues at coordinate 45,832,517 of NC_134843.1, read as the reverse complement.
TTAGTTTAATTTTGGACCCTTTGGACCTTAATGTAGACCAATTTGAAAACTGGACCAAAAATTAAGAATCTACATACACAGTTAGATTTGGCATATCAAAGAACCCATTTATTCAATTTTTGATGAAATCAAACACAGTTTAATTTTGGACCCCCATTTGGACCAACTTGAAAACTAGGCCAATAATTAAAAATCTAAGTACATTTTTAAATTCAGCATATCAAAGAACCCCAAGGATTCAATTTTTGTTAAAATCAAACAAAGTTTAATTTTGGACCCTTTGGACCTTAATGTAGACCAATTTGAAAACGGGACCAAAAATTAAGAATCTACATACATAGTTAGATTCGGCATATCAAAGAACCCCAATTATTCAATTTTTTATGAAATCACTTTGGACCCTTTGGGCCCCTTATTCCTAAACTGTTAGGACCAAAACTCCCAAAATCAAACCCAACCTTCCTTTAATGGTCATAAACCTTGTGTTTAAATTTCATAGATTTCTATTTACTTATACTAAAGTTATGGTGCAAAAATAATGCTTATTTGGGCCCCTTTTTGGCCCTTAATTCATAAACTGTTGTGACCTCAACTCCAAAAATCAATCCCAACCTTCCTTTTGTGGTCATAAACCTTGTGTTTAAATTTCATAGATTTCTATTCACTTATACTAAAGTTATTGTGCGAAAACCAAAAATAATGCTTATTTGGGCCCCTTTTTGGCCCCTAATTCATAAACTGTTGTGACCTCAACTCCAAAAATCAATCCCAACCTTCCTTTTGTGGTCATAAACCTTGTGTTAAAATTTCATTGATTTCTATCAACTTTTACTAAAGTTATTGTGCGAAAACCAAGAATAATGCTTATTTGGGCCCTTTTTTGGCCCTTATTTCCTGAACTGTTGGAACCAAAACTGCCAAAATCAATCCCAACCTTCCTTTTGTGGTCATAAACCTTGTGTCAAAATTTCATAGATTTCTATTCACTTAAACTAAAGTTATAGTGCGAAAACCAAGAAAATGCTTATTTGGGCCCTTTTTGGCCCCTAATTCCTAAAATGTTGGGACCAAAACTCCCAAAATCAATCCCAACCTTCCTTTTGTGGTCATAAACCTTGTGTTGAAATTTCATTGATTTCTATTCACTTTTACTAAAGTTAGAGTGCGAAAACTAAAAGTACGACGACGCGGACGACGACGTCAACGTGATAGCAATATACGACCAAAAAATTAAAATTTTTGCGGTCGTATAAAAAGACCAAAACTTAAAAACTTAACTTTGACCACTGAACCGTGAAAATGAGGTCAAGGTCAGATGACATCTGCCCGCTAGACATGTACACCTTACAATCATTCCATACAACAAATATAGTAGACCTATTGCATAAAGTATGAGAAAAACGGACCAAAACACAAAAACTTAACTATAACCACTGAACACTGCAAATGAGGTCAAGGTCAGATGACACCTGCCAGTTGGACATGTACACCTTCCAGTCCTTCCATACACCAAATATACTAGCCCTATTGCTTATAGTATCTGAGATATGGACTTGACCACCAAAACGTAACCTTGTTCACTGATCCATGATATGAGGTCGAGGTCATGTGAAAACTGTCTGACGGGCATGAGGACCTTGCAAGGTACGGTACGCACATACCAAATATAGTTATCCTATTATTTATAATAAGAGAGAATTCAACATTACAAAAATTCTGAACTTTTTTTTCAAGTGGTCACTGAACCATGAAAATGAGGTCAAGGACATTGGTCATGTGACTGATGGAAACTTTGTAACATGAGGCATCTATATACAAAGTATGAAGCATCCAGGTCTTTCACCTTCTAAAATATAAACCTTTTAAGAAGTTAGCTAACGCCACCGCCGCCGCCGGATTACTATCCCTATGTTGTGCTTTCTGCAACAAAAGTTGCAGGCTCAACAAAAACTATAGGTAGGTGTAAATATAAGAAAGTTTTATCATATTTTTATGTTTTTAGGTTTTAAATTTACCATATGCTATCAATTTTGTAATTTTGTGATTTTTCTCAGTTTTAAGAACAAAATGCATATCATTTCAACTTTTTTGTTAAATGATTGAAAAAATACATATCTAAAAAACGTGAAAAGACCAAAATGATATGGGATGTATATATGATTCTTGTAAAATCAAAATCATTTTTGTATCCCTCACCCATTTTCTCAAAATTTTGGCTAAAAATACTGACTTGATTGTTCGTAAAATTTGATAACTGGATTACTCAAAAAGCATTCATTGTAAATACACAATTTTTTCACAGAGTTATGTTTGATTATAATATTTTTTTAAAATTCATTGATATTTTCCACTTGTATCACATGTTTTCAAAATTATTCAAGAACGCGATTTCAACAAGACTGAACGAGACTGAAAAGTCAGAAGAATACATCTTTAATACAACTAAGAAGTGTGTAGAGTTTTAAGCAATAATCATTAAGGGTTTTTGAGATATGGTGTGACATGTGAAACCCCCCCCCCTTTTTTTAACAAAAATCTCAATAACTCTTAAATAAAATTATGAATCATCACCAAAAAGTATACAGATCTTTAGATGAATATAACTAACCAGAGGCTCTTTTAGAGCCTGTCTCGCTCACCTTGGTCTATGTGCATATCAAAAAAATGACACAGATGGATTCATGACAAAACTGTGTTTTGGTGATGGTGATGTGTTTGTAGATTTTACTTTACTGAACATTCTTGATACTTAAAATTATCTCTATCTATAATGAACTTGGCCCAGTAGTTTCAGTAAAAATTATTTTGTAAAAATTTACAAAATTTATGAAAATTGTTAACTAGAGGCTATAAAGAGTCTGTGTCGCTCACCTTGGTCTATGTGCATATTGAACAGTGTCGCTCACCTTTGTCTATGTGCATATTGAACAGTGTCGCTCACCTTGGTCTATGTGCATATTGAACAAAGGACACAGATGGATTTATGGCAAAATGTGGTTTAGTGATGGTGAATCTGATGTGTTTGTAGATCATACTAAAATTACTGAACATTCTTTCTGCTTAAAATTATCTCTATTTATAATGAACTTGGCCCAGTAGTGACAGTGGAAAATATCTTGTAAAAATTAACCAAAATTTATGAAAATTGTTAAAAATTGACTATAAAGGGCAATAACTCCTTAAGGGGTCAATTAACCATTCTGATCACGTTAACTATTTGTAGGTCTTACTTTGCTGTACATTATTGCTGTTTCCAGCTTTATATCTTTATCTATAATAATATGGCCTAAAAAAAAAATCTGTGTTTCTGGTAACATCATTTTGAAAAACAGGGTTGGTAGGTCGGAATTTTTTTTTTTTTTTTGACATTCTAAACGAAATCTGGAAAAATTATCATGGTTTTTCCAAGACCGTGTCCGTAATTAGTTTCAAATACCGGAAGTCGGCCATTTGCAATGCTTTTGAAGCACCTGATGTGGAAATTTCTTCGAATTTAACCTATTTGGAATACCTTTTGACATTAATAAAATGTTTTACTGGCTTTCTTACCCAGTAGAAGCAAGTTAGATAAATTATTATGTCGATTAACAGAAGCCTGTGTCAAAAACAGGGTTGGTTGATACCATTTTATTTTTGAAGATCACAAAATAAAGATCAGATGGTCCGCAGGGCGCAGCTTTATACGACCGCAGAGGTTGAACCCTGTACTTTTGGGGCAAGTATGCACACAACATTCAAGCTGGATTCAGCTCTAAATTTGGATTGTGATTAAATAGTTGACACAGCATAGGTTTTTGACACAGAATGAATGTGGTCTAATGAACTTAGAATATATTTTTTGCCTTTGAGCAATTCACTATGCTGTTGAATATTAATCCTCTCAAAAAAATGTTTGAAGAAATTTTCTTTTTATTCATGAAATCTGAAATGAGTAAAAATTTACCCCCCCCCCTTTTTTTTCACATCCCCTTTTCCCTTTTTCCAAAACTGATCTCAATTCAAATTTCAAATGGAGTTTGCAACATTAACTATTCATTTAAATACATCATAAAATATCAAAATGTAAAAATAAAGTGCTTGTTATCACTGAATGGTAAAGATTGTTTTAATTTAATTTATCAGTTGGTAGTAAAAGTGAATATACATTGTATATTGTATAAAACAATGATTTAAGTTGATTCAACTACTATTCTGGACAAAGAAAGATAACTCCAATTCTTGCTATTGCACAATATTGTGCAATTGAAAATATTTGCTATTGCACAATACTGTGCAATTGAAGATTTCTTGCTATTGCACAATACTGTGCAATTGAAAATTTCTTGCTATTGCACAATACTGTGCAATTGAAGATTTCTTGCTATTGCTGAATACTGTGCAATTGAAAATTTCTTGATATTGCACAATACTTAATATAATAATTTTGGATCCTGATTTGAACCAACTTGAAAACTGGGCCCATAATCAAAAATCTAAGTACATGTTTAGATTCAGCATATCAAAAAAGCCCAAGAATTCAATTTTTGTTAAAATCAAACTTAAGTTTAATTTTGGACCCTTTGGACCTTAATGTAGACCAATTTGAAAACGGGACCAAAAATTAAGAATTTACATACACAGTTAGATTTGGCATATCAAAGAACCCCAATTATTCAATTTTTGATGAAATCAAACAAAGTTCAATTTTGGACCCTTTGGGCCCCTTATTCCTAAACTGTTGGGACTAAAACTCCCAAAATCAAACCCAACCTTCCTTTTATGGTCATAAACCTTGTGTTTAAATTTCATAGATTTCTATTTACTTATACTAAAGTTATGGTGCGAAAACCAAGAATAATGCTTACTTGGGCCCCTTTTTGGCCCTTAATTCTTAACTGTTCAGACCTCAAATCCCAAAATCAAACCCAATCTTCCTTTAGTGGTTATAAACCTTGTGTTTAAATTTCATAGATTTCTATTCACTTAAACTAAAGTTATAGTGCGAAAACCAAGAAAATGTTTATTTGGGCCCTTTTTGGCCCCTTATTCCTAGAATGTTTGGACCAAAACTCCCAAAATCGATCCCAACCTTCCTTTTGTGGTCATAAACCATGTGTTAAAATTTCATAGATTTCTATTCACTTTTACTTAAGTTAGAGTGCGAAAACCAAAAGTATTCGAACGACGACGACGACGCAAACGTGATACCAATTTACGACCAAAAAATTTTTAATTTTTGCGGTCGTATAAAAACTAGCCAGTAATTAATACTTTATGCGATACCCTTAATTTATTTATAATACCGTTACGGAGACGGATCAACTTCTGGCAGATATAATTTGGGGCGAGATTGTTACATCGACGTTAGTGTACTGGTAAAAACGTCATCAAAATCTGATTACGCTGATTTATGGAGGCCGATGCAGATGTTTTCAGATTAGTGCATTAATAATTTAATTTAACATGTGTATATGTGTATATAATGATTATAAAAATAATTTATTGAGGAACTATGATTTTTATGGTTTTTATTTGAGCAAATCAACATCAGAACACTGAAAGTCTGAAAGCATAAACTGAAAATATATTTATTTTTAACATACAATGAATAAACTTGTTGTCACATAACAGGCATAACTAGTAGGTATGTAAAAATTTAATTCAGTTGTGTGTATGTTTATTTGGTGAAAATAATAAGTCGCTAGTTATTTATCTTCAGGGGATAAAAAAGGGGGAGGGTAATTAATTTGCAAAAAAAATTAAAATAGCCTTCCAAGACTTCATAATTATTTGGACTAGCTTCCAATCTACTGTATAAACATGCAATATTTCTATTGAATTTGTTGCTTCAAAACGTATTGAAAAAATGATTCTTTGTGGATTTTTTTTATACTTTAAGGGGATTTAATGATATTTTTAAATGGAGCTGCCAACAGATTGCATGCAGATATTTCAGTTACAATAATTTACTCAGCAATACTAGTTGGAAGAACAAAGAGCAAATTAGTTTACAGAAAGGAGAACATGACATGTATCCTTTTGCAAAAATAACCCAGGAATCCCAGTGGCAGTGCAATTTGAATTGGTGCATGTATATCCTGCTGGGATTTATTTTTGGAATCCTGTTTTTTTTCCGGGAATCCCAGTATATTCCATTCAAAATCCCAGCATATTTCCACTGGGTTTTACATCGGGATCCCGCTTCTTTTACGGGAATCCCGAAATTTTATCCCAGTACATTTACATTGGGATCTCGCTTCTTTTGCAGGAATCCCGAAATTTTATCCCAGTGGGATCCCAATTGAAATCCTACAATATCCCAGTATATTTCAACCGGGATTAACATCGGGAATCCCCGATTTTTTGCGGGATTCCCGAAATTTTATCCAGGTGGAATTAGGTGGGATCTCAATTGGAATCCAATCAAAATTCCAGCCGGGATTCCAGTGGAATTCCAGATTTATTTTCTCTTGGGTTATACTAAAGTAAGAATGCAAAAACAAAATGTCTTAGGATGACGACAACAACACCAACATCATACCAATATACGACCAAAAGATTTTCCAACACAGAATGAATGTGGTCTAAGAACTTAAACTTAAAAACTTAAAAAATTTTAAATTGGACATTTACCTATTATCATGATTATGGTCCAATATTCAAAATCTAAATATATGCAGGTTAGATTCAGCATAGAACCCCAAGAATTCAATTTTTGATGAAATCAAAAAAAGTTCAATTTTGGACCCTTTAGACCTCAATGTGGACCAATTTGATAACCGGGCCCAAATATTAAAAATCTACATACATGGTAAGATTCAACATATTCGAGACCCCAATTTGGACCAACATGAAAACTGGGCCCATAATCAAAAATCTAAGTACATGTTTAGATTCACCATATCAAAGAATCCCAAGGTTTGGACCAAAACTCCAACCAGGTGCTCCGCAGGGCGCAGCTTTATACGACCGCAGAGGTCGAACCCTGAACAGTTGGGGCAAGTATGGACAAAACATTCAAGCGTGATACAGCTCTGAATTTGGATTGTGATCAAATTTTTGACATTACATGGTTTTTTTTACACAAAACAAATGTCAAGATTTTACAAATCAATTAAAGATTTCTTCTTCAAACTTATTTAAATCTAAAATTAAATAGTTGACACAGCATAGGTTTCTGATACAGAATGAATGTGGTCTAATGAACTTAAAAATTTTTTTTTGCCTTTGAGCAATTCACTATGCTGTTGAATATTAATCCTCTCAAAAAAATGTTTGAAGAAATTTTCTTTTTATTTATGAAATCTGAAATGAGAAAAATTTAACCCCCCCCCCCCCCCCCCCCATTTTTTTTTTCACATCCCCGTTTCCCTTTTTCCAAAACTGATATCAATTCAAATTTCTAATGGAGTTTGCAACAATAACTACTCTTTTAAATACATCATAAAATATTAAAATGTAAAATAAAGTGCTTGTTATCACTGAATGGTAAAGATTGGTTACAATGGTAGTAAAAGTGAATATACATTGTTTATTGTATAAAACAATAAAAAAAACTTCATCAGAAACATTTTATATTGGCAAATTTCCAATGAAGTTATTTACATAAAGTTATTGGCAAATAAAAATAGAAAATGACATCATAGTCATGTCTGGCAAATGTCCAACATACATTATCTAAAAACATTTAGATAAGATATTAAGGGAAAAAAGCTTCATCAGCAACATTTTTAATTGGCAAATTTCCAATGAAGTTATTTACATAAAGTTATTGGCAAATAAAAATAGAAAATGACATCATAGTCATGTCTGGCAAATTTCCAACATATATTATCAACTACTATTCTATACAAAGAAAGATAACTCCAATTGAAAATTAATTGCTATTGCACAATATTGTGCAATTAGATATTTCTTGCTATTGTGCAATACTGTGCAATTGAAAATTTTTTGCTATTGCACAATACTTGATATGGAATCCGGATTTGGACCAACTTAAAAACTGGGCCCATAATCAAAAATCAAAGTACATGTTTAGATAAAGCATATCAAATAAGCCCAAGAATTTTATTTTTGTTAAAATCAAACTTAGTTTAATTTTGGACCCTTTGGACCTTAATGTAGACCAATTTGAAAACTGGACAAAAAATTAAGAATCTACATACACAGTTAGATTTGGCATATCAAAGAACCCATTTATTCAATTTTTGATGAAATCAAACAAAGTTTAATTTTGGACCCCCATTTGGACCAACTTGAAAACTAGGCCAATAATTAAAAATCTAAGTACATTTTTAAATTCAGCATATCAAAGAACCCCAAGGATTCAATTTTTGTTAAAATCAAACTAAGTTTAATTTTGGACCCTTTGGACCTTAATGTAGACCAATTTGAAAACGGGACCAAAAATTAAGAATCTACATACATAGTTAGATTCGGCATATCAAAGAACCCCAATTATTCAATTTTTGATGAAATCACACAAAGTTCAATTTTGGACCCTTTGGGCCCCTTATTCCTAAACTGTTGGGACCAAAACTCCCAAAATCAAACCCAACCTTCCTTTTATGGTCATAAACCTTGTGTTTAAATTTCATAAATTTCTATTTACTTATACTAAAGTTATGGTGCAAAAACCAAAAATAATGCTTATTTGGGCCCCTTTTTGGCCCCTAATTCATAAACTGTTGTGACCTCAACTCCAAAAATCAATCCCAACCTTCCTTTTGTGGTCATAAACCTTGTGTTTAAATTTCATTGATTTCTATTTACTTATACTAAAGTTATTGTGCGAAAACCAAGAATAATGCTTATTTGGGCCCTTTTTTGGCCCTTAATTTCCTAAACTGTTGGAACCAAACCTCCCAAAATCAATCCCAACTGTCCTTTTGTGGTCATAAACCTTGTGTCAAAATTTCATAGATTTTTATTCACTTAAACTAAAGTTATAGTGCGAAAACCAAGAAAATGCTTATTTGGGCCCTTTTTGGCCCCTAATTCCTAAAATGTTGGGACCAACACTCCCAAAATCAATCCCAACCTTCCTTTTGTGGTCATAAACCTTGTGTTAAAATTTCATTGATTTCTATTCACTTTTACTAAAGTTAGAGTGCGAAAACTAAAAGTATTCGGACGACGACGACGACGACGACGACGCAGACGACGACACCAACGTGATAGCAATATACGACCAAAAAATTAAAATTTTTGCGGTCGTATAAAAATCAATCCCAACCTTCCTTTCATGGTCATAAACCTTGTGTTTAAATTTCATTGATTTCTATTTCAGTCAGAGCTCAGACATAAACAAGTCGATTTTTGTTTTTGACTTAAATAAGTCGAAACATGTATTTATTCTAAAAATGCAGTTTCAATTTTAGACTTATCTAAGTCAGAAAATGACAGACTTGTTTAGGTCTATTTATGTTGGTGAAAAAACTTAATGTTACTTTGTGGCCAAACTACACCACCTATGATAGCAAAAACCTGTATGAGAGTTCACAAGGACTTGAGCTATCTATATTTAATTATCTAATTGAACATCCTTACTAAACACAGATGTTTTACCTCATTAAGTGTGATTCCAGGTGGTTGCATTGTAAGGTTAATTAACATTATCTCCGATTTTTTAGACTCTCATTCATATTTTTCTTTAGAACACAAAGCATTGGCTTTCAATGTTGTCATTATCTGATTTAGATGCATGACCTCCTTATAGATATGCGTGGGTCTTGAAGTTAACCAATTTTGATCACTCATCGACTTGTAGGAGTCGACATTTGCAACTTTTTGATTCTGGTCAATTATTTCTTGCTTAACAATATTGGACTTATTCAAGTCGTTTTTTTGTCTTACATTAAAGGGAGGCAAATTCTAAAACTTACAAATTTAGACTTCTATGAGTCAAAAGCAGATTCAGACTTATTTATGTCTGAGCTCTGACTGTATTTACTTATACTCAAGTAAGAGTGCGAAAACAAAATGTCTTAGGATGACAACGACGACAACATCATACCAATATACGACCAAAAAATTTTCAATTTTTGCGGTCGTATAAAAAATGCAAAATTTCCGTAATTTTACTAATTCGGGGCAACAACCAAATATCTTGTTGTCTGATTTGTCAATTTTACCTTCTCAGATTTTTTCTAAATGCTTTAATTTCACCATGTTCACAGATATAAGCCAAAATCTACATTTTACCCCTATGTTCTATTTTTAGCCATGGCGGCCATCTTGGTTGATTGACCAGGCCATCAGACACATTTACTAAACAAGATACCCCAAGGATGACTGTGGCCAAGTTTGGTTGAATTTGGTCAAGTAGTTTCAGAGGAGAAGATTTTTGTAAAAGATTACTAAAATTTTAGAACATAAAAATAGACTACAAAGGGCAATTTTTCCTTAATGGGTCATCTGACAATTTTGGTTTTGTTGACTTATTTGTAGATCTTACTTTGCTGAACACTAAATTGCTGTTTACAGTTTATCTATATCTTTTATAATTTTCAAGATAACCAAAAACTGCAAAAATTTCTTAAAATTACTAATTGGGGGGCAGCAACCCAACAACGGGTTGTCTTATTTGTCTGAATATTCCAGGGCAGACAGATCTTGACCTGATGAACAAATTTACCCCATGCCAGATTTGCTCTGAATGCTTTAGTTTCAGAAATATTAGCCAAAATCTAAATTTTACCCCTTTGTTCTATTTTTAACCATTGCGGCCATCTTGATTGGATGGCCAGGTCATCGCCAAGTTTGGTTAAATTTGTCCAAGTAGTTTCAGAGGTGAAGAATTTTGTTAAAGTTAACGGACGCCAAGTGATGTGAAAAAGCTCACTTAGCCCTTTGGGACAGGTGAGCTAAAAAGACAATTAAAAACTCAAAAATTTAACTTTGACCACTGAACCATGAAAATGAGGTCAAGGTCAGATGACACCTGCCAGCTAGACATATACACATTACAAGCATTCCATACACCAAATATAGTAGACCTATTGCATACAGTATAAGAAAAACAGACCAAAACACAAAATCTAACTATAACCACTGAACCATGAAAATGAGGTCAAGGTCAGATGACACCTGCCAGTTGGACATGTACACCTTACAGTCCTTCCCATACACAGACCTATTGCTTATAGTATCTGAGTTATGGACTTGACTACCAAAACTTAACCTTGTTCACTGATCCATGAAATGAGGTTAAGCCGTTGAGGTCAAGTGAAAAATGTCTGACAGGCAGGCATGTGGACCTTGCAAGGTACGCACATACCAAATATATTTATCGAATAACTTATAATAAGAGAGAATTTAACATTACAAAAAATCTTAAACTTTTTTTTTCAAGTAGTCACTGAACCATTAAAATGAGGTCAAGGACATTGGACATGTGACTGACGGAAACTTTGTAACATGAGGCATTTCTAGTATGAAGCATCCAGGTCTTCCATCTTCTAAAATATAAAGCTTTATAAAAGAAGTGTGCTAATGTTGCCGCCAGATCACTATCCCTATGTGGAGCTTTCTGCAACTTAAGTTACAGGCTCGACAAAAACCCTCGTTTTTCACCCTTTTTTGCCCCTATTTACTAAAACAATTTCAGCCTATAACCAAGACTCAAAAAGTTTAAATCTTATTTTCACCAAAAAGTATACAGATAGTTTGACCATCATAAGAAACAACTATCATGACTATATTAAGTTTCATGAAATTTCGATAAGCTGTTCTTAACTTAAGGTACGACATGTGGACGCTGGAGAGACGGGCGCCAGACATGTATATACCATTATATGTCCCATTCAAAATTTTGACAGGGGTATAAAAACAAGAATTTTAGTGTTAGTCTCAGTCGTTTGCATTGAGTGTGTAGGCAAAGGTAATATTTTTGGTTAGCTTGCTTGCTAGCTAAACCGTGAAGTCATAATTAGGTTAATAGGTAAACTATCCTCCTAGCAGTCAGGATTCTACTTCGTCAAAATTATCTCCCCATTACGCCAGTTTATTTTCACAATCGTAGAAATGGAAGCCATTGTAGCGATGACGCGCTGCCAATTTTGCTCTTGAAAACCGATAAATTTATCCGCATAGCACCATTACAATCCTTATATATGTCAGTTGTATTTTAAAAGACAAATGTATCTACTTGCTAATGAGCATCAGTTAATGATCTTGTCTGCATTGATTCAACTTAGAATTATTGTCATGTCTAATCGGTTGTCAGGTGGAATTTTTGAAAATTCAGAAATATTTTTAACCAGATGCTCCGCAGGGCGCAGCTTTATACGACCACAGAGGTTGAACCCTAAACGGTTGGGGCAAATATGGACACAACATTCAAGCTGGATTCAGCTCTAAATTTGGATTGTGATTAAATAGTTGACACAGCATAGGTTTCTGACACAGAATGAATGAGGTCTAATGAACTTAATAATTTTGTTTTGCTTTTGAGCAATTCACTATGCTGTTGAATATCAATCCTCTCAAAAAAATGTTTGAAGAAATTTTCTTTTTATTTATGAAATCTGAAATGAAAAAAATTGAACCCCCACCCCCAATTTTTTTTCACATCCCCCTTTCCCTTCTTCCAAAACTGATCTCAATTCAAATTTCTAATGGAGTTTGCAACAATAACTACTCATTTAAATACATATTAAAATGTAAAACCAGGTGCTCCGCAGAGTGCAGCTTTATACGACCCCAGTGGTTGAATCCTGAGCAGTTGGGGCAAATTTGGTCACAATATTCAAGCTTGATTCTGTCTGAATTTGGATTGTGATCAAATTTTTGACATAATATAGGTTTTTGTCACAAAATTAATGTGGTCAAAGATCTAACAAATCTATTGCACAATACTGTGCAACTGAAGATTTCTTCTTGAACCTTTTTAAAATTCAAAATTTGAAAAATGTTGAAAAAAAAGGAAGCCCTTCAAAAAATGGAAAACAAAAAATCCCCCCCAACTTTTTGAAACCCCCTTGGAGCAATAACCCTTAAACTCAATCCCATGCTTTCCATTGCAGTATTGAACCTTGTAGTACAATTTCTGAGAGATCCATACACTGAAACACAAGTTATTGTCATGATTGTTTGGAAACTAGAAACATGCTTCTTTTTGGCCCTTTTTTGCCCCTTATTCCTACATATTTAGGCAATTAACCCAAAACTTAATCCCAGCCTCCCCTTTGTTATATGGTATATTGTGGTACAATTTCAGAGAGATCCATACAATTACACCTAAGTTACTGTCTTGAAACTAGCAAAATGCTTGTTTTGACCCCTTTTTGGCCCTTAATTCCTAAACTTTGGCCCCATAACTCCTAAATTGAATCCAAATCTTCTACTTGTGGTTTTAAACATTGCGGTATGATTTCAGAGCAATTGAAATACTTCTAACAACAAGTTATTATCCTGAAACTAAGAATGCTTATTTTGGGCCCCTTTTTGGCCCTTAATTCCTAATCGGTTGGAACCATCATCCCCAAAATCAATCCCAACCTTCCTTTTGTGGTATTGGACCTTCTGAAAAAATTTCATGAAGCTCTATTCACTAAAACTAAAGTTATTATCCGGAAACCAATGTGTCTTGGGACGACGACGAAGCAGACTACGCTGACGAAGCAGACGACGACATCATACCATTATGCGATCCCCAAAAAATTTTGGGGTCGTATAAAAGTGCTTGTTATCACTGAATGGTAAAGATTGTTTTAATTTATCAGTTGGTAGTAAAAGTGAATATACATTGAATATTGTATAAAACAATAATTTAAGTTGATTCAACTACTATTCTGGACAGAGAAAGATAACTCCAATTGAAAATTTCTTGCTATTGCACAATATTGTGCAATTAGATATTTCTTGCTATTGCGCAATACTGTGCAATTGAAAATATTTGCAATTGAAGATTTCTTGCTATTGCGCAATACTGTGCAAGTGAAAATTTCTTGCTATTGCACCATGCTGTGCAATTGAAGATTTCTTGCTATTGCTGAATACTGTGCAATTGAAAATTTCTTGCTATTGCACAATACTTAATATAATAATTTTGGATCCTGATTTGGACCAACTTGAAAACTAGGCCCATAATCAACAAGAGGCTGTCACAACGACAGCAAACTGGATTTATTAACATTTATTTGTGTCCTGGCAATATCACAAGAACCATTACTGATGAATGGTGAAAGTGAAAATCGTCAATATCAAATTTGACCTCCATTGTCATCAGTATCAACATATTAAAATTTAAAAAGCTTAGATTGAATGGTTCATGAGTAAATGCAACAACGTGAATGGAAACGCCATTTTACAATCTTTCAAGAACCATAACTCCTGAACGGTAGAAGTCAAAATCGCCATTATTGAACTTGACCTTCATTTAGTTGTCAGTAACAACATATTAAAATTTTAAAAGCTTTGGTTGAACGGTTCATGAGTTAATGCACGGACAACATTTGATTGCCGCCCGCCCGCCCGCCCGACCGACCGACCGCCCGCCCGACCAACCGCCCGCCCGCCGTACATCCCCAAATCAATAACCGACATTTTTGTCACAAAAATCCGGTTAAAAATCTAAGTACATGTTTAGATTCAGCATATCAAAGAACCTCAAGAATTCAATTTTTGTTAAAATCAAACTTAGTTTAATTTTGGACCAATTGAACTTTAATGTAGACCAATTTGAAAATGGGACCAAAAATTAAGAATCTACATACACAGTTAGATTTGGCATATATATCAAAGAACCCCAATTATTCAATTTTCATGAAAACAAACAAAGTTTAATTTTGGACCCCGATTTGGACCAACTTGAAAACTGGGCCAATAATAAAAAATCTAAGTACATTTTTAGATTCAGCATATCAAAGAACCCCAAGGATTCAATTTTTGTTAAAATCAAACTAAATTTAATTTTGGACCCTTTGGACCTTAATGTAGACCAATTTGAAAATGGGACCAAAAATTAAGAATCTACATACACAGTTAGATTCGGCATATAAAAGAACCCCTTTTATTCAATTTTTGATGAAATTAAACAAAGTTTAATTTTGGACCCTTTGGGTCCCTTATTCCTAAACTGTTGGGACCAAAACTTCCAAAAACAATCCCAACCTTCCTTTTATAGTCATAAACCTTGTGTTTAAATTTCATAGATTTCTATTTACTTATACTAAAGTTATGGTGTGAAAACCAAGAAAAATGCTTATTTGGGCCCCTTTTTGGCCCCTAATTCCTAAACTTTTGGGACCAAAACTCCCAAAATCAATCCCAACTTTCCTTTTGAGGTCATAAACCTTGTGTGATTAAATTGTGGTCATAAACCTTGTGTGATTAAATTTCATTGATTTCTATTTACTTATACCAAAGTTATTGTGAGAAAACCAAGAATAATGCTTATTTGGGCCCTTTTTTGGCCCCTTATTCCTAAACTGTTGAAACCAAAACTCCCAAAATCAATCCCAACCTTTCATTTGTGGTCATAAACCTTGTGTCAAAATTTCATAGATTTCTATTTACTTAAACTAAAGTTATAGTGTGAAAACCAAGAAAATGCTTATTTGGGCCCTTGTTGGCCCCTCATTCCTAAAATGTTAGGACCAAAACTTCCAAAATCAATCCCAACCTTCCTTTTGTGGTCATAAACCTTGTGTTAAAATTTCATAGATTTCTATTCACTTTTACTAAATTTGAGTGCGAAAACTAAAAGTATTCGGACTACGACGACGCCAACGTGATTCCAATATACGACCAAAAAATTTTAATTTTTGCGGTCGTATAAAAATTCTAATTAAATATTTCGTGGAAGGGCAGACTAGATTTTTTTAGTGGTTGTTGTTGAAGACTATTTATATAAACCTTAGTTATCACACAAAAAATTATTAATTTTCGAAGACATGCATTTTCATCATCAAAATTGAAAGACTGTCTTCAAGTACTTTTAGTAAAAAAATAGCTATTCGAACACACCTTCTCTGTTTTTATGATTCATTAGATAGCTATTTCACTTGACCCATATATTTCATCTTTTAGAACTGTGATTTTTTAGGTTATAAAGTCAACCTGTAGCTTTGATATATAAAAATGATAGAATCTGAAGCGAGATGATGTATCAAATATTCTTGCTTTGTACGTTTTCAAGACAAAATATTCAACTCAAACACGCACTAACATGACTAACATAAAAAGATGCACTCGATTTTCTCTTTTCGCTACAATTGTTACCCATTTTTTAGAATTTTTTCCTGAGTCACATATAATGGAAAGCCAGACACAAAAATTATTGAACTTATAGATTGATATGTTCTCCGTCCATGGTATTTTTTTTCAAGAAAATCGGAGGTAATGCATTTTCTACATCCAACTTGATAGATATCCATGTGGTCAACTTGATATCTAATTGTTCTGCTTAACTATGTAATAGATAAATTGAAACCTTATGCAAATGGCGTTTTTAAAATGGAACACTTTGTAATTGAGAAGAAATTGTCATTTTATTTGTTTCTTTTAACTTTTGATTTTTTTGTTACTATAGTAAACATTACAGTAAGCATTTATCGCCTTCTCTAACAAAGAGCTTTGATTCTTTTGTTCTATTTCAACCGGGTTTCCGCCTGCCTAGTCTGACAGATCAATCTATCTGTCTGTAGGACTAGACGACATCTAAAGGAGGGTGGGAAGTACACCTTACCTGACACTTTGTAGTATGGAAACTAAACTTTGTGGTATAATTTCAGAGAGATTGATACACTTTAACACAAGTTAATGTCTGGAAACTACAAAAATGCCCTTTTTTGGCCCCTTATTCCTAAACTATTGGGACCATAACCCCCAAAATCAATCTCAACCTTCCTTTAATGGTTATAAACATTGTGTAAAAATTTTATTGATTTTTATTTACTTATACTTAAGTTATTATCCAGAAATCATCTGACTTCGGACCACGCTAACAACGATGACAATGCAAACGAAGTGATACCAATATATGACTAATTTTTTTTTAATATTTGCAGTTGTATAAAAAATTTGTACAAGATTACAACTTGTACGCAACATTTAAAGCATTCAGAAAATTAGTTTATGCAATATAACAAAGACTTCATACAATTTACCAAAGAATGTCTTTTAAAAAATTAGTTTTCTCCCTTTGAACTGAAATATGGTTTAACGTATTAAATAAAGTATTCTAGCATTAGATATGGACCATGATAACTCTGGTCTGAATCATCAGACCGGAATAAAATAAATCAAAGTAATATATTCAAGAACAATGAAAAACTAGAGGCTCTCAAGAGCCTGTGTCGCTCACCTGTTAATGTGTTTACAGATGTTGGCCATCTTCGTTGGTAGGCGGGCAGTGTTCTCCCCAGAAATTTTGGATAGCATCACATGTTGCGTAAAAAAAATAACTGTATTTTTTTAATGTCATTTGTCGCGTCGCGTTGATGCTCTATTTCCTTCATATGTTTTAGTTTATATTGTTCAATTCATAACTGAGAATACAATTAAACTATAACCACAAAAACAGTTGTTTCAGTTTTTGTTTTCTTTATTCATTTATAGTTACAATTATTTTTTTCCTTTTGTGCCAAATAAAAATAAATATGTGGTTTCAGTTACCCAACAATAAGTCAAATGAATGAATGGTTCATTATAGTGCAACCTGTATATACAAAACTAAATATCTAGTACACAAAATTAACTATTTTTTAAATTGTATTAAGTAAAGATAAAGTAGCAAAAGTAGCAAAAAAAATCAATTTAAAAACTTTTTTTTATCATGTTTATGAAATTCATTGTTTCATGGCACTCAATGAATTAGTCCCAGTTGTTTACCTTTACATCAAAATGATATATGTACTTTTAACAAAGTTATCTAACAAATAGTCTGTTAATACTAGTTTTCTCTCTTGGTATATTTTTTCTGTCTACTGTCCATTTGTTGTCATTATCGTGAAAATGCGGATTTTTGTCATATCTGGTCCTGTTCCTATCCGTAGTTTACACAAAAATGTGCAATGGTGGCCATAGAAAAATTTATGAAAATGAGTCTGAGAATAAACATTGTTTGACAAGAGATTGTGAATGAATAAGACGCTTTTAATGAATTAAATGGATTAAACATAAACTTAAGCCAATTATGATCACTTTTTAAAGAAATATTAAACTTATTTTAGCTCTAAACCAAAATTCTCGCTCTCGTATTACCGGAAGAGAAAGAAAGTAATTTAAAAAAAAAAATCGTTTCAATCTTTGAAATTTCGTAATACAAAACGTAGATTTCGAATTGTTTTGTGATTGCATTTTCCCATGTCGAAATTGGTGATTGCAGACACGTGGCGTGGTATTAGTCATGTCACAAGTGTCAGCTTGGGATATTCGCATCCAAACAGTTATCACCCTGAGGGCAATTAACACCTAGCTATTTAATCTCGTAATTGCCTTTAGTGTCCGACTGAAGGGATTACAATTAAAGGTGATATAATTTTAATGATCATAATCGATAATAGATGAAAGTTCAAAATTGAGGACAAGTAAAATAGCATCTTCAAAATAATTATAGCGTCGCGGGAATTATTATAGCATCACGGCGAAAAAATATAGCGTCGCGGTACCGTGACGCTAAAACGGCCTGGGGAGAACACTGGCGGGGTCATTAGACACTTTTTTTTTAAAAAGATACCCTAGTATTATGATTGTGGCCAAGTTTGGATAAATTTGGCCAAGTAGTTTTAGAAATGATTTTTATACAAGTTACAAAAATGACGAAAAGTTGTTCAATATTGACTATAAAGGGCAATAACTCCTTAAGGGGTCCTCTAACAATTTTGATCATGCTGACTTATTTGTAGATCTTACTTTGCTGAACATTATTGCTGTTTACAGTTTATCTCTATCTATAATAGTATTCAAGATAATAACCAAAAACTGCAAAATTTCCTTAAAATCACCAATTTTAGGGCAGCAACCCGACAACAGGTTGTCCGATTCAATTGAAAATTTGTGAGGGGATATATCTTATTCTGATGGACATTAAAATCTTGAAAGATTTGCCCTAAATGTCTTAGTTTCAAAGATATAAAGCAAAAACTGCATTTTACCACTATGTTCTAATTTTAGCCATGTCGGCCATTTTGTTTGGTAGGCTGGGTCATCGGACACATTTTATAAACTGTAAACCACAATGATAATTGTGGCCAAGTTTGGTTAAATCTGGCAAAGTAGTTTCAGAGAAGAAGATTTTTAGAAAAGTAACAAAAAATGACGAAAAGTTGTTAAAAATTTACTATAAAGGGCAATAACTCCTTAAGGGGTCGACTGACCATTTTGGTCATGTTGACTTATTTGTAGGTCTTACTTTGCTGAACATTATTGCTGTTTACAGTTTATCTCTATCTATAATAGTATTCAAGATAATAACCAAAAACTGCAAAATTTCCTTAAAATAACCATTTCACAGGCAGCAACCCAACAACAGGTTGTCCGATTCGTCTGAAAATTTCAGGGCAGATAGATCTTGACCTGATCAACAATTTTAGCCCTTGTCAGATTTGCTCTAAATGCTTTGGTTTTTGAGTTATAAGCCAAAAACTGCATTTTACCCCTATGTTCTATTTTTAGCCATGGCGGCCATCTTGGTAGGTTTGACGGGTCACGCCACACATTTTTTAAACTAGATACCCCAAGGATGATTGTGGCCAAGTTTGGTAGAATTTGGCCAAGTAGTTTCAGAGGAGAAGATTTTTGTAAAAGTTTACGGACGACGGACGACGGACGCCAAGTGATGAGAAAAGCTCACTTGACCTTTCAGGTCAGGTGAGCTAAAAAGTGTGGAAAACTGCTTTGCCAGACTGACGGATGGACAGACGGACAGAGTGCAAACCTAAAGTCCCTTTCGACTTTGTTGTGGTAGGGGACTAATAAACGTTATTTTCCTTTGAAAATCCAGTTTTACCCTATGTTCTGTTTATTAGCCATGTCGGCCATCTTGGTCGATTAGCAGGGTCACTGGATATATTTTCTAAATTATAGACCCCAAAGATAATTTAGGCCAAGTTTGATAAAATTTTGCCAAGTAGTTTCAGAGGAGAAGATATTTGTAAAAGTTATAGACAACAGACGACGACAACGGATGACAAGACGGACGATGACGACGGACGGCAAGTGATGAGAACAAGGGCATGATACTTATAGAATAACTAATTGAAGAATTCAAAATAGAGAAAAATATTCAACGAGTGACCGAACAACACATTAATTGACGAATGCGCTTAGCACATGTTTTAATTATCAGTGTTGTTCGATCATGAGTTGAATATTTTTCGATATTTGAATTCTTAAATTAGTTATTCTTTTTATTACATTGGCAAAGGCATTTTTTAAAGAAATTAATGTAAAACATGTAAGGAACTATATCTTTTTTCTACACATTGTTTTGATCCGCCATTATCGACGTCTTGACAACAACCTATTGTTGTATGACGTCAGAGAGTGAAATAACCACGTTTATTTCACATGTGAAATTATCAGTTTTTATTTAACTGGGAAATCAATGTAATTCATTGCAACCATTGTAATAATTTCTTTTCCCATATATAATATTGTGCTTTACATACTAAAACATGGTGTTCTACTTACAGAATTAGGACAATATCGCCTCATCAACTCATTAACAGCAACATCATTCTGGTGAAGTTTGGGGCCAGTGTGGTACCAACCAACAACTCTCTCACGAGCTATGAAATAACAAATTTTTATATTATTTAAAAATATTAAATAAACTGTTGCCAGTGAATTATGTCTCATTTGTCAGCATAAAATTCAAATAATCCATCAGAGGGACAGTAACATTTATATAACCAGGTGCTCCGCAGGGCGCAGCTTTATACGACCGCAGAGGTCGATCCCTGAACAGTTGGGGCAGGTATGGACAAAACATTTAAGCGTGATACAGCTCTGAATATGGATTGTGATCAAATTTTTGACATTATATGGGTTTTTTACACAAAACAAATGTCAAGCCACTCCATCATCATCATCATCTCAATTCAAATTTTAAATGGACTTTGCAACCATAAACACTCATTTCAATACATCAGAAAATTATAAAAATAGAAAATGACATGATAGTCATGTCTGACAAATTTCCAACATACATTATCTAACCAGGTGCTCCGCAGGGCGCAGCTTTATACGACCGCAGAGGTCGAACCCTGAACAGTTGGGGCAAGTATGGACAAAACATTCAAGCGTGATACAGCTCTGAATTTGGATTGTGATCAAATTTTTGACATTACATGGTGTTTTTTTTTACACAAAACAAATGCCAAGATTTTACAAATCAATTAAAGATTTCTTCTTCAAACTTTTAAATCTAAAATTAAATAGTTGACACAGCATAGGTTTCTGACACAGAATGAATGTGGTCTAACGAACTTAAAAGTTTTTTTTTGCCTTTGAGCAATTCACTATGCTGTTGAATATTAATCCTCTCAAAAAAATGTTTGAAGGAATTTTCTTTTTATTTATGAAATCTGAAATGAGAAAAATTTAACCCCCCCCTTTTTTTTCACATCCCCGTTTCCCTTTTTCCAAAACTGATATCAATTCAAATTTCTAATGGAGTTTGCAACAATAACTACTCTTTTAAATACATCATAAAATATTAAAATGTAAAATAAAGTGCTTGTTATCACTGAATGGTAAAGATTGGTTACAATGGTAGTAAAAGTGAATATACATTGTTTATTGTATAAAACAATAAAAAAAACTTCATCAGCAACATTTTTTATTGGCAAATTTCCAATGAAGTTATTTACATAAAGTTATTGGCAAATAAAAATAGAAAATGACATCATAGTCATGTCTGGCAAATTTCCAACATATATTATCAACTACTATTCTATACAAAGAAAGATAACTCCAATTGAAAATTAATTGCTATTGCACAATATTGTGCAATTAGATATTTCTTGCTATTGTGCAATACTGTGCAATTGAAAATTTCTTGCTATTGCACAATACTTGATATGGAATCCTGATTTGGACCAACTTGAAAACTGGGCCCATAATCAAAAATCAAAGTACATATTTAGATAAAGCATATCAAATAAGCCCAAGAATTTAATTTTTGTTAAAATCAAACTTAGTTTAATTTTGGACCCTTTGGACCTTAATGTAGACCAATTTGAATACTGGACCAAAAATTAAGAATCTACATACACAGTTAGATTTGGCATATCAAAGAACCCATTTATTCAATTTTTGATGAAATCAAACAAAGTTTAATTTTGGACCCCCATTTGGACCAACTTGAAAACTAGGCCAATAATTAAAAATCTTAGTACATTTTTTAATTCAGCATATCAAAGAACCCCAAGGATTCAATTTTTGTTAAAATAACACTAAGTTTAATTTTGGACCCTTTGGACCTTAATGTAGACCAATTTGAAAACGGGACCAAAAATTAAGAATCTACATACATAGTTAGATTCGGCATATCAAAGAACCCCAATTATTCAATTTTTGATGAAATCACACAAAGTTCAATTTTGGACCCTTTGGGCCCCTTATTCCTAAACTGTTGGGACCAAAACTCCCAAAATCAAACCCAACCTTCCTTTTATGGTCATAAACCTTGTGTTTAAATTTCATAGATTTCTATTTACTTATACTAAAGTTATGGTGCAAAATCCAAAAATAATGCTTATTTGGGCCCCTTTTTGGCCCCTAATTCATAAACTGTTGTGACCTCAACTCCAAAAATCAATCCCAACCTTCCTTTTGTGGTCATAAACCTTGTGTTTAAATTTCATTGATTTCTATTTACTTATACTAAAGTTATTGTGCGAAAACCAAGAATAATGCTTATTTGGGCCCTTTTTTGGCCCTTAATTCCTAAACTGTTAGAACCAAAACTCCCAAAGACAATCCCAACTTTCCTTTTGTGGTCATAAACCTTGTGTCAAAATTTCATAGATTTCTATTCACTTAAACTAAAGTTATAGTGCGAAAACCAAGAAAATGCTTATTTGGGCCCTTTTTGGCCCCTAATTCCTAAAATGTTGGGACCAAAACTCCCAAAATCAATCCCAACCTTCCTTTTGTGGTCATAAACCTTGTGTTAAAATTTCATTGATTTCTATTCACTTTTACTAAAGTTAGAGTGCGAAAACTAAAAGTATTCGGACGACCACGACGACGACGACGACGCCAACGTGATAGCAATATACGACCAAAAAATTAAAATTTTCGCGGTCGTATAAAAATTGCTAATTAATTCAGTCTGAATCGCTGGACCATGATCTAGAAGGCAGGGCCTTTAAATGGTCAACAAACTAATTATATAAGATACAAACAGTTATGTTATTTTATTAAAAATATCAATTTGTCTATTGTATGTAGTTTTTATTAAAGGAGCACTAGCTACGAGATACATTTGTATATACATTTGTATATAAACAATCAAAAGTATGATTGCTTTTGTTCAATCATTAATGAAAGTGAAGTAGTGAAATAATAATTTGCTTTTATCAGCTAAAATGGTTCAATTTTGTCAAATTAAGCTCATAAACATTGATAATGACTTATTCACTTGCAAGTGAATAATTCGACCTCATTAAATCCGTATTCATGTGAACTCCAATTTAACCCCCTAGAACATGTAGAAAGAGAAAGGATAATGCATGCATTGTCCGTGTACGGGTATTTAAAGGAAAAGAATGTCAACATTGAAAGTGAAACAAAGGTAAATAATTTGATTAACTGATTCGATCCACACAAAATCATTCTCTTAAAGGTAAAAACGACGATAAACATAAATTTTTAATCTATATTACAAAATTTAACAGACCTATAAACATCCAATTGCACGAGTTGCTTAATCTATTTATATCCATGTTTATGTTTACATCGTTTATATGGTCATATAAGGTCAATTCAATAATTAATTAGATGGCGTCTTGGTTAAAATTCACACAAAACGAAGCTACATCTTATTGAGACCATGTCCTGTAAATTGTTTATTTTATACTTTTAGATAGTTTGGAAAAATGTTTTACATTGTTATAAATAAAATATGAGAATTTGAGTCAAATCGGTGACCATGAATTTGGCAGCTAGTGCCCCTTTAATTTAACTTTTAATATAGGCAGAAAACTTAATAGCTTATTATTTCAAAATCACTGGACCATGATGTAGGGACAGGGCCTTGTAGTCTAGTAGAAGTCAAACTAATATGAACTGATAATAACATGAATAATGCAACTTTATAGAAAATATCATTGATTTATCATAAGTAGCTCCTATCATGATTTACGACCAGTAGTTCCTATCAAACTATCTTAGCAGAAAAATTTACATAGAACATTGCAAATTAGTTTAAAGTCACTTCATTACAAGCGACTTCGCGAGACAAAAACCAACATTTGTATATTTTTAATTATTACTCTTTTCAATGAATAAGATCAAACCCTATGTTCCATATAACCATAGTGGCTGTTTCTTGACAAGATTATTGGTGGAGGATGCCAGAGTGCCTGGAAAAACCCACTGACGTTCGATAAGAAAACTGACAATCCTAGTCAAATAAGATTGGAATCAAGTGCAGCCGCATGAGGGGGTTTTGAACTCACAACCTCAGTGTTGACTGGCTAGTGATTAATTTACAGTAGTAACTACTTAAATCACTCGGCCATCAAGGCCCCTAGTATTCATTGAAAAAATGAACTTATAACAAGCGATAACAATGTTATACAAGAAAATAAATATAAAATTCATACTAGAATCTCTGTAACTCATTTAGCCCAAGTTTGGCTGAAATTGATTCAGCAGTTTTAAAGGAGAAGATTTTTTAAAGTAAGCAAACTAAAAGAACAAATAAGGGCAACTTATGGGGACAATTGACAATTTTGGTCAATATAATCGTATGAGTCATACGAACTTAATTGCACATCAGTCAGGGGCTGCTCTGGCTCCCAAAAAGTTGAAACCAGCAAAAATCACTGGTTTTGAAAACTTGGAGCAAACTTAAGAACCAGCTAGTCTTTATTTCTTCTACCAAAATTTAAAATATGATCTATTTAATTTTCTTTGCACTCAGCCTGCACTTAACATCATTTAACATGCAATACCAAGTAAGTTATTGCATAGGGTTTATATACATGCAATAAAACAACATGTGTACTTTATTTTCTTTTTTGTCAGTATTTCATATGTCATGTATGTAGAAGAATATAAATTAGCTTATGATCAGTATATGCTACATAATAGAGAAAATGTCTTTATTATTAAAATAATTATTTAAAATATAAGGCCACACCAATTTAATTCCTTGTTTGACGGACCCGCCTGCACCTATTTTTTTCACAACAGAATTTTTTTATTTTTATTATATTCCCGCTTCCCGCATCCGGAAATATAATCATGTCCATTTCCCGCACCGTTTTTTGGTAAATATTATAAAAAGATCTCAACATTTGTTTTTACAGGGCCGTAACTACATTGAGGCAAATGAGGCAAATGCCTCATGTTAGAAATTTCAAAAAAAAAAAATGAAACAAAAGATTGTCTTAATATCAAATTGTTTTCACAGAAAGTGACTAGCAAGAAGCAAGTTCTCTTCACTCTCTGGTGTCGCCCCTGCATGTTTTTCGTGATCCATGTTTCTATTTTTCTTTTAGTTTTCAGAGTTGATGGTCTATTGTTTGTACTTCTGTGTCCAGGGTTTTGTCTTTTTTTCAGTTATTGTCCTACTTTGTGACTAAATAGTTATCAAAGGTACCAGGATTATAATTTAGTATGCCAGACGCGCGTTTCGTCTACATAAGACTCATCAGTGACGCTCATATCAAAATATTTATAAAGCCAAACAATTACAAAGTTGAAGAGCATTGAGGATTCAAAATTCCAAAAAGTTGTGCCAAATACGGCTAAGGAAATCTATGCCTGGAATAAGAAAATCCGTAGTTTTTCGAAAAATTTGAACTTTTGTTAACAGGAAATTTATATAAAAAAGAAATAACCACATTATTGATATTCATGTCAACACCGAAGTGTTGACAACTGGGCTGGTGATATCCTCGGGGACGAAACGTCCACCAGCAGTGGCATCGACCCAGTGGTGTAAATAGTTATCAAAGGTACCAGGATTATAATTTAGTACGCCAGACGCGCGTTTCGTCTACATAAGACTCATCAGTGACGCTCATATCAAAATATTTATAAAGCCAAACAATTACAAAGTTGAAGAGCATTGAGGATTCAAAATTCCAAAAAGTTGTGCCAAATACGGCTAAGGAAATCTATGCCTGGAATAAGAAAATCTGTAGTTTTTCGAAAAATTTAAACTTTTGTTAACAGGAAATTTATAAAAAAAAAATGACCACATTATTGATATTCATGTCAACACCGAAGTGTTGACTACTGGGCTGGTGATACCCTCGTGGACGAAACGTCCACCAGCAGTGGCATCGACCCAGTGGTGAAAATAGTTATCAAAGGTACCAGGATTATAATTTAGTACGCCAGACGCAAGTTTCGTCTACATCTGAGTGTTGATTTTCATTTGTAAACGTGTGGTTTTGCAATGTTGCATGCCTATCGATGTCCAGATATTGTGCGAGAAAATATTTTAGGAATATACGATGCTACAAGACACAGGAAAAAAATGGTTGTTTCTGCATGGAGAATTGAACTTGATATCAAAGAATACAAAACTGTCTTTTTTGGTACATAAAACTAGATAGCTGACATGGTTTAAATTAAAGTAAGGTCACCAATTTCCCGGTATCAAATAATTTGAAAAAAAAAACAATAAAGTATTGCCATATGACCTTTTACATTGAACGGTTAGGTTAAACTTGCATTAAATCATGTTCAGACCCTTTAACAGAAAATAAAGTAATATGGAGTAATGTGCACGAAACCTAATCGCACACAAAGTCAATGCATAGAAAAAATACTAATGATCAATGGTTGCTGGAGGGTCATCAACAATAAAAGAATCATTGATACCGTAAAACAGGATCAAGATCGTCCCTAGCGTCGACTTAAGCAGTACTAGTACTTAAAGTATAATTTGTACAGCACTGTCACTAAATTTAAATCTAGTCATAAAAAAATCACCAAAGTCTAAGCACAACACAAGACAAGAATAGACAGACAGACAGATCCGGTATTAATGATTATGAAAATTACAACTTTTGCTTTATCCTACACATCGGTCTTTTAATTTTGTCCATAAACCTAAAAGTCTTGAATTACAATGAATCTATGTTTTTGCTTTGAGACTAGAATAATTTCGAAAAAATAGCTAAAAATTAATTGCGTTTCTATGTTAGAAAGAGTCCGGGAAACGCTCAGAATGAACGATTTTGCTTTATTTTTCTCAGAACTTCTGGGGGCCTTGAGCGGCCCCCAGACCCCTCACCAAAAATTTTTCGCCTCGCGAATATACTTTGCCTCACTTTTAGAAGTGGCTATTTACGGTCCTGTTTTAGAATCACAGTATAACCTTTATATAACGATTTTAAACCTATAAGCACCCCACAACACTGTAAATATCTGTGAGAATATTTGTTTCAGCATGAAACCAATTTATTCCAAGTGGGAATGTTCCGATTTAAATATATAACAGCGGAAATACCTGTACAGAACAAAACATTGGTTTCTTTTCCCCTGACTTATATTCCCTATTAATCTATCAAAAAATGTTCGTTGTTAAAATAAAGTACAAAGAACTTCTGAAGGATTTGCCTTCAACTGCAGTTATAATGTACGCTGACGGTCATACCCGCTGCAGGTTTGTGCACCTGTCCTGATTGATTCAGGTACCTGTCGTTCAGCAGTTATCGTTTGTTGATGTGCCTTATACCTTGCTGTTTGGTCTGGATCAAAGCCCTGTGTAAAAGGCCGTACTTTGACCTATGTTTGTTATTATCAGGTTATCCCTCAGACAAGGGCCTTGAAGGGGTCATTTTACCATGTTTACTGTTGTAGAAAAGAAAATAGAAATACTAAGGATTTGTATAGTGCTACTCATGCTACTATACAAAACCTTTGAAAACTTAGAATTTTTTACTCAAAAAAAGGAGAAATACATTATATTTTAACTGACAACTTTTCTAAAAGAGGGGTCCACTTATTTTGAATAATATTACACTGTTAAAGTAAATGTGTTAACTTGGTTAAAGTCAAGGAATATTACAAAATTCTTTGACATGTTTTGACCATTTAATACCATATAGATATTATAGTTCTTTGGGAAAATATTAACCCTTTTGTACTAAAAGTGTTTTTACAAAAAAAATATATAATAACTTATAATGACCCCTCATAAAAGGGATATTCATAACATTAAGGGGTTGTTCTGAACCTGATTATGACTTGGATGGAGAATTGTCTCATTGTCAGGCACACATACATAGACCAGATTTAATTATTCAATTATTTCTTGTTGAACAGGGAAAAAATACTTCATAAATTAAAGGAAGGTACAAGTGAAAAATCAAGTTTTAATATAGTCAAAACCTACTATTTTATGTTTACAAAAAAAAATTATAATCGCTCGCCTTTACTTTTTAAGCTAGGCCACAAAAATTTGCAAATAAAATATTTTTTTATCAAAATTTTCAAATCGCTCGCTCGCCCCAATTTTTGGAGTAAACAAGAATGTGTCCATAGTACACGGATGCCCCACTTGCACTATCATTTTCTATGTTCAGTGGACCGTGAAAATTGGGGTTTAACCTTTAATTTGGAATTAAAATTAGAAAAATCATATCATAGGGAACATGTGTACTAAGTTTCAAGTTGATGTAACTTTAACTTCATCAAAAACTACCTTGACCAAAAACTTTAACCTGAACTTCGCACTATCATTTTCTATGTTCAGTGGACCACGAAATTGAGGTCAAACTATAATTTGGCATTAAAATTAGAAAGATCATATCATGGGGAACATGTGTACTAAGTTTCAAGTTGATTGGACTTCAACTTCTTCAAAAACTACCATGACCAAAAACTTTAACTTGAAGCGAACGGACGCACAGACGGACGGACAAACGAACGGAGGCACAGACCAGAAAACATAATGCCCCTCTACTATCGTAGGTGGGGCATAAAAATCCGTAGAACAAGAAATTAAATTGGTGTGGCCTAAAGAATAGAAAAAAATTAGTAATTGAATGAAGAAAACAAATTTGAAAATAAGAGGTGTTTAAATTTACAGAAAAAGACAACAAAAGGCATTTTACCCATACTGTTATTAAGACCCTCTTTAACTTCCCATAACCTAAAGACCTAAACATTTAAATTTTAAAGCTAGAATTATGTAGACATGTCTTAGACATGTCTATAGTAGGTATCTTAATCATAGGAAAAAATAAAATTGAGATATCTTTCTTTATTCGGGTGTGCTCCTTCTTTGGAGGATTAAACACAGTACGTAGAAGAAGAAAAAATTATTAACACTGGCTATTGATTTTATCATTTTCGTATCATAACTGCGGGCAGTCAAAGACAATTTCGTCTGAATTTGCTATCTTTTATCAGAAAACAAGTAAAACTATGTTTTTTAACAAGTTGATTATGGTTTTCGTCTTCATGTCAGTAACGCTTTCTTCATACAACTACGGTAAACATGGCAGCTTTATACAACCACAGAGGTTGAACCCTGAACGGTTGGGGCTAGTATGGACACAACATTCAAACAGGATATAGCTCTGAATTTGGATTGTGATTAAATAGTTGACACAGCATAGGTTTCTGACACAGAATGAATGTGTCATTAATGAACTTAAAATGTTTTTTTTCACTTTTGAGCAATTCACTATGCTGTTGAATATTAATCCTCTCAAAAAAATGTTTGAAGGAATTTTCTTTCTACTTATGAAATCTGAAATGAGAAAAATACAAAGAAAGATAACTCCAATTGAAAATTAATTGCTATTGCACAATATTGTGCAATTAGATATTTCTTGCTATTGTGCAATACTGTGCAATTGAAAATTTCTTGCTATTGCACAATACTTGATATGGAATCCTGATTTGGACCAACTTGAAAACTGGGCCCATAATCAAAAATCAAAGTACATATTTAGATAAAGCATATCAAATAAGCCCAAGAATTTAATTTTTGTTAAAATCAAACTTAGTTTAATTTTGGACCCTTTGGACCTTAATGTAGACCAATTTGAAAACTGGACCAAAAATTAAGAATCTACATACACAGTTAGATTTGGCATATCAAAGAACCCATTTATTCAATTTTTGATGAAATCAAACAAAGTTTAATTTTGGACCCCCATTTGGACCAACTTGAAAACTAGGCCAATAATTAAAAATCTAAGTACATTTTTAAATTCAGCATATCAAAGAACCCCAAGGATTCAATTTTTGTTAAAATCAAACTAAGTTTAATTTTGGACCCTTTGGACCTTAATGTAGACCAATTTGAAAACGGGACCAAAAATTAAGAATCTACATACATAGTTAGATTCGGCATATCAAAGAACCCCAATTATTCAATTTTTGATGAAATCACACAAAGTTCAATTTTGGACCCTTTGGGCCCCTTATTCCTAAACTGTTGGGACCAAAACTCCCAAAATCAAACCCAACCTTCCTTTTATGGTCATAAACCTTGTGTTTAAATTTCATTGATTTCTATTTACTTATACTAAAGTTATTGTGCGAAAACCAAGAATAATGCTTATTTGGGCCCTTTTTTGGCCCTTAATTCCTAAACTGTTGGGACCAAAACTCCCAAAATCAATCCCAACCTTCCTTTTGTGGTCATAAACCTTGTGTTAAAATTTCATTTATTTCTATTCACTTTTACTAAAGTTAGAGTGCGAAAACTAAAAGTATTCGGACGATGACGAAAACGACGACGCAAGACGACGACCGATTCATCTGAAAATTTCAGGGCAGATAGATCTTGACCTGATAAACATTTTTACCCCATGTCAGATTTCCTCTAAATGCTTTGGTTTTTGAGTTATAAGCCAAAAACTGCATTTTACCCCTATGTTCTATTTTTAGCCGTGGCAGCCATCTTGGTTAGTTGACCGGGTCACGCCACACATTTTTTAAACAAGATACCCCAATGATGATTGTGGCCAAGTTTGGTTCAATTTGGCCTAGTAGTTTCAGAGGAGAAGATTTTTGTAAAAGTTAACGAAGACGGACGACGACGGACGCCAAGTGATGAGAAAAGCTCGCTTGGCCCTTTGGGCCAGGTGAGCTAAAAATTACCAATTGGAGAGTAGTAACCCAACAACCAGTTGTCCAATTCATTTGAATATTTCAGGGCAGATATATATTGACTTGATTAACAATTTAACTCCTTGTCAGATTTGCTCTAAATGATTTGGTTTCAGAGTTATAAGCCAAAATCTACATTTTACCTCTGTTTTATTTTTAGCTGTGGTCGCCATCTTGGTTGGATGGCCAGGTCATCGGACACATTTTTCAAACAAGATACCCCAAAGATGATTTAGGCCAAGTTTTAATTAATTTGGCCAATTAGTTTCAGAGGAGAAGATTTTTGTAAAAGATTTACGAACTAGAGGCTCTAAAGAGCCTGTGTCGCTCACCTTGGCATGGATTTTTCTAGCATTCCACAGGGTCCGGTTTTCGGACCCATTCCCAACGCCAAAACCCTACATTTTTCCCAATTTTGGGAGTAAAATTCCGAAATGATCACAAAATTTATTTTCATCTTTATTTTTCATGACAGAGATGTTTATTTTATTCAACAGCTAGCTTTATGTCAAAAATCGTCAACAAGTAATGTGTAAATCCAAGTTGAAACATATTGAATGACAAACAACATTTGACAAACAATGGCTAATAAACAGGAAGTGTGGGAAAATACTAAAACCAGATCAAATCCGGAAACAAACAAGTATATAATTCCGGGTTTGTCAATCAAATACAGTTAATAAAAAATAATAAAGAACCAAACATGTGACAGCTATCATAGCAACACTAAAATTGAAAAGTAAAAGATATTAATAAAAGAAAATAGAAACAGGATATATTTTATACAGAACTCGAAATATTTTAGTTCACAAATTTTCATGTCAAAATAAAAAAAAAATAACAATCCTTTAAAAAGTTAGAACTCATTATTTTGATACTCAAATAAACTTTAATGCCATGTTGTTATATTTAAAAACAAATTTAATGAACTAAACACACTTAAACTAACATCTGGTATATTGGTTGTTTTTCCCAATTTCATTGAAAACTGCGCTAAAAAATTCCCAAAACTGGCCAGGGTCCTTTTTCCCAAAATACCCAGATAAACCCCTGATTGGTCTATGTGAATATTAAACAATGGACACAGATGGATTCATGACAAAATTGTGTTTTGGTGATGGTGATGTGTTTGTAGATCTTACTTTACTAAACATTCTTGCTGCTTACAATTATCTCTATCTATAACAGTACTTTCTGTGGAAAATGTTATTGAAAATCTTCAAATTTTAAGACAATTGTTAAAAATTGACTATGAAGGGCAATAACTCCTTAGGGGGTCAATTGACTATTTTGGTCATACTGACTTATTTTTAGTTCTTACTTTGCTGTACATTATTGCTGTTTACAGTTTATCTCCATCCATAATAATATTCAAGATAATAACAAAAAAACAGCAAAATTTCCTCAAAATTACCAATTCAGGGGCAGCAACCTAACAACCGATTATCAGATTCATCTGAAAATTCCAGGGCAGATAGATCGTGACCTGATCAACAATTTTACTTCCTGTCAGATTTGCTCTTAATGCTTTGGTTTTTGAGTTATAAGCCAAAAACTGCATTTTACCTCCATGTTCTATTTTTAGCCATGGCGGCCATCTTGGTTTGTTGGCCGAGTTACCGGACACATTTTTTTAACTACATACCCCAATGATGATTATGGCTAAGTTTGGTTAAATTTGACCCAGTAGTTTCAGAGGAGAAGATTTTTCTAAAAGATTACTAAGATTTACGAAAAATGGTTAAAAATTTACTATAAAGGGCAATAACTCCTAAAGTGGTCAACTGACCATTTTGGTCATGTTGACTTATTTGTAGATCTTACTTTGCTGAACATTATTGCTGTCTACAGTTTATCTCTATCTATAATAGTATTCAAGATAATAACCAAAAACAGCAAAATTTCCTTAAAATAACCAATTCAGGGGCAATAACCTAACAACAGAAATTCTGATTCATCTGAAAATTTCAGGGCAGATAGATCTTGACCTGATAAACAATTTAACTACCTGTCAGATTTGCTCTAAATGCTTTGGTTTTTGAATTATATGCCAAAAACTGCATTTTACCCCTATGTTCTATTTTTAGCCATGGCCGCCATCTCGGTTTGTTGGCCGAGTTACCAGACACATTTTTTAAACAAAATACCCAAATGATGATTATGGCCAAGTTTGGATTAATTTGGCCCAGTAGTTTCAGAGGAAAAGATTTTTCTAAAAGATTACTGAGATTTACGAAAAATGGTTGAAAATTGATTATAAAGGGCAATAACTCCTAAAGAGGTCAACTGACCATTTTGGTCATGTTGACTTATTTGTAGATCTTACTTTGCTGAACATTATTGCTGTTCACAGTTTATCTCTATCTATAATATTATTCAAGATAACCAAAAACAGCAAAATTTCCTTAAAATTACCAATTCAGTGGCAGCAACCTAACAACGGGTTATCCGATTCATCTGATAATTTCAGGGCAGATAGATCTTGACCTGATAAATAATTTTACCCCATGTCAGATTTGCCCTAAATGCTTTGGTTTTTGAGTTATATGCCAAAAACTGCATTTTACCCCTATGTTCTATTTTTAGCCATGGCAGCCATCTTGGTTGGTTGGCCGGAACACCGGACACATTTTTTAAACTAGATACCCCAATGATGATTGTGGCTAAGTTTGGTTAAATTTGGCCCAGTAGTTTCAGAGGAGAAGATTTTTGTAAAAGTTAACGCAGGACGACGACGGACGACGATGGACGACAGACGCCGGACGCCAAGTGATGAGAAAAGCTCACTTGGCCTTTCGGCCAGGTGAGCTAAAAATGGTTAAAAATTCACTATAAAAGGCAATAACTCCTAAAGGGGTCAACTGACCATTTCGGTCATGTTAACTTATTTGTAAATCTTACTTTGATGAACATTATTGCTGTTCAAAGTTTATCTCTATCTATAATAATATTCAAGATAATATCCAAAAACAGCAAAATTTCCTCAAAATTACCAATTCAGGGGCAGCAACCCAACAACGGGTTGACCGATTCATCTGAAAATGTCAGGGCAGATAGATCTTGACCTGATAAACATTTTACCCCAATCAGATTTCCTCTCAATGTTTTTGGTTTTTGAGTTATAAGCCAAAAACTGCATTTTACCCCTATGTTCTATTTTTAGCTGTGGCGGCCATCTTAATTGGTTGACTGTGTCACGCCACACATTTCTTAAACTAGATACCCCAAAGATGATTGTGGCCAAGTTTGGATTAATTTCGCCTATCAGTTTCAGAGAAGATTTTTGTAAAAGATTACTTAGATTTATGAACCAGATGCTCCGCAGGGCGTAGCTTTATACGACCGCAGAGGTTGAACCCTGAACGGTTGGGGCAAGTATGGACACAACATTCAAGCTGGATTCAGCTCTAAATTTGGATTGTGATTAAATAGTTGACACAGCATAGGTTTCTGACACAGAATGAATGTGTTCTAATGAACTTAAAAGTTTTGTTTTCTCTTAGAGCAATTCACTATGCTGTTGAATATTAATCCTCTCAAAAAAATGTTTGAAGAAATTTTCTTTTTTATTTATGAAATTTCAAATGAGAAAAATTGAACCCAATTTTTTTAATCACATCCCCCTTTCCCTTATTCCAAAACTAATCTCAATTAAAATTTCTAATGGAGTTTGCAACAATAACTACTCATTTAAATACATCATAAAATATTAAGATGTAAAAAAAACTGCTTGTTATCACTGAATGGTAAAGATTATTTTAATTTATCAGTTGGTAGTAAAAAGTGAATATACATTGTATATTGTATATAACAAAGATTTAAGTTGATTCTGGACAAAGAAAGATAACTCCAATTAAAAAAAAATCTTGCTATTGCACAATATTTTGCAATTAGATATTTCTTGCTTACTATTCTGGACAAAGAAAGATTACTCTAATTAAAAAAAAATTTGCTATTTCACAATATTGTGCAATTAGATATTTCTTGCCATTGCGCAATACTTAATATAATAATTTTAGATCCTGATTTGGACCAACTTGAAAACTGGGCCCATAATAAAAAATCTAAGTACATTTTTGGAATCAGCATATCAAAGAACCCCAAGATTTCAATTTTTGTTAAAATCAGACTAAGTTTAATTTTGGACCCTTTGGACTTTAGTGTAGATCAATTTGAAAACAGGACCAAAAATGAAGAATCTACATACACAGTTAGATTTGGTATATCAAAGAACCCCATTTATTCAATTTTTGATGAAATCAAACAAAGTTTAATTTTGGATCCCGATTTGGACCAACTTGAAAACTGGGCCAATAATCAAGAATCTAAGTACATTTTTAGATTCAGCATATCAAAGAACCTAACTGATTCATTTTTTGTCAAAATCAAACTAAGTTTAATTTTGGACCCTTTGGACCTTAATGTAGACCAATTTGAAAACGGGACCAAAAGTTAAGAATCTACATACACAGTCATGACAGTTAGATTCGGCATATCAAAGAACCCCAATTATTCAATTTGGATGAAATCAAACAAAGTTTAATTTTGGACCCTTTGGGCCCCTTATTTTGTTGGGACCAAAACTCCCAAAATCAATACCAACCTTCCTTTTATGGTCATAAACCTTGTGTTTAAATTTCATAGATTTCTATTTACTTATACTAACGTTATGGTGCGAAAACCAAGAAAAATGCTTATTTGGGTCCCTTTTTGGTCCCTAATTCCTAAACTGTTGAGACCTAAACTCCCAAAATCAATACCAACCTTCCTTTTGTAGTCATTAACATTGTGTTTAAATTTCATTGATTTCTATTTACTTAAACTAAAGTTATTGTGCGAAAACCAAGAATAATGCTTATTTGGGCCCTTTTTTGGCCCCTAATTCCTAAACTGTTGAAACCAAAACTCCCAAAATCAATCCCAACCGTTCTTTTGTGGTCATAAACCTTGTGTCAAAATTTCATAGATTTCTATTAACTTAAACTAAAGTTATAGTGCAAAAACCAAGAAAATGCTTATTTGGGCCCTTTTTGGCCCCTAATTCCTAAAATGTTGGGACCAAAACTCCCAAAATCAATACCAACCTTCCTTTTGTGGTCATAAACCTTGTGTTAAAATTTCATAGATTTCCATTCACTTTTACTAAAGTTAGAGTGCGAAAACTAAAAGTATTCGGACGACGACGACGACGACGACGATGACGCAGACGACGACGCCAACGTGATAGCAATATACGACGAAAAATTTTTCAAATTTTGCGGTCGTATAAAAATGGTTAAAAATTGACTATAAAGGGCAATAACTCCTAAAGGGGTCAACTGACCATTTCGGTCATGTTAACTTATTTGTAAATCTAACTTTGCTGAACATAATTGCTGTTTACAGTTTATCTCTATCTATAATAATATTCAAGATAATAACCAAAAACAGCAAAATTTCCTCAAAATTACCAATTCAGGGGCAGCAACCCAACAACGGGTTGACCGATTCATCTGCAAATTTCAGGGCAGATAGATCTTGACCTGATAAACATTTTTACCCCTTGTCAGATTTCCTCTAAATGCTTTGGTTTTTGAGTTATAAGCCAAAAACTGCATTTTACCCCTATGTTCTATTTTTAGCCGTGGCGGCCATCTTGTTGGTTGACCGGGTCACGCCACACATTTTTTAAACTAGATACCCCAAAGATGATTGTGGCCAAGTTTGGATTAATTTGGCCCATTAGTTTCAGAGGAGAAGATTTTTGTAAAAGATTACTTAGATTTATGAAAAATGGTTAAAAATTGACTATAAAGGGCAATAACTCCTAAAGGGGTCAACTGACCATTTCGGTCATGCTAACTTATTTGTAAATCTAACTTTGCTGAACATTATTGCTGTTTACAGTTTATCTCTATCTATAATAATATTCAAGATAATAACCAAAAACAGCAAAATTTCCTCAAAATTACCAATTCAGGGGCAGCAACCCAACAACGGGTTGACCGATTCATCTGAAAATTTCAGGGCAGATAGATCTTGACCTGATTAACATTTTTACCACATGTCAGATTTCCTCTAAATCTTTGGTTTTTGAGTTATAAGCCAAAAACTGCATTTTACCCCTATGTTCTATTTTTAGCCGTGGCGGCCATCTTGGTTGGTTGACCGGGGCAGGCCACACATTTTTTAAACTAGATACCCCAATGATGATTGTGGCCAAGTTTGGTTAAATTTGGCCCAGTAGTTTCAGAGGAGAAGATTTTTGTAAAAGTTAACGACGACGGACTACGATGACGGAGGACGGACGATGAGGGACGCCAAATAATGAAAAGCTCACTTGGCCCGTTGGGCCAGGTGAGCTAAAAATGTGTTTGCTTTGTACCAGAACAGCATTTACTGGTACAAAACTTTAGTTATAAACCCTGGGTCCATTTTGGTCTTTTAGTTTTGGTGCTTTCAACAATAATCATCATTCAAGAATCATGAATGCATTGACCATTGTTGTGGTTCTGACCAGGCATGGGGTAATCGTAATCAGTAATCGTAATCAGCTGTAATCGATTACATTTTGCAGTGTAATCCTATGTAATCAGTAATCATGCCATTTCTGATTACAAGTAATCGTAATGTAATCGATTACATGGCAAAAAAAGGTGTAATCATGATTACTTTTAGATTACTTTAAGATTACATTCATAAGATTACTTGATGATTACAAATCTTGTACAAATATGAAAATTGTTTTTGATAGACAAGATGAAAATAAGAAAATGTAAAGCGTGAATGAAAAATCATGAAACTAGTAATCACAATGATGGGACCTTGTTTAATGTGATCATCTATATAACCAATGTGTATAAACAAGTGTTTTATTTTGTTTTAACAGTTTACAAAAAGAAATTTACTGTCCAATATTTCTTTGTGAAATTGAACTCTTATGATACAAGAATATGCCTTGAAAGCATTTGTTTTCCTTGATTGAAAACTTCTGATATTAACTCCAATTTCATATTAGTTTACCCAATATTTTTACATAAATACATTGAAATTCAAATGCAGAAAACATTTAGTTCCTATTTGACTTTGATGGTAGGCATAAATATATAAGCCCACTTAATTCAAAATGGAAGTTAAAACCAGGTTTCATTTATTGACAAAATTGAATGAATTTTATTTTCCATAAATTCGTGTATAATATGTGCTTTCTTATTTTTATTCTTTATTAACTTTATTAGCCTTAAGGCTCACCAGTATAAACAAGTACATTTTGTACATGTACCGTGTATACATATGGCATAAATATTGCAAACAATATGCATAGTAAACAATAGGTGACGTCAGAAGTTTCATCAATACAATAAATTATTGCTTAATATGAAGAGAAATGTATAATCTTTCCTAAGTTACAAAACTGTTTTGTGTTTTCACCTGACAATAATTCTATTAATTTCAATTACATGTAGATCAAGTATTAAAAATTTTCAACAAATAATGATAATCAACCACTTTTAACTTTATTTATATCGTTATTAAGACAATAAAATTTTAATACCAAAGCCCACCCATTGTTTGTTTAAAAAAATGGAAGTAGTGATCAACACCTGTAAAAACATTAATGGATGTGTCAATTATGTCCCAACAGACAATAAAACTATACTTAATTAATTTTTCCTTATTTTTAGTTTTTTTGTTAATTAGGCAGTTGGTTACAATTTGTATTTAAAAATAAATTTACATCTTTTACATAGAGAAAGGACACTTGTCTATAGCTATTTTATCAAATTACACATGTTACACTGTAACTGTAACTGTCTTGTCTATAAATTCTTTTAAAAGATGAATAAATTAAGGCTTTTAAAAAAAATCACCAAAATAAGTGGATAAAAAGTTATAAAAAAACTTTGATATAGCAATATACAATGTAATCATAAGTAATCTAAAGTAATCATGATTACAATAAAGAAAAGTAATCTAATGTAATCGATTACATATGAAATACGGTGTAATTGTCATGTAATCGATTACATTTTATTAGCAAAGTAATTGTAATTTAATCGATTACATTTTAAAGTAATCGACCCCATCCCTGGTTCTGACTAGTAGATGCTTTTTTCTCTGGTTCATTCATTAATAAATTCCAAATATTTAACATTGTTTAATAGATTTATCAAATGAACATGTAAGAGTTACACACATTTGTTCGGTCATTTCCAGGTGAAAAGCTCATGAAGCAACAACATCAAGCAGACATCATCTAAGTCTTTTTTACTGGATAAAATTGAATCCTCTTTAAAGGTTTTTCATAGATATTAGAAGATGTGGTATGGTAGCAAATAAATAGGTTCAACAAAATTACAATCAAATTCAGACTTAACATGCTTAAGGCACGTCTAATTTCATTGCACAATTAAATCATATGAATTTAATTCAACATACCATTGACCTTTTTAAACATGCTATACATATTTTCTAAATAGTCATGGTCCAAAAACCACACAGATCTGTCTTTGTCATCTTCATCAAATGGAACTGTAAAATAAGAAATTAAATACAAACAATAACATATGTAACACATTAATCAAAAATGTTTGTGCATCAAATGTTAAAATAAGGATCACCAGCTCTCAAGAGCCTGAATTTCTCACCTGTAATTTTTTATCAATGATTATTTTGGCTTTTAAGTCATTGTAAGTATACATTAATGAGTGGCTTAATCAAAGTGCTTGTAAGCACTAAGGGTAAATATTGCCTCAATTAAATGTCAGTGGGAAGTAAAATTAAATATTACATTGGTTGTAGTTGATTTAACAGCAATTCTAGACAAATGAAGATAACTCCAATGAGTTTAAAGATGACTTTTAACAGCATATATATGTGAAATGAAGGTCGTATCACCCAATACCTAGGATACAGCCCTCGGACGTTAATCGGCATAACACTCCCAATGATACAATGGTTTTGGAGTGCATGTTAACGCGGGTATGCCAACTACTACGTCTATCTGTATGGCTTGGATTGGTTTCTGTCATCTTAAGTAGTAAGTCGTTGATCATCTAACTGTAAACCCTCATCGAAGATAGCGGGTAAAGGAGAGCTGGCCCAGCACGTCCGTTCAGCTGTAATGACTGAGACGTGACTGTGTGATGAGACTTTAGCAATGACATCATTTATATTTTTATATTGGTATAGTAGATTTTTTTTTATCTATATGCAAATAATTGCATTATGGGAACTTCTTTGATGCCATAAGGTCAAATTTGCAACAACATTTGTGATTGGTCGGTAATTGTTTGGATTTTTCTTGGTTCTTTCTACACATGAATGACCAAGAACTTTAAAAAAACGCATCGGAATATCACTCCTTATTAAATATGGCTTTTGTGCAAGTGTGTGCACTGCCACTGGCTGTTAATCATTGTTAATGCCAATAATGGCCAGGTCCAGCAAAAAATGCGAGTGACATGTAATAATTACTAATTTGACACACAACCTGTCCATGGACAGAAACAGATACCTGCGTGCACATGGACTTAACCCCCTCTTTTTTCTACATGTAGAAAAAAAAATTGAAAGGGTTCCACGGAACCCAGTGTCTCGCCTACTTTTGCTGTTAATCGCAGACTCAACAAAAATGAGGAAAAACATCAATAAAAATTTCCCTCTCGATACTATCTTTTGATTGAAAGAAGCTTCCAAGTTTGGTAAAAAATCCAGGATAGTTTATGAATCTAATAAATGTTTTATAAACTTTAACTGCAGACTGTATGTAATGTTAACTGGAAGAAAAACTAAGTCCATTTATAAGTAAAATACGGAAAAAGTGATTTTTTTTTTTACAAAATTTACTTCTGAATAATATCTTATGATCAGAAACAAGCTTTTGTCTAAGTTTGGTAGAAATCCAGGATAGTTTAAGAACATTATACAAATTTTAAAAACTTAAACCACAGAG
Organism: Mytilus galloprovincialis; assembly: GCF_965363235.1. NCBI lineage: Eukaryota > Metazoa > Mollusca > Bivalvia > Mytilida > Mytilidae > Mytilus > Mytilus galloprovincialis. Next base: position 45,791,341 of record NC_134843.1, on the reverse strand, counting down.
TGAATGTTTTGTTTCTGGCAAAAAAACTAAGTCCATTTATAAGTAAAATACAGAAAAGTGGAAATTTATTTTTACAAAATTTTCTTCATGATACTGTCTTATGATCATAAACAAGCTTCTGTCCAAGTTTGGTACAAATCAAGGATAGTTTATGAAAGTTATTAAAATTTTAAAAACTTTAACCACAGAGTGAATGTAATATTTCCTCGCAGAAAAACTAAGTCCATTTATAAGTAAAATACGGAAAAAATGGAATTTTATTTTTACAAAATTTACTTTCGGATACTTTCTTATGATCATAAACAAGCTTCTGTCCAAGTTTGGTAGAAATTCAGTATAGTTAAAGAAAGTTATTAAAATTTCAAAAACTTTGACCACAGAGTGAATATTTGTGGACGCCGCAGACGACGACGGAATGTAGGATCGCTTAGTCTCGCTTTTTCGACTAAAGTCGAAGGCTCGACAAAAACGCAATTTTCTCTCTTTTATGATTGCTTCTTGCATGTGAAATTACAATCGACACAAGAGATTATACCGTTTACAATTTTAGAGTTTGTCGTAGCCAAGCAAAATAGTCAATGAAATCAATTTTGTCCAATGAAAAATAAGCATAACAAAGTACAGGAAAGATGATTATGAAACTGTCATAGGTGTATTTTCCCTCCCGGTTTATTAAACATAATTTTTAGTATTTTTCAGTATTTCATATCTATTTTTTTATATGTTAGATAATTTTAGAATTATATGTTTATTGTCAAAAGTTGGCTTTATTGAGGAATTAAGTATATTTTTCAGTTTTCTAATTAAATTACAAATTACAATTTAATTAGAAAACTGAAAATATGTCATAGGTGCATTTTCCCTCCCGGTGTATTAAACATAATTTTTAGTATTTTTCAGTATTTCATATCTATTTTTTTATATGTTATATAATTTTAGAATTATATGTTTATTGTCAAAAGTTGGCTTTATTGAGGAATTAAGTATATTTTTCAGTTTTCTAATTAAATCACATAGGCAAATTAGAAACATTTGTATATATATGTCACAAATGTCTTTGAGTATATCTCTTTTCATAGTAATTGTAAATCTTGTTAATTAGGCAGACACCTGTCATTTGATAATTAGAGTTTAATCCTTTAATTGCATCTGATCTTAATTTCACTATTCATATTTTTACATTTGACATTTTGTATACAAAATCATTATTACTTTGATTAATTTGAAATTTGTGTCTCAGCTTGAGTTCTTTTCAGTTTTGGTATAAATAGTTCGTAGAAATTTTGATACTTCACTATTAGTCACAGTAGGGAAAAAGTCACTAGTGAGTCACCAGAGAAACATCATGTAGGGACAGTAACATCATAGTCACTTAGGTGACCATCCAGTAACGACAGTAAGTGAGTTCCAGGAACAGAGTACCTAAAAGTCAAGTAGGAGAAAAGAAGTCAGCTTCACAACTGTAACCAAACAGTTCGCTCTTCAGTATCCAACCGGTGAGGCAACTCAGGATATTCATTAGCTATCACGGATGTGGTTTCAGACCCAACAACTAGAACAGACTCAAACTTAACTATACAACAACTAAGACACAGTCACCGTTACAACAGTTAGAAGCGTGAAGGAGCTGGAGTGATCCTGCAGAGTACCGTCTTATTCCAGAGATGGGTCCGATTACTTTCAATGTAATTGATTAAATTACAATTACTTTGTCATTTGTACGATTAAATTAAATTAATGATTACTTCATTTCTGAAAGTGTCTGATTAAATTAATGATTACATTGGCAAAGTAATCATGATTACATCTGATTACAATGAATTAAAAAAAACACATTTTGAATGATGAGAATGAATTAATGTTTAATATATAACGTTAGTTCTTTTTAGAAAGAATTTTGTTTTATATATTTTAAAATGATAACTTCAAACTTCATCTATTTAATAAACCACAAAAGTTCACCTCAGACATACATGAACATTGTGTCACCCATTACACTTTATCATCATTGATCTCTGAATCATTTTGACTTCAATTGAATATGGCTTTATAAAGAGTTTGCTGTTTGTCTTCTGACCTCTTCCAGACTTTATATGTATTTCAAGGTGCAGTTTTTGGAAGATAAAACATGGATCAAATAAAGTTCACAGATAAAAATTATGAAAAAATTTAATAGAATTGTTTAAACAAATTGTAAACAAATTACAAGTACTATAAGTCAATGCAATTTACATGTCCAGTCCAAGTACATACAAAAATTTGCTTATATTACACAAGATATTTGTCCAACTTTTAATTTAGTTTGTGCTAATTAGATAAATTTTCACATGTCTGATTAATCTTTTTTCATATATATTGTCCTACAGCTATACTCAATTGGAAATTGCAATAAAAACAAACCTTAATTGGTTTCCTACCTGTCAATTCAAAGTTTACAATAATCGCAATATTAACAAAAGATTATAATTCAGGGTTAAAGAAAAATATAATATTGCTTAAATATAACAGGTTATTTTTATCAAATATATATATGTACATCTTTCAATTGTGCATATATGTATAATATCTTTTACTAAGGCCTTCTTAGGCTAATGATGACTTTTTTTAATATTGTAACAGTTTATTTTTTACTGAAGTATACAAATCAATTAACATGCTTGATAAAGTAAACCAAACTATCTTAACTTGTTAAATATCTATTAAATAAGAATACAAAAAGGTTCATTTATTGACCATAAACACAGTTGAAGATTTTGTTCATTGTAATCAGAATGTAATCAAAATGTAATCAGGATTACAGGGCATTTTGAAAAGTAATTGATTAAATTAAATTACATGTAATCAGATTTTTGGCTGATTAATGATTACAATGATTACTTGAAAAATTGTAATCAATTACAGCTGATTAACGATTACAATTACAATTACCCCAAGTCTGTCTTATTCCAGTCTTGGTTATTCAACGATCAGTAACAACAGATTGCCTAGCGATCATCTGAAACATTGGAATGCCATCAACCCGACAACAAAGGAAAGACCAACAACTCATCGGATCAAGACCTTCAACCCTGGAGCCAGTTCTATCTAAGGAAAATAACTATTTGGACAATTTCTTCTTACAAGTGCATTTCGGACAATTCCAGCTAGTGATTATACAGAAGTGATTAGACAATTCTTACGAACAGTGACATTTAAATTCTTTAGTGCATTTGTTTTAATTATTTGGAATTAGCTTTGGCATATATTGTTATTTATTAAATTGTTAAACGTTTTAGAGTATTAACTTTGCCACTTGTCTGTCGTAAGTCTATTTATGGACTGACCCCCTGTCCCTTGGGTCAAGCATGCATAGTTAGTCCCCCTCCCCTAGCAAAAAAGCATGCCACACTGGCCCTCGGTGACAAAACTATTAACCAGGGTAATAGTCTTTGAAACTATTGCTGGCAAATAGTCTGTGGAATGTAATAGCACAACTATTTCATTATTTTTTATATAGAAAAAACATACTGAGGTATAATAATACATGTATATTATAAAGGTTTTTATATATGACTTCAAAATGATATATATAAAAAGCAGGCAAGTTCATAAAGACCGTTGTAAATATAGTGTTTACACCCAACATGGCGACCAAGGATAACCCATATACCATGTGACATCAGGGATCTCCATAGTCTGTTTAATGATGGCCCCCACCATCGTTCAAATATATTGTACTGTATTGCGCCATCGTCAAATGACCCAGGCCATCGTTAAATTGTCTTCCACCATCGTTCAAAACTGTTGTCGTTTTTTATAGCCTGACGCCATTTTTTTAGCAATTATGTAGGTATGTAAGTGCATAACCCTTAGGCTTTTTCCATCGTTCAAAACTGTTGTCGTTTTTTATAGCCTGACGCCATTTTTTTAGCAATTATGTAGGTATGTAAGTGCATAACCCTTAGGCTTTTTTTTATATTATAATCCAATACAGTCAGGGCCGTAACTGGGGTTTGAATTCAGGGGAGGCAGGGGTTTGGGGGCCGCCGATTGAGGCCTCCTAGATAGGGGGTTGGGGGGCATAGCCTCCCCCCGATTTTTTTTTTCTCTCAGTCAATGGCTTAAAATGACCCGTTTCACTTTGATTTCCTTACTTTAAGAAACGTCAGTTTTGCTTGAACCTGGAAGCAATTTTTTTGCACAAACAAGCTGATATTGCTGTTCGGGGTGAGCCAAGGCTCCGTCTTGAAGGTTTTTTTCTCTTAGTAAAATGGCTAAAAATAACCTGTTTTCCTTCGATTTCCTGACCGTGACTGTAAGAAACATCAGTATTGCTGGATCCTGGGAGCAATTTTTATGCAAACAATTATTATCTCTATTTAAAGATATTTTTGTTAGAAATCAAACTGGTAAGTTAAAAAAACATATAAAGCAAGATTAAAGAACGCAAGATTTTTTTTTTATCGAGGACCTTGAATTTCAATATTGTTGAAAGCTGAACAGACATGTTAATAACTACAATCAGGTACTTTCTATGCTAGTATATACTTAGTATAGAAAGTCCCTGCTACAACAAATGGGAGGCATTGACCATAATGTTCTCATCGGGAGACGTTAAAAAACGACCCAACAGCTGATTCAGCCGGTAATGAATTTCCGATATCTTAAAAGATTCACAATACAAAGGTAACTTCCTCTGCTTAATTGAGCCCCTAAATAAATGTGAATAGTTATGTTTTATTCAAAATTGTCGAAGCAAAGTTTCATATATGTTCTCGTACGAATACTGAATAACACTGAGACGGACGGCCACACGAAAAAAATAAATAAAATAAATACTGAAACGGTTCACTTTCGATAAAAAATCCGGAAAATGACAGACATATCACGTATCATGATAACAATGTTAAAACTGTAAACTAGTGTTGTTTATAATATAAATTCAAGTTCTTTGTGTATATATTGTCAATATTTCATTTTATTACTTCAAAAAAATTTTGGTGTAGAAAATTCAGGGGAGGCAGTTGCCTCCCCTGCCTCATACATGTAGGTAGTTACGGCCCTGATAGTTTTTACCCCTGAGAGATATCTGGATTAAGATTGCTAAACACTTGTACCTGAGCTTGTAGTTTTCAGCAAATGCTTATGACAATTTAGATTAAATAAATAAATTAATAATCCAGTTACAAAGAAAACAGTTTAACAAGTCGAACACGTGCTTTTATTTTGACTTATGCAATCAGCATCCCCCTTTTTTTAGAAGTACAAAATAAGACGTAAAATATTAATATTATTTCACCCCAAGTAACTCTAGTACTGCTGTAACAATAACATAGAATTATTTTAAAAGTTAAAAAGTAAAAACAAATACAAAAATATTTGCTTTGAAGAAATATCGTATTTCCGAATTCATTTCGTAGTTTACAATCAAATTGATACGTCTGTATTTTCGGTTTCCTCAAGACTCGAGAAAGATGCTTGTTGCATAGCATCAATATGCTAGATAAAGTCATTAAAAACCTTTTCATTTGTCAACGTTTGCTTTACAAATCTCTTCAACCTTTTACATTACCCATAAGAATCGTTATGTTGTTGCTGCAAATCAGCCATACCTTTGATGGGTTCTGAATTTGACAGTGTCCATGAAAAATAAGCTCCACATGATTTTTAAGGATTACCAAAAATAGCAAGAAAACTACATGGGGACCTTCATGACAGCTTTTGGTCATTCTCAACTAAGGGGGGACCATGAAGGCTTTATATTTGAATGGTTTAATACAAGCGGCAATTAATGAAAATATTGATACATGTACAAAAAAAAATGTACTTCTATAATGAAAATTCAAATAAGTATAATTTAAATAAGCAATGAATTAGCATGTTCAACAATCGACCATTCCTTACATGAAGGGATGAGATACTTTCGATCACACTACACTGTACGGCGAAGACACGGTTTGTGATGGTGAAAGTTCCTCCATCATTCAATTTTCATCCATGGAGATCCCTGTGACATGGTCGCCATGTTGGATATACACACTTATTGACACTATATATCTATAACGATCTTTATGAGCTTACCTGCCTGCTGTAAATCATTTATAATTTATAAATTCACTTATAATATAATATTTTTTAATAATTAATATTTAAAAGTCAGAAATATGTGCTAAAATTAAAATTTCAACTGTTATTCGGTCATTAGAAGTGTTATTCGATTAATGACATTTTTTTTCAGTTACTAATGTTAGTTTCCCCTAAATTAGTGTCTGTAATTATGGCTGATTTCACTTGAAACTCTAACCAGGTGCTCTGCAGGGTGCAGCTTTATACGACCGCAGAGGTCGAACCCTGAACAGTTGGGGCAAGTATGGACAAAACATTCAAGCGTGATACAGCTCTGAATTTGGATTGTGATCAAATTTTTGACATTACATGGTTTTTTTTACACAAAACAAATGTCAAGATTTTACAAATCAATTAAAGATTTTTTCTTCAAACTTATTTAAATCTAAAATTAAATAGTTGACACAGCATAGGTTTCTGACACAGAATAAATGTGGTCTAATGAACTTAAAAATTTTTTTTTTGCCTTTGAGCAATTCACTATGCTGTTGAATATTAATCCTCTCAAAAAAATGTTTGAAGAAATTTTCTTTTTATTTATGAAATCTGAAATGAGAAAAATTTAACCCCCCCCCCCCCCCATTTTTTTTTTCACATCCCTGTTTCCCTTTTTCCAAAACTGATATCAATTCAAATTTCTAATGGAGTTTGCAACAATAACTACTCTTTTAAATACATCATAAAATATTAAAATGTAAAATAAAGTGCTTGTTATCACTGAATGGTAAAGATTGGTTGGTAGTAAAAGTGAATATACATTGTTTATTGTATAAAACAATAAAAAAAACTTCATCAGCAACATTTTATATTGGCAAATTTCCAATGAAGTTATTTACATAAAGTTATTGGCAAATAAAAATAGAAAATGACATCATAGTCATGTCTGGCAAATGTCCAACATGTATACATTATCTAAAAACATTTTAGATAAGATAAGGAAAAAAAGCTTCATCAGCAACATTTTATATTGGCAAATTTCCAATGAAGTTATTTACATAAAGTTATTGGCAAATAAAAATAGAAAATGACATCATAGTCATGTCTGGCAAATTTTCAACATATATTATCAACTACTATTCACTTAAACTAAAGTTATAGTGCGAAAACCAAGAAAATGCTTATTTGGGCCCTTTTTGGCCCCTAATTCCTAAAATGTTGGGACCAAAACTCCCCAAATCAATCCCAACCTTCCTTTTGTGGTCATAAACCTTGTGTTAAAATTTCATTGATTTATATTCACTTTTACTAAAGTTAGAGTGATAAAACTAAAAGTATTCGGACGACGGCGACGACGCCAACGTGATAGCAATATACGACCAAAAAATTAAAATTTTTGCGGTCGTATAAAAATCAACTTCAGAGTTTAAAGAGTGCACATGAACGCACTGGAGTTGCTTTTTCTTTCTCAAGCCTCAAGGGTAAGGCCCTGACCAAGCATAAACAAATGAAATAATCTCATAGGTTTGACGTCATTCAAGGGTTTCTCGAGTTTAACCCTGGCTCAGTGAGTGTTGTTATCGGGGTATGAGGTGTTAACTCAAGTGGTTCAAGTAAACTCAGATTGTTTAAACCTAAGTAAGTAAAGTTAGCTCAAGAGGTTCAAGTCTTCAATCTTCAACCTTTGTCGTGATGACATGGTAATCTCTCTTGTAAATTATCCTCTGAGTCTCTTGTAAAATTATTTTCACTAATGTAGTTACTCCTTTGTACTTAGATATATCTTTAAAATATTAAAGAATCAATGTATGAAGTGAAAAAAATGGTTAATCAGGTAATCGAAATGACATGAAAAGTTAAAAAATAATAAAAAGTTAAAAAAAATGTTCAAGTGAACTCGGCCAGTGAGACCCCTGCCCTGGTTTCTCTGAGATGCACAAATCCTAGAAAAAAAAGACCAGAAAGGACATTCTTCGAATACTCAAAGGGAAACTTCAATCAGATGAGAGAAGACTCAAGGGAATTTACTAGAGACCAATACTTCAATGGCCATCAAAACAACAGGAATGTAGAAGAAAACTGGAACATGATAAAACAATTTATACTACAATGTATATAGCTAGGAACCACCAAAATTAATGTACATGTACCAACTAAAACATCAAAAGGAAAACAGTTAATACCATAAATAATAATATCAAGACCATGATAAAACGAAAGAACAGAACACACGCAAGTTATAAAAAAAAACAACAGTATAAGAATAAAACGAAAACGGCAAGAATTAAGACGCACAATTAATAAGGAAATCGAAACAGCCCATAACAACTACGTCAACAACTTGATAGGTGATATAAAACATGTCAAATACAAAACCATTTTGGAAATATATTAACAACCAGAAGGTAGACAAACAGGGAATACCACCACTGAAAACAAAATAATAAGACCACCGATACAGACCAACAGAAAGGGGAGGCATTGAACATACAGTTTACAAGCGTTTATACCGAAACGAAATATGAATCTATTCCATACCAAAAACCCTTGTAGACAAAATGAGAAACATCACAGTAACAAGCAAAGGAGTGGAGAAGATACTTAAAAGTGTTAATGCGTCAAAAGCAATGGGCCCTGAAAGAAAACATCCCAGAGTACTGAAAGAATTGGCACCTAACATATCAGAGGTAATGGCTCATTTTTTCCAACAATCCATCAACAGAAGAACCATCCCAGATAAATGGAAAAATGCTAACATACATGTACATATGTATGCCCATTATTTAAGAAGAACGACAGAACCATCCCAAGTAATTACAGACCAATATCTTTAACATGTATCACTTGTAAACTATTAGAACACGTCTGACATTTGCTCGAACCTTATGCAGCATTTTGAAGATCATAATATCCTAAATAGCCGACAATATGCATTTAGAAGAAGACACAGCTGTGAAACACAACTTAATAACGTACTGTGGATTCATTAATTTTCATTGGATACCAATTTTCGTGGATTTTGTGGTTACAGGTGAACCACGAAATTAAATGTTCCACGAATGACAAATTTACTATAGGAAGCTTTAGATAGGCTAGTATGTAAAAAATGTATGTAGACTGCATCAAAACCACGAAATTAAATATCCACGAACATGCAAGTTTTCCCTAATCCACGAAAATTGGTACTCACGAAAATAAATGAATCCACAGTAATACATTACATGACTGGGCAACTGCCATTGAAAACAGGAAACAAACAGATATATTTATTTTGGATTTTGAAAAAGCATTCATCACCGTACCGCATGAGCTATAGGGTTGGCAAAAACCCGGGTTTTATGAGTATTGCCCAGCCCAGTGGGAAATACTGGGAAAACCTGGGTTTTACTGGGTTTTACTGGGAAATACTGGGTAATATAATATACTGGACTGAATTTTAAAGAGGATTCAGTAATCAAACACAAATACAATACATTTAAGATATATATAAACCTATTTTTAATTATAAATAAGTTTACTTGTTTGAGTCTTATGATACATGCACATGATGCATGTACAAATGTATACATTTGCAGGGATCTCCATGGCCTGTTTAACCATGGCGCCCCGCCATCGTTCAAATGTCATGCGCCATCGTCAAATGACTCGCGCAATCGTTAAATTGTCTTGCGCCATCGTTAAATGTCTTCCGCCATCGTTCAAAACTTCATCGTTTTTTGTAGCCCGACGCCATTTTTTTTATCAATTATAATAAAATGCATGTAATTGCATAACCCTGAGGCTTTTTATGTTATAATCCAATACAGTTCTAACGCCTGAGGAATATACGGATTAAGATCGCTAATCACTTGTACCTGGGCTTGTACAGGTAGATCAACAAACCAGACACGAGAATACTATCTGAGGATAGACGATTCATTTGTCGAAATAATCAACTAAGTTTTAGCAAATGATTATGATAATTTAGATTAAATAAATAAATTAATAATCCAGTTACAAAGAAAACAGTTTAACAAGTCGAACACGTGCTTTGTTTTGACTTACGCAATCAGCATCCCCCTTTTTGAAGAAGTACAAAATAAGATGCAAAACAGTAAATATTATTTCATCGCAAATAACTCGAGTACTGCTGTAACGATAATTTAGAATTACTTTAAAAGTTTAAAAGTAAAAACTTTAAATATTTCCTGTAAAGAAATATCGTATCGTAATTCCGAATTCATTTGGTATATTACAATCAAATTGATACATCCGCGTTTCCGGTTTCTATTCAGACTCGAAAGATACATGTTGCACAGCATCAATTTGACAGATAAAGTCATTAAAAACCTTTTCATTTATCAAAGTTTGCTTTACAAATCTCTTTAACCTTTTACATAACCCGTACGAATCGTTTTGTTGTTGCTGCAAATCAGCCATACCGGTAATGGGTTCTGAATTTGACAGTGTCCATGAAAAATAAGCTCCACATCATATGATTTTTAATCCCCATAACAATTACCAAAAATACAAGAAATCTACATGGGGACCTTCATGACAGCTTTTGGTCATTCTCGACTAAGGGGGGACCATGAAGACTTGGCATTTGAATGGTTAAAAACGGCAATAAATGAAAATATTGATACTTCTAATTCTATAATGAAAATTCAAATAAATATAATTTAAATAAGCAATGAATTAGCATGTTCACCATTCCTTGTATGGAGGGATAAAATACTTCCGATCGCGCTACACTGTACAACGTAGACACGGTTTGTATAAAAGGTGAAAGTTCCTCCATCTTTCAATTTTCATCCATGGAGATCCCTGCATTTGAGAAAGAATTATTCTAACAACTCTGAGATTTTTTGTCTTCAACTAAATATAGCTAGTATAAAGTATTTAACAATTACATGTAAGAAAGTACAAATGTACAAAACTCATTAATAAGTAATTATTCGGATTAGAACACACATATGTTTATATAACAATAATCAGCCTTTTCATTTCTATAAGAGTTAATGACAAGACCCTCTAGGGTGTTTGTTTAGCCATCATAATTGCATATAAAGCAATTTAATTTACATTCCTCATAAACACTGCAATAAAATGTTTGAGATTATTGAAACAAAGCTTCAAAATTAACAAGGAATTGGGCAAATCTTGCATTTTGCCTACATAGAATTTAAGTGGAGAAGGAATGAACTTGAATGTTTAATCTGCTAGAAATGACTCTCAATGGTTATCTGATTTAAAATGTATATATATTTAGCTGTAATACTATGAAACTACAACAAGTCTTTATTATTTTGTGTTGAAATAAGCTTTAAAATTCATATTGCCCAGTATTGCCCAGTATTAGAGACTGGAATAGTTTGTCAGCTGAACTAATTACAGCAACATCTTTGGCGAGTTTCAAAAGGTTGTTAAAGAAGAATCTCAATTTGTGTAGTAAAAAAATATATTCACGAGGACATGGTTATGAGAAAAAGATTCATACTAGATTATGCTTAGGGCTAAGTGCTCTTAATGACCACTTGTATAAATATAATCTAACATTAAATAGGTTTTGCGATTTCTGCCCAGGTAACTGCATTGAAAACACTGAGCACTATTTAATTCATTGCGCCCATTACACGAACTATCGGATTACTCTTCTACTTGGAATTAAGAATCTGCTTTGTCCAGATATAAATATAGCAATGTTGCGGGATCTATGTCCCAACTATCTGAGCAAAATATTAATAGAAGGTAGTGATGATTTGTCTGATGATACTAATTTAGAGTTGTTTGAGTGTGTGTTTCGATTTATTAAATCTTTGAACAGATTTTCTCGATAGCTTAAAAACTTTTTTTGACCTGATTGTGCTCAAAATTGTCTTTCCATAATCACTATTTTATATTACTGAATCATACATGTTTGTTAATTTGTGTGCATGTGAGTAAGAATGAGCGAGTGATTGGATGGGTGTGTAGTATTTGTATGTCTTGTCCTGTACATATTGTCTTGTCTTGTGTTTAACATGTTTGTATTCAAAACTTTGATAATTGTGAATCTGTATATATCTATGTTGAGGAGATCCACGCGTAGCCTCTGGCTGTTGGCAATCCTCTTTAAATAAATAAATAAAGAATTAAATTAAATATTGCCCAGTATTACCTGTTTCTGGGAGTATTGCCCAGCCCGGGGTTTTCCCGCCCAGTAAAACCCGGGCGGGTAATACTTTGCCAACCCTGACGAGCTATTAAAAAGTAAACTGCACAAATATGGTGTGCTGAAAAACATCTCATATTGGATTGACGCCTTCGTATCTACAAGATCTCAGTGTGTGGTAGTGAATGGGCCAGGGGTGAAGTCCAAAACATCGACAGTCCTATCAGGGGTACCACAAGGGACAGTTCTTGGTCCCATCCTATTTCTTGTCCATATTAATGACATAGCAGAAGATGACTGTAAAGAACTTCAGAAAGATATAAATACCCTTGGTAACTGGGCGACACATTGGGGTATGAGATTCCAACCCGTTAAATGCAATATGATGACATTGAGTCCAAAGAAGAAAATAACACCATTTAAATACACGTTAAAAGATACAGAACTCCATTTTTTAACATCTACTAACTAAATACCTACATGTATAGCTAGGAGTTAACATCACAAATGACCTACATGTACATTGGGGAAAGCACATACACTATGCAACAAATCTTATAGGACATTATGTTTATTAAAAAGAAACTTATCAGCATGCCCACTTGAGGTTAAACTCCTGGTCTCCAGGGATATAAAGGAATGATACGACCTGTCCTAGAATATGCTAGCCCCGCCTGGGACCCATATCAAATCTATCTTCAAGATCAACTTGAAAATGTACAAAAGAGCGGCTAGGTTCATAACATATAATTACAACTACAAACCAGGAAGTATGACTTCAATTTTAGACCAACTAAAATTACCATCATTAAAAGACCGCGGAACACAAAACAGGCTGATCCTTTTCTGTAAAAGTATACACGGCCAAGCAAACTTACCATCTGACCAACTGAAAAAAGCATCAAGGACAACAAAGAACATGCACAGTCAACATATCCTCAGACTTCAAACAAAAGCCTACACACTGAAATACAGTTTCATACCAAATACAATTAAAGATTGGAACCTACTACAAATGTAGAGGGGGGATAGGACCTTAATCGGGACTCCGGGATCGGGTGTATTTAAGCTCAGGATTTCGGGATTGACCCTTCTGGGATCCGGGAATTCTTTTTTTCGAATTTCGGGACCTTGCGATTTCATGTTTTTAAGCCCTGGATTTCGGGATCAGGACCACTCCTAGCCTCGTACGTACCACCAGATATTTTCACCAAAATTCAGACAGAAGAACCAACTAAAACCTTTAGCATAATTGTAAGGGGCCCCACTTAAGTAACTTACTTGACGCACACGCGGTGTATTAATATCCTTGAGTGCATCACCGTAAACCTATCAAGATCAAGTTTCCTACCCGCAAGAGATAGCTCTCTTGAAGTTGTTAGGTCTCATATGTTTCTGTGCCATGTACTATGTACTTATACTTTTTATTTAATTGATTAATAAATCGAAACGCAAAATTACCTGCAAAACTATTGGAGACATCGAGGACACCTTGTCGGTTTGCTCCAAGAAGGACTCCGACAACTCTTTTCATATTTCCAACCTTTCCCATTCTATTAAAATGATCTACCACACTCAAAAGAACGAGTGGATGAACAACAACTTTAGAAATTTTAGAAGGGTCTGTTGGTGGCATGTTCACTGTAGTATTTGTCTGTAGTATTTGTAGGGAAACTATATCACTAACATCACAAATTTACTGAATCATGCTCAAATATTCAACTTCCGGTCTGGTCGGTGGCGCTGCTTATGATCTCGGCCTATACAGGACATCTCGGCACACTACAGACGCAGGACATGTACATGTCAAACGCGGCATAGTACAAAATCGGCCTATACAAAATCGGCACATTAGCTATATATACTCAGCCCATTGATGAATATGGTTATGGAAATGGTTCAAAAAAAGCAATTTAATTTTTATATAATAACAACAAAAAAACGATGAGAAAAAAATATCAATAACTCTTTTACTATAGGTGAGAAATGGAGCATGTTATTATAGTATTAATGAATGTGTGTTTTTATAATGGCCCTGTTATATGTCCAAGGTCTGTAATAATGGTCGAGGAAGTCTGTAATGGCCCGAGGCAACGCCGAGTGCTAGCCTATTACAGACATCCGAGGCCATTATTACTGACCGAGGACATATAACAAGGCCATTATAAAAACACCCATTTCTTAATACATTTATTAACCAACTGAACAAAAGTGTATGTGTTGCTGCTAACTTGATGTACTGTCTTACTCTTTTAATGACAGTTTAGTTTGAACAAAATAATTTGTACTTCACCATTATAAAGCTTTAATATACCAAATATCCATGATATTAAGTTGAAAGACTGAGATATGTGTTAAAAAACAGGATGAACAGTGATCCCTTTATATGGTTCTTTAATGTTAACAAGGATTATAGTTCAAAGTGTCTGCATTGTTTATTTTCATTGTTTTATATATGTAAACTGTATATTATGTATAATGTTTAAAGCCATTGGCCCATATGGGCGTAAAGTGCTTTTCAGTAAAGTAAAAAAAAAGTTAACGTTGGTTGCTGGTTACTAAATTAAATAAAATACAAAAAGGTATTATACTCTTTACAACTTAGTTTTATTAACTTTATTAAAAACCCTAACAGGGCTTAATACAGACAAACTGATTAATACAGGACCATTACAGAAAAACAGGGCCATTACAGAAAAAACAGGGCCATTACAGAAAAACAGGACCATTACAGAAAAAAACAGGGCCATTACAGAAAAACAGGGCCATTACAGAAAAACATATAATTTTTAATACTAGAAACAGTCACTTTTGGCAATAATGCACTTATTTGGTTAATAATAATTTATCACGGTTTCCATTACCTTCCCCTTATAACAACGAATTTTCTAAATACATTGTAAAAAACGCTTTGGTCGTCAGATTTTAATCCAAATTTTCAAAATTAAATATTATGTTACACAGGGATAGATACATGAATGTCAGTTGTGACATGAATAAGAAAACACTTAAAGGGAAATTCCGCGATTTTTTACTTATCATCTAATTATGTTCATCTTACTGACTTAAAAAACACATTTGCAAAGTTTTAAATTTATATTCCTTCTAATAACGGAGAAAATCAAGTATTTGTAACTTTTTTGGTTGAATTCTCGAGTGGGTCGTGACGTTTTAGCCCGATTTGTTGAATTCTGGGAAAAAATAAAATCTGTTTAACTCTTATAGCTTATCGACAATATACGTAATTAAAAGCGCACAGCTGACAAATGGTCGTAGTTATTAACCACACTATAAGAATGAACGAAAATGAATATGCATATACCGTTTTGTATTGATTGAATTAAACTCCTATAAAATTATCTCTAGTAAATGTTTTCGAATAAATTTCATTAATTATTGTTGAGATTTTTTTCATAAAATATTTATTGAACATTTTTACTGATATTGAACTGAAAATATTTCAGTTCTATTTACCGTTATTGTTTTGATAATCATTTCAATGCAACTAAGTTTCCCTTTAATTATATAAAAAAAAAATGTTTTATTTTAACTATTAAATTATTAATAGATAACGCAACTTAATTCTATTTAATAGATATCAATAATGATCAAATAGTTGTTCAAGGTGCCAAGAAATATATCCATTGCATCCATTTATCAAGGCTAAGAAACAATTTCCTAACCTGTTTAAAAATAATACACGTTAATGTAATAAAAAGAAGACATAATGCAAGATCTTTCTCCTATATATTCAAACAAGTGTCAACAAATTATTAGTGACTTTTTGTCCTGTGACTTTATGTTGTCCTGTGACTTTCTGTCCTACATTTTTTCCTGATCATTGATAATATGCTAGCTATGACTGCCTTATGTTAATGATCAGCATTATATTCAGTGCTCACAACATTATATGCAGTGCTCACACCATTATATGCAGAGCTCACAACATTATATAAAGTGCTCACAACATTATATTAAGTGCTCACAACATTATATTAAGTGCTCACAGCTCACATCATTATATGCAGTGCTCACATCATTATATGCAGTGCTCACAACATTATATGCAGTGCTCACAACATTATATTAAGTGCATGCTCACAACATTATATGCAGTGCTCACAACATTATATGCAGTGCTCACAGCATTATAAGCAGTGCTCACACCATTATATGCAGTGTTTACAACATTATATTAAGTGCTCACAACACTATATTAAGTGTTCACAACATTATACGAGTGGTCCAAACATTATATGCAGACTTTTCAAATGGTGTAAGTAGATCTACAGGTGTCATAACAATAGTAAATAAAGATTTAAAACTTTTTAAATCTCATAGGGTTCCAACACCGCTAAAAGGTAGACTAATCCACAATAGCTACGTCTATAATGATACTGTCATAAATCTTCTGAACCTTTATGCACCACAATGTGGTTTGAGGGAGGAACAACGATTATTTTATGACATTCTACTAAACTATGTCTCAAATGTAGAACAATATAGTTCAAAAAATAAATATATATTGACTGGAGATTTTAATTTCATAGAAGACAAAATAGATTCAAATAACATGAATTGTAGACTTAACAAATATATACTTGATAAATTTAAAAGTATCAAAGATACTCTGAAAATTAAAGATGTTTATAGAGAAATTCATAAAGACAAGGCAAATTTTACATGCTACAACATCTCTGGTTCACGTACTAGAATTGACAGGTTTTATGCAGATAATGAATTTATTAATAAAATAAGTGAAATTAAACATATTCCATATAAAAAGTCAGATCATAAAATGGTTCAAATTAACATACAATATAAACGGCAAAAATGGGGTCGTGGGTTTTGGAAAATGAATAATAGTCTTCTTGAAAATGAAAAATATACCGTATTAATATCAAATATTATCAAACAATGGAAAGAAGATAAACTGAAATATGACCCTCTAAAAGGTTGGGACCTCTTAAAAAAACAAATAAAAGAAACAACAATAAATTTCTCAAGGGTTCAAGCAAAAATTAGTAAATCAAAGTTGAATAAGTTATATGACTCACTTTTAGCTGAAGAAGCAAAACCCTCTCAAAACTGCTCTATAATAAATACAATTAAGGACGAAATAATAGCAATTGAAACAAAAGAGAAAATAGGTACATTAATCAGATCACGTGAGTGTTTTTATAAAGAAGATATCAAAAATATCGAAATCTTTAAAATAGCAGAAGAAAAAAGAGGCACAAAGAAGGAAATAAAATCATTACTTGATAAAAACAATAAAGCTACTGACGATAAAAATTCAATATTACAAATAATTCTAGATTTTTATTCTGAGCTATATACTTCTGATGGCTTTAATGATCAAAAGGTTGATGAATATCTAGGGAAAATAGAATTAAATGAATTAAAAGAAGAAGATTGGTCAGTTTTAAACCAATTTATAAGCAAAGAAGAATGTCTAAATAATATTAAAGATTTCGAAAACAATAAATCCCCAGGTATAGATGGCTTAGGTAAAGAGTTTTATCTAAAATTTTGGAATGTAATTGGGGATGAAGTTGTTGAAATTGTAAATAATATATACTTAAAAGGGGAATTAACCGAAACAATGAAAATGGGTATAATCACATTAAATTATAAAAATAAAGGGGATAAAAAAGACCTAAAACAATGGAGACCTATAAGCTTATTATGCTTTGATTATAAATTAATTACAAAAACTTTAGCTAAAAGATTATCTAAAGTAATAAATAAACTAGTTGATATAAAACAAACAGGAGCTGGCGAAGAAAAAAATATTTTTGATAATATTATCTCGATTTCAGACATTTTCGACCATATGAATTTGAACGATATAAAAGGTTTTTTAATAAATTTTGACCAAGAAAAAGCATTCGACAAGATTAAACATGAATTTCTTATTAAAGTTTTAAAGAAAATGAACCTACCAGTAGAATTCGTAAGATGGATTAAGATACTATATAAAGATATAAAAAGTAAAATACAAGTCAACGGTCAGTTAACAGAAGAAATTTTAATTACAAGATCAGTTAGACAAGGCTGTCCGCTCTCTATGAATTTATATGCCTTAGCTATTGAAACACTGGCAAGCTCAATAAGAAGAAATAAAAACATAAAAGGCATTAACATTCCAAATTTAAAAGATCCAATAAAACTTTTCCAACATGCTGATGATTGTACAACAATAACAACAGATATTAAAGATTATTACTTATTTATGAATGAATTTGAAAAATTTGGTAAAGCATCAGGAGCAAAGATAAATAAAAACAAAACAGAAATATTAAATATTTGTAATGCCCCAGAAGAAGACGCTTGTTTAAAACTTTTAACAAAGGAGAGCGTAAAAACACTGGGCATTTGGTTTGGTAAGTCGAGTCAGAGTCAAAGTTGGCTACCCATTATTCATAGTATAGGAAATACAGTAAAAAAATGGGAAAATAGAAAGCTAAATTTTAAACATAAACTTATTGTTATAAATACCTATATCATAAGTAAAATCTTATTTGTTGCTAGAGTTGTGTCCCCTTTACCTGAATATATCACACAAATAAATAGATATATTTACACTTTCTTTTGGGGAAGGAGTAACTCGGAATATATAAATAGAAAGTCTCTATCACAAATGTATGATAGAGGTGGACAACAAATACCGTATATAAATCTGAAAATAGATGCCATGCTTCTCCAAAGAGCAACTTGTTTTTTACAAGGAAATACATCTGTTTGGACATGTTTTATGATATATTACTTAGGTTACACATTAAGGGAGTTTAATGCAGAATTAGGAAATAATAAATATCAACATACTATGATCTTACCAAGAGTTTATACAAAATTAAAAGCTCTCTTAATAAATCATAAGAATAAAATTGATCTACAAAGTATAAACCCCAAAAATATTTATAAGAAAATTCTCGAAATTGATAATCATAAACATAAAATTGAAATAAAGTTTAGCTATGTCGATTTTACAGATATATGGAGTAATATTAGGAATATCAAAAGCAATTACCAGCAAGATTTTATTTATAGAGTTGTGCATAATGCTCTTCCTACTAAAGATAATCAAAAAAGACGAAATTATAGTAACGTTTTTCCGATATGCTTTTTCTGTAACTCGGAAAATGAAACACTAAATCATTTACTGCTACATTGTAAAAAATTAAGACTATTCCGAAAATATATAAATGACTTCATTAGAATAGAAATAAATGATGAAACTTTTGTTTTAAATGAATTACACTGTTTGTTATTTAACATACCACAGGAACTTTTCCCATCTATGTATGCATATGTTTATTCAATTTATCAAATCAGTTATGTAAACAATTCAGGTGGTTTAATACATACTCTTAACACCACATTTCATAGAAATAGAGATATATATTTAGATAAAAACAATATTACTTAGTAAAATATGTTACTTATTGTTATAATTTGTGTGTATATGTTATATATTTTTTTTCCAATAAAATACTTTAATGTTCGGAGCACAATGATGACAAAATTTTGGCCACATATACCTCTTCCACCAACATGAGAATGAAGGTTGAGGCCTGCATCCCAATATTTTTTATTATGAATAAATTGTTTTTAAATTATTGGTTAAATATAGCTTTTTTAACTCACTAGACATCCGTTAATAAATAAAGCACAAAACCCAGCTTCTTTCTATGCATATATGTTCATCACTCTTTAACAGCTATTAATTATTAATATTATATACTAATCATATTACTGTATTAGTAAAAAGTTAAGTCATATTGCGATTATCGTTTTAAAATTGTCTTCCAAACCCATCAGTCTGAGTGCTCATTTAAAAAAAAGTAAATAAAAAAAAAAAAAAAAAAAAAAAAAAAAAAAAAAAAATATGCAGTGCTCACAACATTATATGAAGTGCTCACAACATTATATGAAGTGCTCACAACATTATATGAAGTGGTCACAACATTATACGTTTTTTGTTGTATGATGAGATTGATGTATGATGAGATCATTCGGTAAACTTCGTTTTTTAGCGGAAACTTACCGAATCCATAATTGGTAAATTACGGTAATGCCCAGCAAACAAATTTAAACAGTTATTAAAGTCAATCATGTTATCATAAGGCAGTATACAATATTTAAAACTGATTGAAATAAGTAAGGAAAAGATGAAACTAAGAGGTGAATGATTGAAGTAGTTCTGTTCGTCGTAAGAAAAAACGAATGGCAAAATGTAAGTTAAATAATAAAATGTTTATTTAATGAAATATCGAAGGAAATTTTGTATGATATATTCCTCGAGTTCATTTCCTACTGAAGAACTTTAGAAAGGTGCCACTTTATACTCAGTTTTAAAAAGCTTAATTACCTTTTAAATAAAACAGTCAGCTTTCTATAACACATAAGACCGTACACATAAGTGCCATATTACGCTATAGCTTAGGCAGCAACCATTTGATTTTCTGGGGGGGGGCTATGGTTTTTTTTGGAAAAAAAAGTTTGTTTCCAGTTTTTGGAGAAAAAAAAAATTTGTTTTTGAATCTGAGAAAAAAAAATTGTTTGTTTCACCCTCAGCTGCCACTATATGTAATGCTAAAATTGAAAGAAAAAAATTGTTTTCGACTTGTCGCGAAAAAAATAGATTGTTTTTCGCCGCAGGCGAAAAAAAAAGTTTGTACAGAAAAAAAAACCATAGCCCCCCCCAGAAAATCAAATGGTTGCTGCCTTATATATGTCATTATAGAGTCATTTTTTGGCATCGATTTTCAGAATTTGGCATTTTTACATGAATAAGTATCTATCAGATATGGAAAATGCAGTTTAAAGCATTTCATTGTAGGTGTTTAACATAACTTTACATCAATTATTCCATTTTTTTACAAGCTTTTTAGCACGCCAAGTAGTTTGTCTTCTAAGTATGATCAGCAGTCTTATATAGAAATATAAACTTTCATAAGAAAAATTTACCCTTTCAAGACCCAGTTTAACATCTTCATTAAAGTTATCATCTCTTATGAAAACGGAGTTTGTGGGATGAATAAAACGTTTACTACGTTTGTTCGTCAGTTTGCACGGTTAATATATATAAAAAAAGTGGTATGCTTGCCAATGAAACAACTTTCCACAAGAGACAAAATGACATCACAGAAATTAACAACTAAACGGCCACAGTACGGCCTTCAACAATGAGCAAAGCCCATACCGCATAGTCAGCTATAGAAGGCCCCGAAATGATAAACGTAAAACATTCCTAATTTATGTACAAACAAACGATCGAAAAACTAACATGTATATAACACATTAACAAACGACAACCACTGAAATAAAGGCTCCTCCTGACTTGGTACCGCCACATATATACAGAATGTGCGGCGGGTTTTAACATGTTAGCGCGATACCAACCCTCCCTCTAACCTGGGACAGTGGCGTAACAGAACAACATAAGAACGAACTATGCCGGAAAATCAGTTGTAAAAGGTTTAACTCATCAGATGGGTACAAATATAAATACATCTAACAAGAAAATAGAGTGGACGTGGGCGGGTACTTGTATATCCTAACAACAAAAAGACACTATAAGTACTGATCTGAGAGTACTCGCAGTTACTGACAGCTCGTTCAAAGCCACTAACAACTAATAAAAAAAACATGCATCTAAGTTTTGCATTTAGGTAAAGATTGAAACAAACTGTGAGTAAAAAAGAATGATTTACTATTATTGGATAGTAACGACTGTCCATGAAAAAAGAGTCATTTTCAATGCACTTCAACTTTGTACTTGTTTGGATTTATAAATATTTTGATATGAGCGTCACTGATGAGTCTTATGTAGACGAAACGAGCATCTGGCGTACTAAATTATAATCCTGGTACCTTTGATAACTACTTGACCTAAATTAATTCTGGTTAAGGTACATTAAGATACAAAATATAATCAACTACAAGTCATAGAAGAATAATATCTTTTAGATCGCACTTCTTTGATAACAATGGACCTCGAAAAAAGATTCAAATTTGTGTTTAGGTCCAGATGATAGCAACAACACATAAAAGAGGAATGCTATTTGTTGCTGAGCACTTCTTTGATTTGATTTTAAGTCCACACAATTTATTTTGTAACAGAAGCACAAAAAAAAACGATACTCGTTATTATGTCAATATATAATCGTAATATAATTATATAAATGGAAAACTTCTAGTATTGTTTTACTGTGAATTCTTCTCGTTGTTGTTATTGGCGTTCTAATTCTTCTCACATACAAGCTTGTCTATAGTCTGGGGATTTCTGTTATTTTTGCTACTAATTTTTTTTCCATATCCCATGTTAGGATCAATGTAAAAGATTGAAAATTTCATATCTGAATATTTTTTTCCTTATCTGGAAAGTTACAAAAATGTACTTTTGACGACGGATCTTGATTGTTTCTGTGGGGCTTCTTTCTCATGGATATGGATCACTCACGGGAAAAAAATTGGAAAATTGTCGAAACTAATTTGACTTTTATGTATAACATAGTCCAAATTATATTCTTAAAAGAATTTAAATTCACAAACTTGTTATTTTGCACCAAACATTGCTGTGACATGCCTTTTTAAAATATGATTGAAAATCGTAAATGTTTAAGTAAAATTCTTTTTGCAATTGCTGACCAACATTGATAAAAAAAAAATGCAATGAACAGTATACTTCTGACAGATATTTAGTTCTCCTTGAAAAATACTGGGTCATAACATATCTTAATTACAATCCCGAGTAATCTGAATATATTTATTCAGAAATGCACAATACATGTGTATAAATCTACATGTTTTAATACGATTGCAAGAAACAATGGGAAAAAAATGGTCGTATATTGCTATCACGTCGTCGTCAGCGTCGCCGAAGACAGATTTTTTCCGGATAATAACTTTTGTTTAGGTAGCACTCCACAGTTAGAAAATAAAATTAAAAATGAGCCACAAAATGTTTTATCATCTCCTATTCCTGGATTTCTAATACATTAACCTAACTGTTTGTGTTGTACATGTGCATATGTATGTAATCAGTATATTCCATAGATTTGATTTTCAAAAGTTAAAAGAGTGAAAATTAATTCCTTTTATGTGTATCCATGGCAACATTCTGCATTTATTTACCATAAAATATTGCAAAAAGGGGGGTGGACAAAATTTGGATCAAACTAGAATTTCAATGCCTTTGAGTGATACCTTTTTAGAAACTGTTTTCATAAATCTTCCTAATAATCAAATAAAAAATGGGTGTCTTTCGCCTCATTTTTTCGTAAAATCCAATCACAAAGTTCGTGCGATAAAAAGTTTGAAAAAAACATTACAATAATTGCCGGACCAATGTATGGTAGGGACATGCAAATACGGACTGTCATACAGAAAACAGCCTATATTACATACATTACATAATCTTGATGTTCATATAAACCCAATACAAAGGCTATTTTGATGCTCAGCTATCCAAAAATGAATGTTGTTGCACACTAGCTCTCATATTTGAAAAATCCACAGGGGCCAAAATGCTAAACTACACACCTAACTGTGGAGTGCTACCTTTAGTAAATATAAATCAATCAAATTTTAACACAAGGTTTATAACCACTAAAGAAAGATTGGGATTGATTTTTTTTTTGGGGGGGGGGGGGGTATGGTCTTTAACTGTTTAGGAATTAGGAGCCAAAAAGGGGGTCGAAATGAACATTTTTGTAGTTTCCGGTCATTAAGTGTATGAATCTCTCTGAAATTATACCACAAGTTTCCAAACTACAAAAGGGATGGTTATGATTTGCTCGGAGGGGTAGGTGGGGGAGGTGTTATGGCTCAAACCGTTTAGGAATTAGAGGCAAAAAAGAGGGAAAAACAAGGGTTTCTTGTCTTGGTTAATGGTCAATTAAGACAATTTGAAACCAGTGCAAGGAAGGTATTCCAAATATATTAAGGTAATCCAGACATGTTTGATTACCTCCCTTACACTGCTTTAAAATTATGTGTAAAGATTTTTTTCCCATATCAGATTTCAGAAATTAAAAAGAAAAAAGTGGGGGATACATTTTTTCTTTTCTTGAGGTTGGGTCAGTATGTAACAGCATAGTATATTGCACAAAACAACAAAAAAAGGAGGGTATTTTTTTTAATTTTTGGAGGGGGTGGGGCAATTCGCAACAGCGTAGTGCAAAAGCAAAAAATTAAGTATAAATTCAAATTATATAACCAATTTTTAGTTCTTTGACTACAGTTATTCTGTGTCAGAAACCTATTATGTGTCAAATATTTAATTACATTCCAAATTCAGACCTGAATCAAGGGTGAATAGTGTGTCCATTTTTGTCCGAACGGTTCAGGGTTGGACCTCTGCGGTCGTATCCAACTGCGTTCAGCGAAGCAATTTAATAAAGACTTAAATATAAATGGTGAAACTGATCCTCAAAATAAGTTTAAACTGCCCTGGTGTGGAATAAATTTGTGTTAAATTGATCATACTTCTTAATTTACTTATTTCAATCAGTTTTAAATATTGTATACTGCCTTAGTGATAACATATATAATAATAACTGTTGAAATTTGTTTGCTGGGCATTAATTTACCGTAATTTACCAATTATGGATTCGGTAATTTCCGCTAAAAACGAAGTTTACCGAATGATCTCATCATACATCAATCTCATCATACATCAATCTCATCATACAACAAAAAACGTATAATGTTGTGACCACTTCATATAATGTTGTGAGCACTTAATATAATGTTTTGACCACTTCATATAATGTTGTGACCACTGCATATAATGTTTGGACCACTGCGTATAATGTTGTGAGCACTTAATATAATGTTGTGAGCACTTAATATAATGTTGTGAGCACTAATATAATGTTGTGAGCACTGCATATAATGTTGTGAGCACTGCATATAATGGTGTGAGCACTGCATATAATGGTGTGAGCACTGAATATAATGCTGATCATTAACATAAGGCAGTCATGGCGTTCCATAGATATAGTTGTTAGTTTGATATTTGTGATCAAGAAAACAATACCAGAAACAACACTTCTTACACAGGTTTCAATAAATCTCATGATAATATTCAATTTTAATTGGCAGCATTTCTGATAGACCAGAAAGGATTTTAAATTGTCAGATCACTGGAAGAAACAACAGTCTTAACAACTCGTAAAGAAATTAGGGTGTATATCGCAAGATTCAACGTTCAAGATTTAAGAATTATCCGTACTCAAATGATTTGTTCAAATATATCATGTTCAGTGATTTAGTTCTTTTTAACACCATCACAAGAACGGATAGGGTAAGCAATGTCATCCAATCAATGAAAACCTATCTATTCAATGGAGAGTTGTCTCATTGGCAATCAAACCACATAATCTTATATCTATTAATCACTCAAAGTTTCTCGGGCCCCCTAAGTATTATTTTGTTAGGTTACTGTGGTAGAGTGGATTTTCTGCCATTTACCCTGGATGCATTATAGTATAACTAATCGCCGTATTTGAATATAAAAAATAAGACAACGCGTGACAGAACGACGCATTGATTAAACGAGAGCGGCGTTCGGTCACAAGTTGTCTTATTTTTGATATTCAAATACGGCGATTAGTTATTCTTTTTATTACATTGGCAAATGCCTTTTTTTTTTTTATGAAATTAATGTAGAAAATGTAAGGAATTATATTTTTTTCCGACGCAATGACAATTCGACGTCTTAACAATGCTTATTGTTGTATGACGTCAGAGAGTGAAATAACCACGTTTATCATATACTTGTATGAAATATTACTAAAATTTTACACTTCAATAACATTTAAAAATATTAAAAGGCTATTAAAGGTTTGCTAGGTTTATTGAACAGATTCCTAAGAATTTCCTAAGCGGGCTGATAAAGGGACCTTTATTGACTGCTTCCGGAATGTTATCACATGCCTTTCCGTTAATTCCCGTGACGTTTATCACATGCAACTTCGTGCATTTCCGGAAATTTGTTCGCAAACGACAAAACAGTGCGGAAAACCGCAAGTGATTTAATACTTTTCACAAAATAGTTGACGAGCAAATATATGTTGTGACAAGATAAATAAAATGCTTGTATTATCAATAAATTAAAAAAATATTCGTAGAAAGACAAACTTTAGTCAATAGTTCTTGTCTGTATTTCTTCTGCTGAAGTATATGATAAAAAGATCATTACATGTCATTTTTCATATCAGACCCTTTATCGGCCCTCGTTCATGATATCATCCCTCGAGCCTGCGGCTCTTGGGCCGATATCATGACCTAGGGCCGATAAAGGGTCTGATATTAAAAATGCCATGTAATAATCTATACTTATTTCACATGTGAAATTATCGGTTTTTATTTAACTGGGAAATCAGTGTAATTCATTGCAACCAATGTAATAATTGATTATATTATATGTACTAATTCTAAATATCTATTGCAGATGATTTATTGAAGTAGGTGATTCGTTTGCAATCTACTTGTGAGTAGGTCTTATGTTATTGGTCATTGGTGGTCTTGTAATATTATATATATTAGAGGGAATTTAAATTAATGGCAGGTCAATTTTGGTCTTTGTTTACAAAAGTTTAAATAGTTTAAATATTTAGTATCCAGTTTTTGTAGTTACTTGTCATAGAAGGATTGAATCATTGATATTGGATACATTTATATTCAGTCAGGAACCACAAATATAGTATATTTTGGTAAGTTACATTTATTTACATTGAGACATGCAAGATAAAAGTAAGTTTCCCCTATGTCCAAGTGAGTGTGAGATTTTTGTTTGAGAGATGATTATATGATTTGATCGTTTTGAGAGTTTTTGTGTATTTGTTGTACGGGTGAGTTTGATTTATTTTAACAGTGACCTTGACCTATGTTATGGTATGGTATTGTCAATAATGACGTAGAGATTTAAATGTAAACAAGTCAGATGATATTATATTTGTTTATAAATGAAAGTACCTTTTTGTAAAGATTTATTTGTTTAATAGAATCTTGTACTTATAATTATATTATTGATTTCAGATCATGATATTATGTATTGACATAGATCCATGGATCGACACTAGGATAGAAGTTTGCTAGTGTAGCTGTTGATGTTAAATATTGTACAAACTCAGTTCCACAAGTTTAAATTGACTGCATTTGTATTTTATTTATGTTTACCTGTATAACTTGACTATGATAGATATTTCATTGTCACTTTGGAAATATTACACTGGGATTATCTTCCCTGATTATGAACATTCAAGCTAGATTCACATGAAGTTAAATATTTATATTTTTATTGATGATAAATGATGATTCATTTATATTATATTAAAAGACATTATATACGTAGCTCAAATTATCTGTAATGATAATTTGTATGTAGTTATTGTTTATTGTTTGTAAATTTACATTTTGATATTTTCCAACCGTATACCGTTTGTACAGAAATTAAAATCTTTATATGGATTCAGTCGGATCGATCAACAAAAAACCAATCCATGCCGTACAGATAGACGTAGTAGGTGGCGTATCCGCGTTAACATGCACCCAAAAACCATTGTATCGTGGGGAGTGTTATGTCGATTATGTCTGACCAAACTGGCCCTGAAAGCAGCCGTTGTGAAGAAGTAAAATCCAAAATAGTAAACAAACCAAAATCAACTCACCAAAACCAAGATGGCGGCCTCCATTCGGCGTCCTTACTACCTGTTCCTGACCCACGGCAGAAATTATTTAAACGCTCATCAATCGCCTTCGGGCACCGAGCCGACCGTGCGAGGGCTGTATAGCCAGTCAAGGTCGTTAAACACTTCCATATATATAACAAAAAGCTATCATTCAGTCCACGCAGTCACGTCTCAGTCAATACAGCTGAACGGACGTGCTGGTCCAGCTCTCCTTTACCCGTTATCTTCGTTGAGGGTTTACATCAACGACATACTATTTTAGATGACAGAAACCAATCCAAGCCGTTCAGTAGACGTAATAGTTGGCATACCCGCGTTAACATGCACTCCAAAACCATTGTATCATGGGGAGTGATATGCCGATTAACGTCCGAGGGCTGTATCCTAGGCGTTGGATGATTGACCTTCATTTCACTGCTCACGTCTTTGATCCTGATAACGCTTCCTGTCATCTATAATACTACGTCCGAGATTCAGCTACCAGTACTCCATCATCGAGGTTAGCGGGCTGCCAAGCTGACCAAACTGGCCCTGAAAGCAGCCGTTAGTAAAGAAATAACAACAAAAATAGTCAACAAAAGAAAATCAACTCACCAAAACCAAGATGGCGGCCTACATATGGCGTCCTCTACTACCTGTACCTGACCCACGGCATAAAATATGACGTAGTAGTAGGCGTACCCGCGTTAACATGCACTCCAAAACCTATTGTATCATGGGGGAGTGTTATTCCGATTAACGTCCGAGGTGTTGGGTTATTGACCTTCATTTCACTGCCTCTCGGCTTTGGTCCTGATAACGCTTCTGTATCTGTATCTGTATTTGTATAGTACTGGAAATGAACTCAAAATACTGAGTAAAACTTATCCAGGAAGTGTGTGTGCGCCACTGATGTAACTAGTCTCGCGATATAACTGCCTTAAAACTTTCCACAGTTTTACAGTTCACGGCAGTATTTGGTAGTAAGTTCCAGTCGATGATAGTTTGTGGAAAAAATGAATGCTTATATATGTCAGTATTTGCTGATAAGAGATAATTTGTTTGACGTTTGAAGTTTTGGATGGTCTAGTATTAAATTCTATGTGATGTTCAGTGGGGATGGCTACCAGGTCGTTCACTATTTTGTACAGTAGTACCAGTCGTTGTTCGCGTCTTCTTTCCACAAGAGGTTTCCATCCAAGGTCCTTCATCATGGAGGTGACACTACTCGTGCGTCTATAGTCTTTGAAAACGAATCTAGCTGCTCGTCTTTGTATGTTCTCTATGCGGTTTATGTCTTTTTGTAGATATGGGTCCCATACAGTGCCTGAGTAATCTAATACTGAGCGAACAAGCGAGATGTAGGTGGTTTCCTTAAAATATTTGTTGCAATGTTTAAGATTCATTCTGATAAGGCAGCAACCATTTGATTTTCTGGGGGGGGGGGGGGGGGGGCTATGGGTTTTTTTTCTGGACAAATTTTAGCATTACATATATTGGCAGCTGAGGGTGAAACAAACAATTTTTTTTTCTCAGAATCAAAAACAAATTATTTTTTTCTCCAAAGATTGGAAACAAACTTTTTTTTCCAAAAAAAACCATAGCCCCCCCCCCCCCCCCCCCCCAGAAAATCAAATGGTTGCTGCCTAATGTGAGATGACCATTTCAAATTATCGCTAATGATTACACCTAGGTATAGATTTTCACTGAGCTTTCTGTGTAGCTCTTTTATGTTGTTTAAATTTTGTCCAGTCATCTGGCTTTCCTGTATGTTTAGCTTTCTGAAACAGTTTGTGTTTTCTCCTAATTTTCTTTTTTACGCTGTTTGATAGCCAAGGTAGATTATGTCTCTTATTTGTTATTTTCCTTGGTACATTAAGATTGAGTGTTGTTTCTATACCGTTTTTAAGGTTGGTCCACCTATCTTCAACAGAGGTGTTACTATTGATGATGTCAGCGCCAAATTTTATAATGTCAGCTTTAATCTCCTCCCATTTTGCTTTCTTGTAAACGTACATTTCTCTTGATTTTGGTTTATTATATTGTGGTTTTAAATCTGTATCAAGAACAAGCATGTTGTGATCTGATATTCCAGG
The DNA here is from genome assembly GCF_965363235.1 of Mytilus galloprovincialis. Classification (NCBI taxonomy): domain Eukaryota; kingdom Metazoa; phylum Mollusca; class Bivalvia; order Mytilida; family Mytilidae; genus Mytilus; species Mytilus galloprovincialis. The sequence goes on along the minus strand of NC_134843.1, from coordinate 45,761,387 downwards.
TAGTGTGTTACATGACTTTACAAGACTTGGATGGTTTGTAAGAAAGAAATCAAGGATGTTGTTTTCCCGGCTTGGTTTTAGTTGTAGTTGTTCCATGCCAAATTCTTCAATGATTTCAAGAAGTTCTTGGTGGTGTTTTACTTGTGGTTTTCCTGATTTGACCGTGTTGTTATTCCAGTCAATATGAGGAAGGTTGAAATCTCCTGCAAGTATAATAGGTTTATCTTTGCTGTTTTCACTCACATTTAGTACTGATGTTTTCAGGTTATGAAGTGCGTCTATGCTTGCATTGTGTGGACGGTAGTAGGAACCTATTATGACGGATTTGGTATTTGTTTGAATTTCTGTCCATTGTAGTTCGCAATTATTTTCACTGTTGTCGACTGCGGTAGTAGTGAATTTATCATGTACTGCAATGAATAAGCCTCCCCCGTTTTTGACGTTTAAAAGAACATCAAATGAATATTTGAATGAATAAATATATATAAGTAATAAATATATAATATCTGATGAGTTTTGTGGTTTGGTCACACTTCAAAATCTGTTTTTGATACAATTTTTATCGGAGCTCTTCAAGGTAGATGATTCCTTTCGCGCATGCGCAAACACATCTATAATACTACGACCGAGACTCATCTACTGGTACTCCTTCATCGAGGTTAGCGGGCTGCCAAGCTGACCAAACTGACCCTGAAAGCAGCCGTTGTGAAGAAATAGAAACATCAAAATAGTCAACAAAAGAAAATCAACTCACCAAAACCAAGCTGGCGGCCTACATATGGCGTCCTCCACTAACTATTCCTGACCCACGGCATAAAATATGTTAAAGCTCACCAAACGCCTTCCGGCACCGAGCCGACCGTTCGAGGGCTGAAAAGCCAGTCAAGGTCGTTAAACACTTCCATATATATACAAGAATCAATCCAATCCATCACATTCATATCGATTCAGTCACGTCTCAGTCATTACAGCTGAACGGACGTGCTGGGCCAGCCCTCCTTGACCCGCTATCTTCGATGACGGTTTACAGTTAGATGATCAACGACTTACTACTTTAGATGACAGAAACCAATCCAAGCCGTTCAGTAGTCGTAGTAGTAGGCGTATCCGCGTTAACATGCACTACAAAACCCATTGTATCATGGGGGAGTTTTATGCCGATTAACGTCCGAGGGCTGTATTCTAGGTGTTGGGTGATTTACATTCATTTCACTGCCTCGCGGCTTTGGTCCTGATAACGCTTTCTGTCATCAATAATACTACGTCCGAGTCTCATCTACCAGTACTCCATCATCGAGGTTAGCGGGCGGCCAAGCTGACCAAACTGGCCCCGTAAGCAGCCGTTGTGAAGTAAAAGAAACATCAAAATAGTCAACAAAAATAAAACAACTCACCAAAACCAAGATGGCGGCCTACATATGGCGTCCTCTACTACCTGTTCCTGACCCACGGCATCAAAATATGATAAAGCTCACCACTGACTTGAAACGCCTTCCGGCACCGAGCCGACCGTGCGAGGGCTGAAAAGCTAGTCTAGGTCGTTTAACACTTCCATATATATACAAGAACTGTACAATGCCCAAAAAGGCGCAAGTCAGGGCCGACCTTGCAAGGGCTGTATAGCCAGTCAAGGTCGTTAAAAACTTCCATTTGTGTTGACAAGAACTGTTATGAAGTTTAAAGGTTAAAATATAGGATGTTTTAACTATGTAAGACCATGTGAACTTAAGGTTTATGTACCGGCCTTCTGTAGCCATTTTTGTACGAACTTTTCAAACTTCAATTGTATCAAAACTACAGATATTATGAATAATAGAGATAGGCCATTTTGTACATATTCCAAGGGGAAACTTGATGCAAAGCATTATTTTTTACTGTTCCATTGCATTTAATAGAAAAAGAGGACTTTTTATAGAAAATCCACAACCTTTATCCTTGTACTCTCATATTTGGCAATTTGATGACTGATAGATATAGGATTATTGCATGCAGTGCTAGCATTGATTTCCTTAAAACAAGTTTATAAATGTAGTTATTGGTTAAGACAAGTATAAATATGGCCAAAATCAAGTACACCTTTTAGGGTGCGCTCGACTTTAGTGACTCAGCACGAGGTGTTTTGGAATTTACAGGTTACTTAGAACTTTTTGTAAAAAATAAACACTAGCACATCATAGAAAATCAAGTGAGTAATTTATGTTTCAAATTTTATAACAAAAATCTCTGTATTAAAGGCTGTGGATTTTCTATAAAAATCTTGATTTATTTGCCACAAAGTCCTCTTTTTCTATCAAATGCAATGAAACAGTAAAAAATAATGCTTTGCATCAAGTTTCCCCTTGGAACATGTACTAAATGACCTATCTCTACTATTTATTATATCTTTAGTTTTGATACAATTGAGGTTTGAAAAATTCGTACAAAAATGGCTACAGAAGGGTACATAAACCTTAAATGATAATAAAAGTGTAATGGACAGTACTTTTAGATATTGAATTGTATCGTTTATTGTATTATCTTTACCAGTGTTTATTTGTTATTCCAGGGTTAGTGTATGTAATTGTAAGATGAATGCATGTGATGTACAATTGATGAATAAAGAACCCTATGACTCAGATGACTTATTAGTATTTGATGAAGCAGAAAATTAGACTTTTACATTTCCACCTTAATTGGCGTATACTGTGCATCTCTTATTTTTATGGTGTCATCAGTGTATTTCAATTGGAGTAACAAGAAGTAAAATTTCTTTACTCTCTAGTGTAGTCCGTTTTTCAATGATTGATAAAAAAACAACATAATCAACTAACCAGATCATATATTATGAATCAAGTATTTTCAATGAAGTAATAACATATATATAACTCGTCTAAACATCAACCCAACAATGTTAGATCTGTAAATTTGCTTTCGCAAATTTTTGGTTCTTCCCTCGCCGGGATTCGAACCCATGCTACTGTGATATCGTGACACCAAATCGCCTGCACTGCAGCCGTCCCGCTAGACCACACGACCACCTGGGCTCTCAAAAAAAGAGCTTTCGCTGGCCGTGTGTTACCTTTCCACGTCAGTTTTAATCTAGCGGCGTACTGCAGTACATGATATATAAGGCATGGAGATGTTATTGTTACAGATCAGCTAAATTATCTATAGTAAAGGATCCTACAAATTAATGTAAGATACAGTCACAGAAAATAATTATATTTATAAGTACGTCTGAGTCAGTGACAACCCTACAACAGATGTATCCATCGGATCGCCATCAATGATGGTGATACATGGCTGTGTACATAATGTATATACAACTCGTCTAAACATCAACCCAACAATGTTAGATCTGTAAATTTGCTTTCGCAAATTTTTGGTTCTTCCCTCGCCGGGATTCGAACCCATGCTACTGTGATATCGTGACACCAAATCGCCTGCACTGCAGCCGTTCCGCTAGACCACACGACCACCTGGGCTCTCAAAAAAAGAGCTTTCGCTGGCCGTGTGTTACCTTTCCACGTCAGTTTTATTCTAGCGGCGTACTGCAGTACATGATATATAAGGCATGGAGATGTTATTGTTACAGATCAGCTAAATTATCTATAGTAAAGGATCCTACAAATTAATGTAAGATACAGTCACAGAAAATAATTATATTTATAAGTACGTCTGAGTCAGTGACAACCCTACAACAGATGTATCCATCGGATCGCCATCAATGATGGTGATACATGGCTGTGTACATAATGTATATACAACTCGTCTAAACATCAACCCAACAATGTTAGATCTGTAAATTTGCTTTCGCAAATTTTTGGTTCTTCCTTCGCCGGGATTCGAACCCATGCTACTGTGATATCGTGACACCAAATCGCCTGCACTGCAGCCGTCCCGCTAGACCACACGACCACCTGGGCTCTCAAAAAAAGAGCTTTCGCTGGCCGTGTGTTACCTTTCCACGTCAGTTTTATTTTAGCGGCGTACTGCAGTACATGATATATAAGGCATGGAGATGTTATTGTTACAGATCAGCTAAATTATCTATAGTAAAGGATCCTACAAATTAATGTAAGATACAGTCACAGAAAATAATTATATTTATAAGTACGTCTGAGTCAGTGACAACCCTACAACAGATGTATCCATCGGATCGCCATCAATGATGGTGATACATGGCTGTGTACATAATGTATATACAACTCGTCTAAACATCAACCCAACAATGTTAGATCTGTAAATTTGCTTTCGCAAATTTTTGGTTCTTCCCTCGCCGGGATTCGAACCCATGCTACTGTGATATCGTGACACCAAATCTCCTGCACTGCAGCCGTCCCGCTAGACCACACGACCACCTGGGCTCTCAAAAAAAGAGCTTTCGCTGGCCGTGTGTTACCTTTCCACGTCAGTTTTAATCTAGCGGCGTACTGCAGTACATGATATATAAGGCATGGATATGTTATTGTTACAGATCAGCTAAATTATCTATAGTAAAGGATCCTACAAATTAATGTAAAATACAGTCACAGAAAATAATTATATTTATAAGTACGTCTGAGTCAGTGACAACCCTACAACAGATGTATCCATCGGATCGCCATCAATAATGGTGATACATGGCTGTGTACATAATGTTTTGCCAAATATATACAAACGTTTATATTAATATTGTATTGTATTATTAATTTGAATTTAGTTTTTAACTTAACATATCTGTTTGGGAATTTTTAATTTTTTTTGTGTGTTTATATTTCATATAACATCTTGTGAATTACACAAGGTTGATTTTATTTTTTTCTCCCAAATTACTTGAATATTTTAGTACACATTTTAACAACACTATTTCTTAACATTAAATAGAAGTAATGAATAAGCACAAGAATATTCTATTATCTAATTTATCTTTTTGTGTTTGGAATGTTGGGGGCTTAATTTCTAAATCCTACAATAAATTACATGACCCCTCATTTCTAAAACAGATCATTCATTATGATATTATACTATTGACAGAAACACATTTGGGATATAACACCCCTATTAGTGTTGAGGGATACAATTTTTTCCCAGTTTGTAGAGTACAGTCCTCTAATTCAAGATTTTATGGGGGCCTTGGTATACTAATAAAGAATATTATCCGTCCAGGCATAAACATTTTGCAAAATACCAGTAAAGATTATCAGTGGATTAAACTGAATAAGAACTTTTTTAATCTAACAAATGATATATATCTGTGTCTAGCCTATATAATTCCAAGTATGTCAAGTTATTTACATCAGTCTGATGATGATGTATTAGATAGTATTGAAAGGGATATGACATGCACTTATAAACAGTTAGGAGATATTATATTATGTGGTGATTTGAATGCTCGGTCAGGATCAGAGCCAGACTTTATACAAAATGATGTTTATGATACTCATTTACCTATATATAATGATTATGATTGTGATACTATTCAAGATGTAAGACATAGTTATGATAGTAAGGTTGATGTTAGAGGTAGACAGTTATTAGATTTATGTATATCTACAAAAATGAGAATTTTAAATGGAAGAGTATTGGGAGATTTGTATGGTAAATTTACATGCCATAAACCCACAGGATCTAGTGTTGTAGATTATGTTATTGTTTCAGAGGCACTTTTACCTAAAATTTTATCTTTCAAAATATCAGATTTCATCCCAAATTTTTCAGATTGTCATTGTAAGTTGTCTTTTGGAATTTTAGCAACTTATTCTTCACATTTATCTATTAATAAATTTAAAATGAATGCATTTCCAGGTGGTTATAAGTGGACAAAATCATCAACAAGTCAATTTCAAGATGCACTTTGCCACCCTGTTTGCAAATCTCTTTTAAATAATTTCATGAATCATGAATATGCCAATGAAGATTCAGAGAGAGCAGTTCCTGATTTTTTAAACATAATAAATGTTGCTGCTACAAAGGCAAATATTTTTCGCCATAAATCATCTAAAAAAAGAAAACCTAATTGTAAATGGTTTGATTCTGATTTAGGTGTAAAGAGGAAAATTCTAGTATCTAAAGGAGAATTATTGTCAAAATTTCCGTATGATCCTATTGTCAGAGGTTCATATTATAAATGCTACAGAGAGTATAATAAATTGCGTAAATATAAAATGCGCACATTTAAACAGTCCATCCTGAATAGCCTTGACAATTTAAGAGATTCTGATCCAAAACAATACTGGAAACTTATTAATTCTTTAAAGGAGTCTACAGATGATAGTAAAGGAACGTCAGTAGAACCAGAAGTCTGGTTTAATCATTTTTCAGATTTGAATAAATCTCCTTCAATTAGTGAGACAAGAATTAAAGAAATTAACTCTAAAATAGAAAATATGGAAAAAAATAAAACTTTTTGTGAATTAGATTATAGATTCTCTACTAAAGAAATATTTGAATCAATATCTAAACTCAAAAGTGGTAAAGCCTCAGGTCTGGATGGTATACCTAACGAGATGCTAAAGGCAGGAAGTTTAGTTCTAAATCCTTTAATTCAGAAACTGTTTAACCATGTTTTTTCATCTGGTATTTATCCAATGCAATGGTCATCAGTCTATTTATCTGCTGTTTTTAAGTCTGGTGATCCAAGTAAACCAGATAATTATCGTGGCATTGCCATTAACTCTTGTGTTGGTAAATTGTTTAACTCTGTTTTGAATAACAGACTAGATAAATTTTTGGTAAAAGAATCAGTGATTAATCCATGTCAAATTGGATTTTCAAAAAAATGTAGACCATCTGATCATGTTTTTGTTTTAAAAACCATTATCGATAAATATATAAGTAAAAAGGGGGGTAAACTATTTGCCTGTTTTGTAGATTTTAAACAGGCTTTTGATAAAGTGATCCATGAGGGTATCAGATATAAGCTTTTAACAAACAATATTACTGGAAAGTTGTATTCTATCATTAAAGATATGTATAATAAAAGTGACCTCTGTGTTAAAATTGATAATGAAATGACTCCATGTTTTAAATCATCTATAGGGGTTAGACAAGGTGATGTTTTAAGCCCAAATATTTTTAAAATATTTATCAATGATCTACCTGACAAGTTTTTATCTTGTCCTGATCCAGTAAATATTAATAACCGTAGAGTAGATTGTCTTATGTATGCTGATGATGTAGTAATTTTTTCAGAAACACAGGAAGGCTTGCAAAAGAGAATTATTATGTTACATGAATATTGTTTAGAATGGTGTTTTGATGTAAATTTAAAAAAGACAAAAAGTATAATTTTTAACAAGCCAGGAAAATTTTTAAAATGCTGTTTACATTTTGGAGGTAAAGAGATTGAAAGTGCAAAATTATATAGATATCTTGGAATCACATGTACTCCTAGTGGTATATTTAAGCAGTGTAAAGATGAATTATACAACAAATCTTTAAAAGCTTGTTTTAAGCTACAGAGATGCTTGTCATCATCTAACCCTAGTATTGCCACTTTTTTACATCTTTATGATCATACAATTAAACCCATACTATTATATGGCAGTGAAATATGAGGAATGTTTAGAACGGATTCAGCTGCTTGTAAAAAAGATAATGATTATATATTAGAAAAAGTCTTTGGTCAGGATTCTTCTGAAAAAGCTCATACCAAATTTATGAAATATATTCTTGGTGTAAACAGAAAGTCAAGTAATATTGCTGTAATGTCAGAGCTTGGTAGATTTCCTATGTATTTTTCTATAATTTTATCAATGTTAAAATATTGTCATAGACTGGAACAGTTGAAAGAAGGATTACTATTTGATGCATTTATATGTTGTAAACAGTTACATAGCTCTAATGTAAATACATGGTATTCTAGTATAGATTATATTCAGAGAGAGATTGAATTACCAAATTTTGACCAATCAATTGGTTCTTTATGTCAGTATGTTAAAAATAAACTATGTAAAAGTTATTTCACATTTTGGAATAAACTTAAGTATCAAACAATTAACTCCCAAAAAGGGAAGCTTGGTACTTATTTTTCTATAAAAAATTGTTTTAAAAAAGAAAAATATTTAGAATTGCAGGACTTCAAAAAAAGACAGTCAATTTGTAAATTAAGAATAAGTGCTCACTCTTTAAAAATTGAGACAGACAGATATTCAAAAAAGCATATAGAAAGATCTCAGCGTCTTTGTTCTAATTGCTCACTTGGTAAAGTTGAAGATGAGCTTCATTTCTTATTAGAATGCCCTCTTTATGATATTCAAAGGGGCGATTTTTTTAAAGACATTTCTAACAATTGTTGTAATTTTATAAATTTAAATCAATCTTCTAAATTTGTATGGCTCTTGACCCAAGAAAATGTTACTCTTATGGAAAAACTGGGCTGTTATATTTGTGACTGTTTTGAATTAAGGAGATCAGGTATGAACACTGACACTAAGTCAAGTAAATAATTTGAGAATAAATACATATACATGTATAATGTAATTTTATTATTCTTTTATTCACAATATATACAATGTATGTGGTTTTTAGCCTGATTCTGACCAATGCTTATATTACAAATATATATATGTATATGCCTCTATTGTTGTTGTTACCAATTATGTAAATCAATTGTATCTGATTTTATGCCCTTTATGGGCCCTGTAATTTGGGAAATAAAAATATTCTATTCTATTCTATTCTATATACAACTCGTCTAAACATCAACCCAACAATGTTAGATCTGTAAATTTGCTTTCGCAAATTTTTGGTTCTTCCCTCGCCGGGATTCGAACCCATGCTACTGTGATATCGTGACATCAAATCGCCTGCACTGCAGTCGTCCCGCTAGACCACACGACCACCTGGGCTCTCAAAAAAGAGCTTTCGCTGGCCGTGTGTTACCTTTCCACGTCAGTTTTAATCTAGCGGCGTACTGCAGTACATGATATATAAGGCATGGAGATGTTATTGTTACAGATCAGCTAAATTATCTATAGTAAAGGATCCTACAAATTAATGTAAATATATATATATATATATATATATAGTACTGATCTATTTTTACACCTTATACATTATGTATCAGTATTGTTAAAACTTGTGACACTTGAAGAAGGCCATTTGTTGAGCCGAAATATTTGTCAGCACGATTTAATAACAACATTTTCGTATTATAACATCTTATATCAGTACCGTTGTGCAAATCTTTAGACTGATATATTTTTTTCCTTATCTGCATAGTATCGCCTATTCTAGACGATCCGGTACATAGTAAATTTGCTGGTTGGTCGTTTTTATAGACTTTTATATATATATAGTATACACAGATTATGTACACGATGTCTCTCTATCTCTCCCTCTTCCTCTCTCTCTTTTCTCAATAGAAAAAATAAATAATTCAAATAAATAAATCATATATCAACCAATGAACCATAAACAACAAAAAAAACACCAAATAACACAAACTTCCTGTAAATATCATACAGACAATAAATGATCATAATTGAAACATTAACGAAAAATAAAAATGACACTTCCTGGATACATTTGGCCTTTTTATTGGCAGCAGTAATCAGTCATGTGGTGTGCCGTACACTTCACTGCAATCTCTAAACAGTTATGTCACAGTTTTTTTGCCGCTATCGTACTCTTCCCAGAACTGGTGGAGCCGGCCTTCCAAGTCCTTAAAACGGCATCCGGCTGATCATCTGCGAACCTGTTCCTCAGATACCAATCTTAAGGTTAGATCCACGATATCAGCTTCTCTCATTAACTCTGCTATAAGGACATAAAAGCTTATACATTTGACTTTCATATAAATGATAGGAATGTTTGGCTTCATAACTACATGTTAATAACAAAGTTGTTAGATATAAATTCGTTGAAAAGTTAAGAAAAATTAAAAACAAAATCAATATATTAAAATGTAAATAATATTATTAGTTACATAGTGTGCTGGTGACCTATATACGGGGTCAGTAAATTCCATATGGGGTGAGAGCGAAGCTCGAATCCCCATATGGAATTTACTGACCCCATATATACCGTATTATGTCACTAGCACACTATGTAACGAATTTATCTTACCGACTATCTTAACGTGTGAATTTTTGACAAGTGACCTATCAAAATGAGCAAGTTTTCAATACTGTTAGCACTGCATATAATGGTGTGACAATGCATATAATGTTGTGAGGTTGTGAGCACTGCATATACTGTTGTGAGCACTGCATATAATGGTGTGAGCACTGTATATAATTTTTTTATCCTGATTCAGATTATATGCAGTGCTCACAACATTATATGCATCCAGGGAGGGGGGGGGTCCGGGGGTTGGAACCCCCCTTTTTTTACGATCAATCATTATGCATTTGAATATTTTCTACCCTTTCAGACACCAGATCTGCAAGAAATGTAACTGGCATGTGGTTTTTTTTTCTGTTTGTTCATTTTCATTATAAACAAACCAGCTGGGACTATCATATACTAACAATAGTATAATAGTCCCAGAAACCATCGAGCTAAAATTATCGGGTTCTTATTGTTCAAAATCCGTTTATTCAAGGATTAGTATATAGTATCCTTGGTTTATTCAATATTCTATTGACAATTCTTTTTATACATCCTTGATACACAGAGATAAAAACAGCCTTAAATTTTACATTTAATCCCAGATTTTGAAAACTGCATTTTATATTTCTAAAAAATAATGTCCTTTGTAGAAACCCAGTGCAAATCTGTAATATATCACAATCTGTAATATATCACAATCTGTAATATATCAAAATGTTACAATTTTCAGCAAACGAAACACCAACCCAATACTATTTTCTAGTTATTTCCGGACTTCAAACATGTTAAAGTCATTTCCTGTCCGTGTACTGATCCAATTTTTAATCCATACGAAAACATATGACGTCGTCTTTTTTAAATACGAAAATCACAAAGTAATCGGAAACAATAAAAATCGTATACTCCTTCCCCGTATAACCCCGATACAAATGAAACCGGACGTTGACGCGTTCGAAGCGATAATCAGGACAATATTTAAGATGACAACAATTTCGAATGCCTCTCTAGAACTTATTTGAGTATATATAAATATGTCAATGTGCATGCTAGTTTATTTATTCAATTATACAATTGTTGTTAGTTTTAGATATTGCATAGAACGTTTGATAAAACTGCTAGATGCAAAACGCACAGACATGGTGCAATTTCATACGTTTTATGAGATAAACAATGCTGAATATCTTTTCGTGCATACACCTTTGCGTAATAATACCTTAAGCAATAACAAATAACTATACTTTGAATTACTACGTGCCTTCAAATGTTCCCTAGAACTGAGGATAAACGCAATATCATATATATATAGTAAATAAGTTTTCTCTTACTGTATTGTTCGTTCCATTAAATGTGTCGCGTTCGTTGTGCGTTTTAAAAAAATCACTGTACAGTTCGTTGACAAAAACCGTCACAAATCACTTTCTTGTCAAGGTATTCGAGATGATGTCGGCGACCCTTTTTTCTGTATTGTATTGTGAATGTTTATCCGTTAAATTAGTCAAAATAGTTGATCTTAAATCACCAGTCACCCAAAGCCAAAATTGCAGTGTTTAACCAGCGTACATCTGATAGGAATGTTTCTATTGAAAATTGGGACTTTCAACGTTATTCCAGATGAAATGAACAGTTAATAAATATATTCCAGGGGAAATAAAGTTTCAAAAAGTATAGAACAGTCATTAAAACATTAATGACTTCCTTTTCACAATTTGAGGCTCTTCCAAATGCTGATGTTGGTCCAAATTCGCATAGACGAAAGCAGACACAGGAGCTCGTTGAACTTAGTTTGCCGAATGCCTTAGATAGCATTGCAACTGCTTTATCTATGGGTGTTTTTGTTGTGTTTTTTTTTTTACATATAAAGCTTTTTAGATGTGGTGTGATGGCCAGTGATACAACTTTCCACCAAAGTTTAAATGAAGTGGGTGGATAAAGCAATTATTATAGTCCAATGTACAACATTTAACAGTGAGGAAAACCTTTACCATATAGTCGGCTATAAAAGACACCAATATAAAAAAAATGTAAAAAACAAAACGAGAAAACTAACGGTTATTTATTTATAACTGATTTATTATTTATCAAAGAAAATAAAAATATGACAGATCTATATAACCTATGTTATACAGGCCCATGACGTAGGACCGACACGACAAAAATGCGGCGGGATTAAACATGTGAGCCCCAACCCTCCCCTTAAACTGGGACACTGGTGTAACAGCACAACTTATAAAAAACATTTAAAAAAACCTGTACAGTTGCAATTGTCTCAACTCAAAATGTCGGTACAAGGCACAAAAACCATATACATAAAATATCGACAAAGGAGTAATTGTAGTAACTGATAGTTATTTCAAAGCGAATTAAAACTAAGAGGTAAATCATGTATATAAAGTATTAGTCAGTGAATATGTTCCAGACCGTATGAATATTTGGACCGTACGCGTACGGTCTGGGCCGTATGCGTACTTTTTCAAAATACTCATACGGTCGGACCGTACGCGTACGGTCTGACTAATATTAAGAAGTATAAAAGAAATATCGACAAAGGTCGAATGGGAATATACGATCCAATGTCTCGTGTACTTTACGAACCCTTGAAAAACTTTTTGAGAGGTCCATAAATGACCTGTTGAAAGGCAACATTTGTGTCCTTATTCTCATTTTATCCAGTGGCAGTCCAAACTTCCCTGACGTAATTCCGGAGGGCCTCCTTCCAGGACCTACATGTAGTATGTGTTGCTACTTTGTGCTTATCTTGTACGCGTGTCATTAACAAATAAAGGGGTCCAGAAATTGTTAAGTATCAACTGTGAAACGTTTCAATTTTTTATTGATAACTATTAAGACATGAAGAAACAAAGCAAATGTCTAAGGTCAGGTTGATAGTTGATGATTGATGCTTTACTCAATTGCATAATTTACCGATGACGCCAAAGGTAACTGAGGAATATAAATATGGTCCTTTTGGTCTTCTCCGAAATAAGTCAAAATTTAAATGAAATGTATATGGGTGGGTATAGACTTTAAGGTGCTTAGTGGTACCAGAATTACCAATCATGTAGATTTTGGCATCACAGTAGAAAGACTGTAATGTTCTAGGAAACTAAGCATAATCTTTATACCTTAAAAATTAAACAAACAAAAAAAAAACATAATCGAAGAAAGCAATTCAGTTAATATAAAGAAGTATCTCTTCATCTTTATATCTTTACATTAAAGAAACTGTATTACTATTGACGGCTATAAGTTACATGTTCATTGTATACACATATTATCTAGCCTGAATGTAACTCTATTGTAGTCTATGACCTCCTTGGACCCGCCTCTGAGAGTCAGGCCAAAAGCCTATGATCCATTAATTGTTTTTGATTGCCGTCTACATCAAAAAGAAGATGTGGTATTGAAACAACTCTTCGCAAGAGACCAGACGACACAAAAATGAACAACTATAGGTCCCCGTACGGCCTTCAACAATGAACAAAGCCCAAACCGCATAGTCAGCTAAAAAATCACACAGAAATGACAAATGTAAAACAATTCATAAGAGAAAACTAACAGCCTAATTTTTGCAAAAAATAGTGAACACACAAAAATATATATAACCACTGATAACAAGCTCCTGGCTTTAGATAGGCACGTACAGAATATTGCGGGATTAAACATGTAAGCGGGCACCTAACCCACCCCTAACCGTACATTGACTGTCGTATGGTAAACATTTTCTAAAATGCTATCAAATTAGATATTCGGACGTGTCGTATCTGTATGCTTAGTCATATTTGCATCTGTTGAGTTAATGTATTTCTACCAATTCAACTTTCGTATACATAAGGATTTTTTTTTACATGTACAAAATACCTCCAAGAGTGTTTTAAGAATTGAATGCTTCTTTTTGTAACTTCATTGGGGTGTAAGAGCGTTGACCGAAGTACATTTTGTATGAAGCGCGGAAGCATTCAATACTTATAATTACATTTTTTTAGCAATGATCATGAAAACACGAATTTTATTATTGTTTTTTTTTAATTCACCTGTGCACTTTACTGTGGGCCCACGTGTTATCATGAATGAAAAGTTTTATTGAGCAATGCAATTGCTTACGGAATAACACATGATGTGCAGTTAGCCAATCAGAATAAAGTATCATAATGAAACATACATCTAATGTAATTATTCGACAATACAACGGATATTATGGGTTGCTGTCTGCATGTTATGGTTGTAAATTATTTATTTTTTAAACATGCATATTGGTTATAATCATATAAAAGCATTATTTCATACACGCAAAATTCATTGACAAACGCAATATTGTGTACAGTATAAAAAGGTGTAATGACAACGAAGCGTACACAACATGAAAATAAAGACACTTTAAAACGTGTATTTTTTTGTTTCTAGACACAACACAAACATACGACCTTTATAAGTTTGTTAATTTTAACTATGAAATTTTCAAAAATTTATGTTATAAAAACTATGAGGTACAAGAAACATAAAGTTTTGAATATTTAAAAATACCAAGCACGTTTTATCATTGATATCGTCGTGCGTTATTTGATGTTTGTATATAAAAATTCCACATATTTGAAAAACCTTTTAGTAACTAATGAGTATTATGGCAAAGAATATATTGGAGCAAAATATCCGAAAAATAGATATTGGATTTTCTTTAAAAGTATTTATTTCTTACTGTCTGAACTCAGTGTTACACGATGTGTTCGATTCCGGAACGCGTCAACGTCCGGTTTCATCTGTATCGGGGTTATACAGGGTGTCCTTGGTAGTACTTACTATACAAATCCTTGGTAGTATTACGTAGTGAGGCAGAACTGATTTTCAACTGATTTTTAAAGCGGATGTCCGTGGGGGCATTCCAGTATCATGTTTGCTATAGCCTAGATTTTGATTACGTAACATTCGTTTTGGGGTATTTAACCGATCTATAAACATGATGAATACGTAGACATCATACAGTGCAAACTAACATTCCTTATCACTTGTTACGTTGTTATAAGTTCATTTCTTCAATGAATACTTATCAAATACTTTTTAAAGAAGATAAATTAATAATATTAAAATGTTTTGTTGTATGTATATAAAATAAATTCATCATAGATACCAGGACTAAATTTTGTATATATACGCCAGACGCGCGTTTCGTCTTCAAAAGCCTCATCAGTGACGCTCTAATCCAAAAAAGTTTACAAAAAAAAAAAAAAAAAAAAAAGGCCAAATATAAAGTACGAAGTTGAAGAGCATTGAGGACCAGAATTCCTAAAAGTTTATATACGTATAAGTTAAAAATCATCTAAAATATCTATGCACACGCATGCGGAAGAATATCTCAAGAACGTTTTCAATTATATTGTTTGATTTAATACTAGTCTGCACTCAGTAGATATAACTTTTTTACCCCTCTGAACTGAATATCCTGTTTTTTTTTTTAGATTTTTACAGTTTCTTTTTTTTTTCAGAAAATTATCCGACTTTTTTTTTTTAACAAAAATGCTTTTGACTACACCTTAATATTCATAATATTTTCAGTTCATATTTATGGTTCAAAAACGCTGAAATCCAGGAGCTTCTGGGGGCTTTGCCCTGGACCCACTGCCGATTGGGATTCAACATTTGTCTAGCTACGCAACTGCAATCTCACGGAACGATAACTCTGCATGGAGGATTTTTTGCTGGAAAATACGAATTCCTACTCAACTCCATTCTATTAGAAAAATCGAATTATTACAGAAGAGACTTTTCTGTCTGAGTGTCCACCATGCACTTGCACTGCACTATTATTAATATAGTATAATAGAATGATATACAAATGCATGAAAATTATATATACATGTAAATGTAAAATATCTATAAATGTTTCAAACTAGATTTTTGTTTGGAGAATTGTTTACAATATGATTTTAATACCAATATACTTACAAAACTACTTAGTGGAAGCTTGAAATTATATTTAGAAACAGGTCGCTATGACAATATTCCTAGAGACAATCGTATTTGTAGATGTTGTAAAATGAATAATATTGAAGATGAATATCATTTTGTGTTAATTTGTCCTGCATATAGAACACTTAGATGTAATTTTTTGCCAAAGTATTATTGTTCATGGCCAAATACACGAAAGCTAATTTTTCTGTTACAAGCTGGGTCAAAAAGCTTAACTAAAAATCTATGTAATTATCTTAAAGCTGCATGGAAACTAAGATTGCAAATTATCAGTTACGTATACTATATTATTCATTTTATCATAAGTTTTCTCTGCATTATTTAATTTATTTAATTGTTCTCTGTATTCTGTCATATTTGTCATATATGTATATATGTATTATGCTAA
The DNA here is from genome assembly GCF_965363235.1 of Mytilus galloprovincialis. NCBI lineage: Eukaryota > Metazoa > Mollusca > Bivalvia > Mytilida > Mytilidae > Mytilus > Mytilus galloprovincialis. The sequence goes on along the minus strand of NC_134843.1, from coordinate 45,745,024 downwards.
AGCAATGTTGTTGCTAATGCAATAAAGATTCATTCATTCAATATAGTATATAACAATAATCCAGAGTATACTGATTTTTATCACTACAATATTGACTAATTTATATTAGTCATTAAGGGTGAGGTTGAATTCCCTGTATAAATTAATTTATCATCCACGCGCTAACTTGTCCAAGAAAAAAATTATATCTGTACATTAATAATTAACCTCACTTTCAGGTATAGAGGTGTAATTTGTTTTTTTTTGAATCAAGTGCTTGTCGGACGATCCGCAAGAAATTGTCATCCGATGTTCAGTACTCCCTTTTTTGGGACGATCAATGCATTTGAATGGAGACATATAGTTGGACCCTCCCCCCTTTTGTCCTGGGTTGGGAACCCCACTTTTTAAAATGGCTGGATCCGCCCCTGATGTGTGTGGAGGATAATATTTTCTTTTTATTGTAAATCATGACAATTTTGGGCATGTTTAGAGTGCTGTTAAATATAGTCATTGGATACATGGACTACATGACTATCTTAATTTAAATATTCCGATTTACGGCTGGTATTAGCTCTCATTTTGTCCATTATGAGAGGTCAAACTACTACCAATTGATGACACTTCTTGTGTTTTAATTGGTACAGGTATGATGTTATACTTAGAATCCCTCAGTTACTTTCTTGTCTATTCTTTAAAAAAAATGTATTTCAGAGCAAGTACAATGGAGACTACAATATTTTGTTTCATGGAATTTGGCCAGGTTTATAATAATCTATAATGGTACATGGACCATTTTTGATTATTTCTTTATCTTGACCAGGAACATATATATATTAGGTATACTGTTCCGACCAACTGGCAAGTAATCACATAAGAGTCCATAATCAAAAACCCCTTGCTAGATGGAGTACGGAATCGGCCATTTTTTTACGAAGGCCGATTTAGACATTCGGCAATCCTCGGTAGAATCCGTTACTCTCCTTCAATTTAGACGAGGGTACGGAATCGGCCGAGTTGAGACGAATGCTGAAAACACCTGAAAAGACCTGAAAAGACCTGAAAATATACAACTAAAATTATTCAAATTGCTATAACTTTTTTTTATTATTTGATGGAATTTCTTCAAGTTGGAATTTTATCATTAGTAAATATCCATATTTCATTAAAATTAAAAACAAATTTAAATTAAAAACAAATTTTGATGCCAAAAGTTGGACCTGAAAAGAGAAATGAAAAGACCTGAAAATGATCAATGGTCGGACTAATTCTAACTTCATTAACTTTTTTAATATTTAGTGGATATCTTTCAACTTTTGATTTTGTGAAACAAAAAGTCCAATTTAATGATAATGTAAAAAAAAAACATATGAAAAATATCGTTGGGTGTCAAAACTCGGACCTGAACGGAAAATTAAAAATCTGAATGAGTCTAAAATTCCGCTAATATCTTTTTAAAACGAAAATAATAAACATAGACGAAAATATGGTTGTTTTAAACTTTTCATGTTCGATGTCATTTTGTCTCGTGTGGAGATCTGTCTCATTGGGATCACACCACATCTTTTTTTCTAATTTTTATTGACGGAAGATACTAAATATGATACGCAAATCTGATACAAGTAAAAAGAGACGGGATATACCAAAGAATAACCAAAACTCGCATGTAAAAACTTGTAAGTCAAAGAGACATGATATACCATAGAAATAAATAATTCACAGGGGCGGATCCAGCCATTTTAAAAAGGGGGTTCCCAACCCAGGACAAAAAGGGGGGGGTTCCAATTATATGTCCCCATTCAAATGCATTGATCGGCAAAAAAAGGGGAGGTTCCAACTTTTGTGTGCGTGTCCCAAGTCTGGAACCTACACTGTGTGACAAAAGTCGGAACTGCTGAATGATAAATGAAGTCCGGAATGAACCTGTATATATACTAGAACACACCCGTGATGACTGAATTAAAGTATATAACTATGCGCAAGCCTTATTTTAGTATTAGTATTGTCATCTGATAAAGTCATGCCGATTATAAGATACACAGTTTTTCTCTGCTTTCAAGTCTTTCTGTTTGAACCCGTCGAACTGAAACAATAATATTAATTATTTGGAAAACAAAAGGTCCTGGAAAGGAGGATTTTTTAATCAACAGCATTGTCCTATATAAGTTATAAATAAAGTTGAATTCTTTGCTTCGTTGTTTTACGTCATGCCCACTAACAAATTGACAACTGTACCTTTATACGCCTTATTTTAAGTCCAGATTTTTAGTATTCGTATTGTTATCTTAGAAAGTCTTACTGATTAAAATACTACAATAGGTAACAATTTGACAATTTAGTAGTGTCAACCCTGTGATTATGACCCGTGTATATAGCATATTAATCCTGAATACAGCGTTTGGTGGTGCGCCTGTCAGATGCGGAACGTACAGATAAGGTAATAGGTAACAGGTGAATATACTATTGGTATCGGTAGCGGACTCGACCCGGAACTTCTTAATTATTGGCAATATTAATTACGTGGAAAACAAAAGGGCCTGGAGTGGTGTAATTTTTAATCTACACCTTTGTACTATATTAGTTATATATAAAGTTGAATTCTGTGATTAGTCGTTTTTACGTGATGACGGCTGACAAATTGGACCTCGTAATTTTAGTATTATAGATAGTTAATTCAACATAGCTTATAAAACATAAATATATATATAATTTACATTTTCATTTACGGAGAGTCAAAAGCAACTTGTGATAAAAATATTTAATTCTAACGATTTAGTGTAACAAATATAGAGATAATCCAATTAAAAGATTAAAGTGAAATGTTTATTTAGACTAATGATCATTATCACCTGGTGTGAATTACAACCGTCACAAGTTCAATGTATAATTAAAACATTCCAATCGACGAACACGTACGCGTCTTTAAATTACATATGGTTCATGGGGAAGCAAAACTATTATTTTCATTTTATAAATAAAACAGTTTAAGACCTGCTTTAATATATATTAATGCAGTTTATGCAGAGACATATATACACATATGTCTCTGGTTTATGCAAATTGAATTAGTTTGGATATTTTCAACGGGCAATCTTCTTTTTTTCTTTAAGTCCAGGATTCATCATAAACCAGGTATTTTGTATTCAAATATGTTCCTGTATAAATATGAAGTCATTCGTTCTCTTCAAAAGACTTTTGTCTAAAACGAAAACAAATAGAAAAATCAATGTTGTGCAAGTTTAAATACATCTACCCTTATGATCCATTCATGTCATATTTCCCAGACAAGGTCCGAAATTTGTAACTCAACCATTATATTTTCGATAAAATTCTTTATCATTTCGATGATATATTATACCTTTCCTATAACTCATATTTCAAGGAGATTGATTGAAAACAGTTAAAGAACTTGAATAAATCTGACCGCAGTCTTTTCAAGCAAAGGAGTAGGTCCAGTAAGACCCCTTTTTGGCCCCAAAATATAGCAGTTTTACAAAATTGTTAAAATGTAAACTTTTAGTTATTTATTGGACAGTAGAATGCTTCTGCTACATAAATATGGGTTGTTTTTGACAATACAATGCACATATATCGGGTATAAGCACCATTAACCCAGGTAGCACAAAAACATTTTATTGATATTTTTAAATTTTTAAAATATATTGCAAAATATCACCAAAATATCATTCAAAAACATGTTTTTGACGTGATATGTCTGGCTGTACTCATGTGAATAGCATATTTTCTGGAAATATTTGTTCTGAATGTTTAAAGAGCATTATTTTCAAATATCTTGATTTTATATTGAAATAACATAATTTTGATATAATTCAGTTTCAATTGAAAATATCCAGACAACATCTTTCAAACATCTGGACAAAATATTCTTCTAATGTCTAGGATATGTTTTATTGATGTCTACCTAATGTTTTTTTTTTAAATACAGTCTGTCAACCTTATTCTCATTTTAATAAAAAGTTAAGGCATTGAATTGAAAGATTTTAAGTCAAATCATTAATTCTACTGGTTGATATTCACGGCTGGTAATCTACACACGCAGAACATTTGGTTCTGCAATGAAAACCGTGAGAGGATTTTCCGGTTGTGCTTGAGTGGAGTAATTGTCACCGCTTCAAAAGGTATGCACATTTCTAAATCTCAATTTTCTTATTCAACTGATCAAAATATTGAAAATAAGAGAATGCTATGCTGTGGTGAATACTTTAACGAAGAGATACATGTATCATTTACTGTTGTACGTAGAGTTGAACTCCTACAAAATCAGTTGCCCCACGAGAAATTGATTAAAAAAGTGACATTTCAATTTTGAAATGGTTCTATTTACAGACCTACAAGTTCAAATTTAGTTTTTTTCGGGCAATGGGTATGAATGTTGTTTTTGGCGGCGTGAACACTGTCCGGTGTTGATAGACGTCTTAATAATTCCCAAAACTACATTTTTTCATCAAGTCATGCGTGAGGGGATCGGTTCTGATTGAGAACATCGTGAATGCGTGAGGGGAAGTACAAATTATATCTTTATATTCAAGCTATATGAGTCGTTGAAACTAACCTAAATTATACTACATTGTTTATTAAAAAACACATAATAATTATGTGTGCTAAGAAAAATTTATGAGATTGAAATATGAAATAAATTGTGGGAACATAGGTTTAATAATATGTTTCACGAAGAATAAAAACAAAAAATGTTGTCAACGATGACCAAAACTACTGCAGAGATGTTGGGGAGTATCTCATTCGTCTTGATTCGTCCTTTTCAAACCACTCAACAATGTCCAAAAACAGACCGAATGCAATGTTGTTTAAAGGAAAACGTGCACTCTGTACTAATGAAAAAAAAAATCAAAATTTTTTCCATTTTCCCTACGTCTGAGAGTTTATCTAAAGCTCTTCCTTATGGTCTTCCTCGAGATTATCTTGGCTTTCATCGATGTTCGTGAATAATAAATTCTGTATATCTGTCTTTTTTGTTTCGTGATTTTGGGTGAACAGATTACGTCTAATATATATAGGTGTTGAAGTTTTGATCGGCGATATACTTTTCTTAAATATATGTGGTGATCTCTGTGACGTATATTTGACGACAGGACTACTCCCAGCGGGTTTAGTTCGCTTCGAGGGCGGGGATAACTTGTATCTCCATGGCTATTTGTACTTTGAACAATGTCATTTTCTGAAATTGAACAAACAATTAATAGTTTGATTTCATTGAATCAGTGATCAGTTTACATCTACTAAAGTATAAGGTTAAATCTGTGCTTTTTAATCAGCATTGATCACATTTATTGAGTCAACAAAAGTCACAAATCCAAAGATTAAAAAAATGTTTGTCCTTCCCCTCACGCATTCACGGTGTCCTCAATCAGAACCGATCCCATCACGCATGACTTAATGAAAAAATGTAGTTTTTGGAAATTATTAAGACGTCTATCAACACCGGACAGCGTACACGCCGCCAAAAACAACATTCATACCCATTGCCCGAAAAAAAAACTAAATTTGAACTTGTAGGTCTGTAAATAAAACCATTTCAAAATTGAAATGTCACTTTTTTAGGCAATTTCTCGTAGGGCAACTGATTTTGTAGGAGTTCAACTCTACGTACAACAGTGAATGATACATGTATCTCTTCGTTAAAGTATTCACCACAGCATAGCATTCTCTAGATTTTCAATATTTTGATCAGTTGAATACGAAAATTGAGATTTAGAAATGTACATACCCTTTGAAGCGGTGAAAATTACCCCACTCAAGCACAACCGGAAAATCCTCTCACGGTTTTCATTGCAGAACCAACAAATTTTTATCGAGGGTATAGTTTGCCGGCCTCGATGGTCGAGAGACCCGCGGTAGCCCGTCCGCGTCTAACGTGCGACACCTCGATGAAAATTTCACCCACGTTAAAAATTTTTACATGTGTAGATTACCAGCCGTGTATTATAACATATAAATTCAGTAGATTATCAACTATCAATTGGAGAGTAAGAAAATTCACTCGTGTCAATGATGTGTTGATATACAAGAAATGAAAAAAAAAATGAAAGTATATTCAAATTGTATTTGTTGTTTTGGGCTGGTTTTAAATATTTTTTGTTTGTGCATAAAATTATTCAATCATTTAGGTAAATACATTTAAATGACTACACAGATTTGAAAATGTTAGATAAAGAGAAGGAAGAGCACATTTTTTGTTAGAACATTGGAATAACATAATTTTCAAGTATGTGGTATAAAGGGGGGAGATAAGTACCTAATACGTTGGCATATTGTTGGCACAATGTTGGCTTATATTTCTTTATTGGCATGAAATATCAATGATATTTTTTTATAAACACTGTTTAAAAAACTTTGAATTAGGCAAAATACAAAGAATTTTCTAGTTCTATGCACAGATTATCGTAGTCCTATTTGGTATGACTTTATCATTTTGATTTTTTACTGGGTCCTCAATGCTCTTAGAACACAATCGTTATTCGCTAGATAATTTTTCTTTTGACTTGATTTGAATTTTCATTTAAGTTAAATTAGAATTGTTAAGACTTTTCTATCAAAAATGAGGAGACATTCATGTTAATCTGATTAAAAAATTATATAAAAAATATTTTCTTTTTCATATCAAACATCATGGACTTCACACAAATATCACTAACAAACATAAGAAAAACATTTGTCGTACATCTTACAAATATCAATTAAAAATATTATGTAAAAATGTTTATGAAATATTTCTTTTTTCATATCAAACATGTGCTTCACTCAAATATCACTGACAAACATTTGGAGAACATTTCTAGCATACATCTTACAAATATCTATTAAACATCTTATCTTAAAACTATTATGAAACAGTCTTTAATTGATATTTTCTAAATAAAATCGAAAAAATATATTGTTATGATGTTATTGAAATATTCATTAGATATTGCCATTTTTATATTTTTGATTAGGACAAGAAAAGTATATTGATGTTACATCAAAAAGATATTTTATTATACATCAAACCTATGCTTTACATAGATGTAAAATCAAAAATGTTTTATAAATATTTCTTTAACACATCTAAAAAATATATATATTAAATGTTATATAAAAATGTCCATCAGATATTGATTGAATATTGCAAAGAAATATCTCCTCGACATACAATTGTTCTCATTTATAAAACTGTCTATTTAACGTTTTAAAGAATATTTATTATTCATTATAAAAAAATATTTACAAAAAATGTGTTTATATTAGCAATCAAACATTGGGACGAAATATTATTGTTAAAATATCATTAATGCATAATTTCTGATGTAAAAAAAATGTCTTTAAAATATTTTTTGGTAAATATTTTTGAAAAACATATATATAACCAGTCAATAATATCATGAAAATATTATGTGTTAGCTGGGAAGTCCTGTTAAATTACTGAAATCTTCACAATTATAGCATTTTAGTTAAATTTTATACGGTTTTCGTGTAAAACGAAAGTGGCCGCATTAGTGTTCATCCTTAATATTGAAATGTAAGTTGTATTTTATGATAATACATAACATATATAAAGGTTGAGGATGAACACGGATGCGGCCACTTTCATTTTTGACAAAAACCATCTGAAAAGTGACATTTTTCGGCATATTTGGTAGATTTTTCATATTTGAGCTTGAATCGGATCGTTTTTAATGACTAAATCAGTTAAAATCTTTCACATAAACTAATTGATTCAAATGAAATAGACATTAATGTGTTTAAAAAGTGGTCAAAATCTTTCGTCAGATGAACCTGAAATTTGAGGCCAAAATCGGTCCTTACCGGACCTACTCCTTTATGTTATTTGATTTTCCGTTCAGGTCCGAGTTTTCACACCCCAACGATAATTTTCATTTTTTTAAATCTTATCATTATGCTAAACTTTTAGTTTCATTAAATCTAAAGTTGAAAGATAACCATTGAATATTAAAAAAGTTAATGAAGTTAGAATTAGTCCGACCATAGATTTTCAGGTCCCTTCAGGTCTTTTCATTTCTCCGTTCAGGTCCAACTTTTGCATCAAAAATTTGTTTTTAATCTAAAACATTTAAATTATAATGAAATATGGATATTAACAATTAATAAAATTCAAACTTGAAGAAATTCCATTCAATAATAAAAAAAGTTTCTGCAATTTGAATATTTTTGATTGTATATTTTCAGGTCTTTTCAGGTCTTTTCAGGTCCACTTTCAGGTCTTTAGTGTAACCCCAACTTCCGGCGGATTTGTTTACTGCTAGTGCTAGGCAATGAATGAAATTAAATATGCATTAGAAACCCATATTTTTGTAGTGTAGAGATACTGCACCATTATGCAGAATTGTTATAATTCTGGGCGAATACCTAGAGAAAATGGGCATGATCAAAATGCTAAAGGTCAAACAGAATCATTTAACTTCATCAAAGAACTAGCTGAGCAGAACAAACTTTTGAAACAAAGAATTGAAGAGCTAGAGGTTAATAAAATCACAGCATCTTTGATTTCTAGTCCAAATCATCTTACTTTTTCATAATTATTCCTCCTATTGTTAAAAAAATTATACAAAGTCAGCAGGGATCTCCATGACCTGTTTAATGTTTTCGTGGGAAAAATTTTGTTGATTATATAGGGAATCATTGAAGCATGACTGGAGCGGGCCCCCTCTTAGGTCAGTCAGCGGGGCCCCCCCCCCTTAGGAAAAGTTCTGGATCCGCCACTGTAATGATGGCAGTGTCAGAGCGTACCTGCATGGGGGTAAGAATAGTCAAATTGCCATTCGTAGGCTATGAGTACCCCATCTTGTTTTATTATATATATAATGCAATCGAATTGAGAATGAAACGTGAAATATGTACAGAAATTATCGATAATATAGGGATTTCGTGTAGAACGAGTGAAGAGTATGAAAAATAATATTTTCAAATTGTATTTATTAGTTAATAATACATAAAACACATTGCTAATTAATTGCACACTGATTGAAAATGAAACTTTACAGTCCCTCACTCCCTGTAAACTAGTATATATGAACTCTGGGGCATTATTTTCTATTTCTGTATTATTTACTTATTTTGCTATTTTTTCTTTTTTATTATTATCAAAGTGCCACCCGCATTAAAAAAAATAATGAAAATGTTAAATAGTGAAAATATATAATGTGAAGGCCTATATTATAGGACTACCTGTAAACATGAAGAAAACAAATTAATATATATATACTATTATTAAATGTACATTTGTAAATGCAAATTTAAAGACTTAAATTTTATTGAATTTGAAAAACACGTATAAGAGAGGGTGGTAAAGATAAGAATAAAAAAAAGAAGATGTGGTTTGATTGCCAATGAGACAACTGTCCACAAGAGAACCAAAATTACACAGAAATTAACAACTACAAAACATGTATAGGTCACCATACAGCCTTCAACAATGAGCAAAGCCCATACCGCATAGTAAGTTATAAAGACCATGTAAAACATTTCAAACAAGATTACTAATGACCTTATTTTTATAAAAAAATGAATGAAAAACAAATATGTAACACCTAAACAAATGACAACCACTGAATTACAGGCTCCTGACTTGGGACAGGCACAAACTTAAATAATGTGGTGGGGTTAAACATGTTAGCAGGATCCCAACCCTCCCCTAACCTGGGACAGTGGTATAACAGTACAACATAAGAACGAACTATAAAAATCAGTTGAAAAAGGCTTAACTCATCAGATGGACAAAAATACAAGGGTAACAAGTGGAAATGGCCGTGTACTTGTACATGTACATGTACATCCCGACAACAAAAAGGCACTAGGAACAGATCTGAGAGTACTCACAGTTATGGTTATTTTCGTGCAACGTGTTTTGCCATTTTTATTTCACATGCAGCCTTGAAAAAGGTTCATTATTCACTGTGTTTCGTGAAATCGGTAAAAAGATCAACCTGCAAGAAATTTTTCATTTTAAAGAAGCATGTTATAAAGGCCTCAAATTAAACCAATTTTAAAAGATTAACTTCTTATACGTTCAGGTATTTCACATCCAATTTTTTATGGAAATATTCTTTATAAAGCACAAAGGTGTCAGTATTCACCTCAAAAACTAACAAAACCTTTGAATAGACTTATTAAGAAGGGATACAGTTGTGATACTGTTGTCAGGTCATTAAAGATTGCATATTTTGGCTTTAATATTGATTCACTTATAGGGTCTTTGCATCGGAACTAAACACATTTATTCAAAAACCATTTGTTGGCATGACACAGGTTATGTTCTTCTCATATATGTTATGATGGTATGATACTAAACCCCTAACGGGAAGGATTGTGCCTGATGTTCATATGATGAAATCATAATCTTTCAGTCAGTTTAATTGAAGTCTGGATCTGGCATGTCAGTTAATAGCTAGTAGTATGTTGTTATTTATGTATTATTGTCATTTTGTTTATTTTCTTTGGTTACATCTTCTGACATCAGACTGATTATCATTCTAGGGTTATGAAAAATTAAAGAATCTTTTCTTTTCTTTTCTCTTAACTTAAGTTTGTCTCAACTAAATTTAATGAAATGTGTATATATTTCTTATTACCTCTAAACTCAGTTCAAGTTCAATTTTGGCAGCTTCACTTTTACAGTTCTTGAGTTATGTCCCTTTAAAATGTTATATGCTAATGTCATCTGTGTCCCTTTGGACTCATTCCCCATTTATTTTTTTAGAAGTTACTATTAATTAATATTAATTTTAACCATGACTGTATGACATTTTATATTTTAATATTTTATGATGTATTTAAATGAGTAGTTATTGTTGCAAACTCCATTAGAAATTTGAATTGATATCATTTTTGGAATAAGGAAAAGAGGGAGGAGAAAAAAAAATTGGTGGGGGTCAATTTTTCTCATTTCAGATTTCAGAAAATAGAAAGAAAATTTCTTCAAACATTTTTTTTTGGGAGGATTAATATTCAACAGCATAGTGAATTGCTCAAAAGCAACAACAAAAAAATAAGTTCATAAGACCACATTCATTCTGTGTCAGAAACCTATACTGTGTCAACTATTTAATCACAATCCAAATTCAGAGCTTGTTTATGATCAAAACCTGGTATCTAGAAAGAAATTTTGTTAGAATTTTGTTCTTTGTTTCCATATTTACTTATAAATGGACTTAATTTTTCTTCCAGTTAACAAAACATACAGTCTGCAGATAAAGTTTTTAAAACATTTATTATATTAATATTAGCTATCCTGGATTTTTACCAAACTTCGACAGTAGCTTGTTTTTGATCAAAAGCTAGTACATGTATATAGAAAGAAATTTTGTTCTTGTTTTTCTGTATTTTTCCTTTAAATGGACTTCAGGTTTTTCTTCCAGTAGACATTTTATACGTACAGTCTGCAGTTAAAAGTTTTAAAACATTTATTAGATTAATAAACTATCCTAGATTTTTACCAAACTTGGACAGAAGCTTCTTACATTCAAAAGAGTGTATATTCTTATACCCCACGCAACAGGTTGCGGAGGGTATAATGTTTTTGACCCGTCCGTCCGTCCGTCAGTCCTGTTTCTTGTCATTGCAACTCCTCTCAAACCACACAACAAAATTTCACGAAACCTTTTCAGATAATAAGGACATACTATGTAGTTGTGCATATCGACGGGAAATTGGGATTCAATTTTTTTTCTAGGAGTTATGCCCCTTTGAACTTATTTACTTTAATGTACTACTGCAACAGTTTGTCATCACAACTCCTCTCAAACCACACAACAGAATTTCACGAAACCTTTTCAGATAACAAGGACATACTATGTAGTTGTGCATATCGACGGGAAATTGCGATTCAATTTTTTTCTAGGAGTTACGCCCCTTTGAACTTATTTACTTTAATGTACTACTGCAACAGTTTGTCATCGCAACTCCTCTCAAACCACACAACAGAATTTCACGAAACCTTTTCAGATAATAGGGACATACTATGTAGTTGTGCATATCGACGGGAAATTGCGATTCAATTTTTTTTCTAGGAGTTACGCCCCTTTGAACTTATTTACTTTAATGTACTACTGCAACAGTTTGTCATCGCAACTCCTCTCAAACCACACAACAGAATTTCACGAAACCTTTTCAGATAATAAGGACATACTATGTAGTTGTGCATATCGACGGGAAATTGCGATTCAATTTTTTTTCTAGGAGTTACGCCCCTTTGAACTTATTTACTTTAATGTACTACTGCAACAGTTTGTCATCGCAACTCCTTTGAAACCACACAACAGAATTTTATGAAACTTTGTAGATAATAAGGACATACTACGTAGATGTGCATATCGACAGGATATTATGATTCAATTTTTTTTCCAGGAGTTACACCCCTTTGAACTTATTTGATTTAATGTACTACTGCAACAGTTCGTCATTGCAATTTCTCTGAAACCATACAATAGAATTTCATGAAACTTTGTAGATAATAAGGACATGCTATGTAGATGTGCATATTGATAGGAAATTACGATTTTTTTTTTCTTTCTTGGAGTTATGCTCCTTTGAACTTATTTGCTTCAATGTACTTCTGCAAGAGTTTGTCATCGCAACTCCTCTGAAACCACACAACAGAATTTCATGAAACTTTGTAGATAATAAGGACATACTATGTAGATGTGCATATTGACAGAAAATTATGATTCAATTTTTTTTTCTTATACAATTTTCTTTTCTTACACTTATTTCATTTCTCCAATGACAATGTGGGGACGGTGGGGTATGTGAGCGCGCTCACTAAGGTTCTTTAATTATTACTTTTTTTTTTTCATTTTTGTTAAGCCTGCAATTTACAACAAAAGTAGGGGTGACACTTGGTTCCACAGAACCCTACCAAATTTATTTTCATGAAGAGAGCATGCGCAAAGCATTGCACATGACCACATTTTGAACATAGAAACTAATAATAAAAAACACATGCTGATAAGGGCTGATTGGTGCTGTTTTTTTTAATTATGCCACACACAATATGTGCTTCAGGTATAATATTTTTGACACGTCTTTCTGTCCGTCTGTCAGTCCTGTTCTGTTCTTGTCATCGCAACTCCTCTGAAACCACACAACAGAATTTCATGAAACTTTGCAGATAATAAGGATATAATATGTAGAGGTGCATATCGAAATAAAATAATGATTCAATTTTTTTTCTAGGAGGTATGCCCCTTTGAACTTATTAACCTCAATATACTACAGTTCTTCAGTCCTGGTTTTTTTTGGTCAAGTGACAATCATAATGAAGGCCTGGGGTAAGTGAGTGTGCTCACAAAGGTTTCTTTATTTCAAATAATATTCAGATACATTTATAAACATGAACATTGAATTTATTTCCAGGCTGAACATGCCAACTGTCCTGAATTACGCACATACGTTGAAGAGAGTAAAGAAAAAATGAAACAGATTCAAGAACAACATCTAAAGCAGATGGATGAAGTGAATGTTATGCTGGCTGAACAACAAAAACAGGAGGTTCATAGCTGTTTTAACAAATTAATTACATTATACACCTGAAAGTTATGTTGTCAGATTTGCTTTTAAACAAAGTGAAATTTCATACCAATACACATATAATTAACTGGTAAATTTTTATCAGCCATTACTTTTTAGCTTCAACACATTTGTTCATTTGTAGTATTAAAATCCAAAACAATACAGACCAATCAAAGCTATGACACAATGCCTTTTTGGCAATATGAGTTCATGCCTTCAACAATGAGCAAAATATAGATACCTGATAAGTTTAAGACAACCTCTAGTACCAGCTTAAGCAAAATTCTACTTGTTTAGCTAGTCAATAATGATTTATATTCAGATAGAGTTAAAATCAATCATTTCACCTCAAAATACTTTTGAATCTATTTATTTATAACTCTTTCTAACAGTCAAGTAGACAAAATCAACTTTCTTTAAGACATCATATATATATATATATATATATATATATATATATATATATATATATATATATATATATATATATATATATATATATATATATATATATATATATATATATATGCAGAGTTACATAAAGGGCTTCTTTTAAACAGAAATACACAATTAGCACTATTTCAGAAAGTACAAAAATGTACACAGATAGTATAATAATGATATTAATGTGTTTAACATTGACTATGCGAAAATAGTAGCCAGGGTGAGAGACAATAATGCATTCTGGTCGTGCACTATTGTCTCTCACCCTGGCTACTATTTTCGCATAGTCAATGTTAAAAACAACATTATTATATCAATAGAAATATTTTTTCTCTCTCTTTTTATTGAAAAGCAAAGCACTGTATTGCACAATAGCTAGAAATCTTGTTTGTTTGTACATACATCCCAAAATTGGTTTCCATTCTTTAGTTTGCCTCAACCAAATGTTATGAAACTTATTTATACACAATGCTAGTACTACAAAGCACAGTACTAATCAAAATTTTTGTGGTGTTATTTTTATACGACCGCAAAAAAAAATTTGGGATCGTATAATGGTATGATGTCGTCGATGTCATCTGCATTGTAGTCGGAAGACACGTTTGGTGTCTGGACAATAACTTTAGTTGAAGTGAATGGATCTCTATATGAAATTAAACAAGAAGGTTCAATACCATAAAAGGAAGGTTGGGATTGATTTTGGGGATGATGGTCCGAACCGTTTGGAATAAGGGGCCCAAAATAGACCAACAACAAGCATTTTTGTAGTTTCTGGACAATAACTTGTGTGTTAGTGTATAGACCACTCTGACATTGTAGCACAAGGTTCCATATCACAAAAAGGAAGGCTGGGATAGAGTTTGAGGGTAATTGCTCAATTTATGCAGGAATTAGGGGCCAAAACAGGGCCAAAAACAAGCATTTTTGTCGAGCCTGCAACTTTTGTTGCAGAAAGCTCAACATAGGGATAGTGGCGGCATTAGCTAACTTCTTTTAAAGCTTTATATTTTAGAAGGTGGAAGACCTGGATGTTTCATACTTTTTAAAAGATGCCTCATGTTACGAAGTTTCCGTCAGTCACATGTCCAATGTCCTTGACCTCATTTTCTTGGTTCTGTGACTACTTGAAAAAAAAGTTAGGATTTTTTGGTAATGTTCAATTCTCTCTTATTATAAGTAATAGGATAACTATATTTGGTATGTGTGTACCTTGCAAGGTCCTCATGCCCGTCAGACAGTTTTCACTTGACCGTGACCTCATTTCTTGGATCAGTGAACAAGGTTATGTTTGGTGGTCTAGTCCATATCTCAGATACTATAAGCAAAAGGTCAAGTATATTCAGTGTATGGAAGGGCTGTAAGGTGTACATTTTTTTTACATGTCTAACTAGCAGGTGTCATCTGACCTCATTTTCATGGTTCAGTGGTTATAGTTAAGTTTTTGTGTTTTGGTCTGTTTTCTTTATACTGTATGCAATAGGTCTACTATATTTGATGTATGGAATGATTGTAAGGTGAACATGTTTAGCTGGCAGGTGTCATCTGACCTTGACCTCATGTTCATGGTTCAGTAGTCAAAGTAAATTTTTTGGGGTTTTGGTCTTTTTTCTTATACTATATATATGCAATAGGTTAACTATATTTGATGTATGGAAATATTTTATGATCTACATGTCAGTTGCGCAGGTGTTATTTGACCTTGACCTCATTTTCTCTGATCATTACTCAGTGTTAAGTTTTTGGGTTTTGGTCTGTTTTTCTTAAAACTATAAGCAATAGGTCAACTATATTTGTTGTATAGAGAAATTGTAAGCTGTACATGTCTGGCTGGTCTGGTTCATATGACCTTGACCTCATTTTCATGGTTCTTTGGTCAATGTTTAGTTTTTGTTGAGGCTACAACTTTTGTTGCAGAAAGCTCGACGTAGGGATAGTGATCCGGCGGCGGTGTAAGCTAACTTCTTTAAAGCTTTATATTTTAGAAGGTGGAAGACCTTGATGCCTCATACTTTGTATATAGATGCCTCATGTTACGAACTTTCCGTCAGTCACATGTCCAATGTCCTTGACCTCTTTTTCATGGTTCAGTGACTACTTGATGTCTTCAGATGGTTCAAACCTTCACCAGATGTTTCGACCCTGTACCATTACATCCTCCAGTTGGCGGGTCAGTAGAGGTGGCCAAACCTCTACTCATCAGCACTCGTCTTCCAGCTCAGATCATCTCGGCGATGCCATAACCAGCAAGTTGAACGCTCTGCTGCTTCCCCTAGCTGTCTTACTGCTGTCTTTCTTGCCTTTCTAACTATTCCCATTGCCTGTAGCATCCTCCATACTGACTGTGCAGGAAAACCTCTGCAGCCTACTTCTACTGGGAACAGCCACGCTTTCCAACCTCTCTCTCTACATGTTGTCATCAGCTCTGTGTACTTTTCCTTTTTTTGCTGGTATGCCTCTTCACATCTCTCTTCCCAAGGAACTGTCAGTCCTATTGCAACTATCATCTTTGACGGCTGTGACCAAACTACAATGTCTAGGCGTAGGGTTGTCTGTACGCATTCTTGAAACACAAGCTTCTTTCCAATGTCAGCTCTCATGTTCCATTCACTGCCCTTGTCCAAGATGAAGTGCTGTTGTGACTTTGTTGCATGTCCCATATCTCCCTCCCTAACGAATCTGATCTGCTTTGTCTCTGCTTTTGATGGTCTCTTCTTTCTTCTCTCAATATTAAGGATCTCTGCTAGATGATTTAGGACCTTGTCGTGCCGCCATTGATACCTTCCCTGTGTCAGAGCAACCTTGCAGCCTGAAAGTATATGTTCAATAGTACCTTTTTAACCACATAACTTGCAGCTTGGTTCTTCTATCAGTCCCCACTGGTGTAAGTTTGAAGGGGAAGAAAGTGTATCGTACACTGACCTAAGCATGAATTAAATTCTGAATGGTTCCATCCTTCATAACTCTGCCCATGTGATCTTTCTTTCTCGCAAGTTCCACTTCATCCATGCTCCTTGACGGCTAAGCTCTACTGCTTTTGCCCTTCTTTGTTCTTCTACTGTTCTTATTTCTGACTGTACCATGCTACTCTTCTCTTTTGGTGTTGCCTTTGACCACTATTGGAAATGTGCCATTCCTAAGCCTTGTCTACCAGTACAGGTGTTGCCAACTATGTCTTTGTGGTGAAGAATACTTTCTGCTTGATCTACTGCAGTTCTCGCTGACCATTTTCGCCCAGTACGTGTTTGTATTCCAGCCTTACTGATCTTGCTATCCTTCGAGTCTCTGAGAGTCATAACAAGTCTGCTCTTTGATACCTTGTATTCCTCCAAAGATGATGTTAAAGGTAGCTGTAGTTGTGATGATCTACTGTGAAGGCCTAAGGCTGTAAAACTTGGTGGTACTCCTAGCCATCTTCTTAGGTGACTGTTTATCTTTCTTTCTATAGATTCGACTGTTGTTGCTGTCATTTCATAGATCATGAGAAGCCATGTCAGTCTTGGTAACAGCCCATGTTGGTATATCTAAGCCTTAAACTTCCCAGGCAATCCACTCTTATCTACCTTCTTAAGCCATTCTACAACCTGAGTTTGTACTGTCTTCACACTGGTATTGTCTTTAAGGGTATCATCAAACCATTTTCCAAGGCACTTTATAGGGTTGTCTACTATTGTTGGTATTTCGTCCCCTTGGATCTTAAGCTGGAACTTTGTTGTTATCTGACCCTTTCTCAGTATCATTGATCTTGATTTCATTGGCTTAAATTTCATCCATGCCCAAGTGAATACTTCTTCCAGTACTGACAGTATCCATCTTGCTTGAATATGGGATGATGTTGTTACTGTAAGGTCATCCATGAACCTTCTTGTTGCTGGTAGAAAAATCCCTGAATCTGTCTTTGGACCTCTTGTTTCTCTTTCTGCTGCCTTCATGATGATATTTATACTCATAATAAATAGTATTGGTGAGATGGTACAACCCGTAACTATCCCTTTCTCTAACTTATATCATGCTGTGGTCTTGTTATCAACAGTAAATCGCAGCAGTAGTCCTAAACTGTGAGATGTCTTTTGAATCCTTTTCTTTTGTTACAAAGCATCCTTCTGCTTTCTGCCAGCTTTCAGGAATGGTTCCTTTTTTCCATAGTGTTCGGAATAGCTGCCACAGTTTTCTTAGTATCTTTGGGCATTTCTTGTAGACTTTATATGGTACACCACTGTACCCAGGTGCTGATCCTGTTCTTGCCTTTTTTACCACCTCACAAACTTCCTTCCATGTTGGTTCCTTTTTTTTCAAATTCTGTCGTTGGTTGTTCTTCTTCTTCAACTCTTGGGCAATATCCCAAAGGTGTCTCTCTTTCTTTGTCTGAGTGTGTTTCATGCAGATACTTCTCTACTTCTTCCTTACTACAATGCAGATGCCCTGTTCTTTCTCCACCCAACAGTGTTTTTGTGTAGTTGTATGGATTTTTAATAAAGTTTGCTCTATTTTTCGCTTTCTTCTTATTACTATTCTTGAGTTGTTCTGCCCGTGTAGTTCTTCTCAATTCCTCTCTAACACTGTCTGTAATGCAAGCTATTCGCAACCTCTCTATCTCATTGCTTTTCTTGTACCTTCTGTTCAGGTCTTTGAGCTCCTTCCTTAACTGTTTAATCTTCTGTTCTCTCCTGTTTGGCGTCTGCTTGGTGTTACTCCTTTCTTTCCTCTCCTCAACACCAAATCTCTCCTTCCCGATGTTATATGCTAGTGTAGTCAGTGTTTCTATTCTCCTCTCAACACATCCTTGGAGTGATGTTTCTAGAATAACCCCTAAATCATCGTTTAGATCTCTTCATTGGGCTTCGCTGTTCTGTTCATCTTTGGCCATGCTATCCATTCTTTCTGATGTGATGTCTCTTGCCTTTGCTGTGTAATGTGCTCCTCACCGTTCAAGCTTTGACTGCTGTCGTGGAATGTGACTGATGCTGAGAGATTCCTTGCACTATGGTTTGTGTCCTGGCTAGGATTCTCCTGCGTCTCAACAGAAAAATCTGTGCGCTGCTCTTTAACAATTCTTCGACTGCATCCAGACCTTGACTGGTGGATCTATAAGCCTCTCTGGTTCTTGCAGATCTTTCCACAACGACATTTAGCTTCTGCCTTCTCTCCTGTCAAGGTTGTTTGCATCATCTGTGTCGTTGTCCGTTTCCGTTTCCTAGTCGTTGCCCTTAGATCTGTTTGGTTGAGCCTCTCATCCTTCCCCCCCCCCCCCTCTCTCGGGAGACTCTGGGGGTATACTTCTTTATTCTGTGTAGTAGCTGTCTTTGGTGTTCCCTCACGGAAACCACACTAAGGGTAGCTGACCCCAAGTGCCCATACCAGTTTGTTACCGGCTGTCAGCTGTCTCTCCAGCGTCACTGGTCTTCCCCAGTCTCCATTCAGCCTTTCCTGACGGTCACTGGTTTCCCAGAAGAAATGATTATTACTTACAATTGGTGGTATTCTGCTTTTCTGCTGTCATATTCTCTTGACTGCTTATCTTCCTTCATCTCTGAATCCCTGTCGCTCTCTGCCGGTGCTTTGATGCCTTCAGATGGTTCCAACCTTCACCAGATGTTTCGACCCTGTACCATTTTATCCTCAGGTCTTCCAGCTCAGATCATCTCGGCGATGCCATAACCAGCAAGACGAACGCTCTGCTGCTTCCCCTAGCTGTCTTACTGCTGTCTTTCTTGCCTTTCCAACTAGTCCATATCTCAGATACTATAAGCAATAAGCAATAGGTCTAGTATATTCGATGTATGGAAGGACTGTAAGGTGTACATGTCTAGCTGACAGTTGTCATCTGACCTTGACCTCATTTTCATGGTTCAGTGGTCAAAGTTAAGTTTTTGAGTTTTGGTCTATTTTTCTTATATTATATGCAATAGGTCAACTATATTTGGTGTATGGAAATATTTTATGATCTATATGTCAGTTGCGCAGGTTTGATTTGACCTTGACCTCATTTTCACAGTTCATTATTAAGTGTTAAGTGTTTGTGTTTTGATCTGTTTTTCTTAATTTATAAGCAATAGGTCAACTATATTTGTTGTATGGAAGAATTGTTATCTGTACATGTCTGCCTGGCATGGTTCATCTGACCTTGACCTAATTTTCATGGTTCATTGGTCAATGTTTAGTTTTCATGGTTAATGTTAAGTTTATGTGACAGTTGTAATAAAGCTTTATATCTAGCCTCTAAGTCTATCAACATAATATCAATGGTTAGTAGAGGAGGCGAGACATACCAGCATGTGCACTCTTGTTCTAGTTTCCAGACAATAACTTGTGTTTAAGAGTATGGAGCTCTCTGAAATTTTACTACAAGGTTCCATGCTACAAAGGAAAGGCTAGGATTGAGTGTAGGGGTAATTACTCCAAGGGGGGATTAAAAAAGTTTGGGGTTCAAATTTTTTTTTTTTTGAAAGTTTTCAAGAAGAATATTTAATTTCACAGTATTGGGCAATAGATTTGTAAGATCTTGACATTTATTTTGTGTCAGAAACCTATACATTTTATTACTGCTCTAAGGTTATGCTCCTTTTAAAATAAAAATGAAATGCTTCACTGAGCGCAACCTGATACGATGGAAGAAGTCAAACAAGTTTGGACACAAATATGAAGCTTGATACTGTCTGGATTCCAACAATTGGCATTTTCATGGTTCATTGGTCAATATTAAGTATTTATTAATATAGTCTTGTTTGTTTATTAGATACTGTAAACAATAGCTTCACTGTATTTGGTGTATGGAATGATTCATTGTAAGTTGAACATGTCTGTCTGGCATGGTTCATTTGACCTTGACCTTATTTTTATTTATCATTGAAAATGTTAAGTGTATGGGATACTCACAGTAAACATAAATTCTATCATGGTAAATAAATCTGGCAAAACATTTAAGTGTGTGCTATCGCTTTTTCAGACAATGAAACTGGTACAAGAAAAGTTGAACATGGAACAAAAGTACAAAGAACAAATAGAAAAGGTTTGTATGATCCATTTAACTATATAAGTTGATTTTCAAATACTGGCATTGTAGGGGTCGGTCAGCAGCTAAGTTACTTCTAACCAAATGAGGTTTTTTACCTGTCTTTAGACATATTTCAAGCATGTTTATTATATGACACATAATTGGACTGAGAACAAAATTATTTCTTTTGGACAAAAATTGCAAATTAAAAAAATCTGCTATATCCAAAAATGATTTTTACTGTGTAGTGAACTACTTTTGGGACATTTTATATCAAAATTACAGAAAAGTCTATCTCAGCGGCACTCTACATGGATAATTTTATGATACAGGGTCTGTAATTCAGTTTAACAGCTTCAGATATACTAATTTTTTACTGTTTCAAACTGTATAAAATCACAAATTTACTTCAAAATGTATGCCCTAATATTTTGGTAGCATCCACAAATATTCACTCTGTGGTTAAAGTTTTTGAAATTTCAATACCAGGTAACTTTCTTAAACTACCCTGGATTTCTACCAAACTTGGGCAGAAGCTTGTGTATGATCAAAAGATAGTATCCAGAAGTTAAATTTGTAAAAATAAAGTTCCATTTTTTATGTATTTTACTTATAAATGGACTTAGTTTTCTGATGGGAAACATTAATATATATTACATTCACTCTGGTTAAAGTTTTTGAAAGGCTTTTACCGGTAGGTCCGGTAATGACTATTTTTGGCCTCAAATTTCAGGTTCATCTGACGAAAGATTTTGACCACTTTTTAAACACTGTCTATTTAATTTGATTCAATTAGTTTATGTGAAAGATTTTAACTGATTAGGCATTAAAAAAGGATCCGATTCAAGCTCAAATATGAAAAATCTACCAAATATTCCAGAAAATGTCACTTTTCGGATGGTTTTTGTCAAAAATGAAAGTGTCCGCATCCCTGTTCATCCTCAACATTTATATATGTTATGTATTATCATCAAATACAACTTACATTTCAATATTAAGGATGAACACGAATGCGGCCACTTTTGTTTTACACAGAAACTGTCTAAAATTTAACTAAAATGCTAGAATTGTGAAGATTTCAGTAATTTAGCATGACATAATGGTGCAAGTGCCCGATATATGTGCATTGTTTTGTCAAAAACAGCCCATATTTATGTAGCAGAAAAACATTCTACTGTTCTATAAACTAAACTAATAACTAAAAGATTACATTTTAACAATTTTGAAAAAATGCTATATTTTGGGGCCAAAAAGGGGTCTTACTGGACCTACTCCTTTTATTAACTTTTTTAAACTATCCTGGATTTTTACCAAACTTGGACAGAAGTTTGTTTATGATTAAAAGCTAGTATCTAGTGTACCTGTGTATCTGTATTTTACTTATAAATGCACGCAGAAACCTGGTTGAAATAGAACAAAAGAATGGAAGCTCTTTGTTAGAGAAGGCGATAAATGCTTATTGGTACTGTAATGTTTACTATAGTAAACAATTTTTTTTTAAATTAATAGAAACAAATAAAATGAACATTTTCTGCTCAATTACGAAGTATTTTACTTTAAAAACACCATTTGCAGTTTTCAATTTATCTACTGTGAAAGTACTTTTATTCTTGAGGTACCAATTTTCGTGGTTTTCATGGATGACTTTATCCACGAATTTAAGTGTCCAACGAAATATAACAACCATTGTCCAAATCAAGACATGGAAAGATCCCCATCGGTAGGTTTGACTACTGATATGATCTAGAGAATACATTGAATAACGCCAAATATGAGAATACTTTTAAAATAGCAGTCACAGAACTACAACTGCATGCAGGATTATACCCATTTAATCTTTAATAACCTAAACTGTACAACTTTTGATCTTTTAATTCGCATAAAAAATATTTTTGATCAATAAAAGTCAGATTTCCAGTATTGATATGCTAGTATGATAAAGTGTTCATTTTGTCTCCTCATAGTTCTTTACATATGGGAAATAATAATTTCATACTGGGCTTGATTTTGATAAGAATTATTTGACAATTCAAGATACGTTTATAGCATTTGTTTATGTTACTGTTTTCTTTATGTGACATGTTTATGGCCTAATTAACACCTTTGATGGACTTTAATCTGTTGATCACTTTATCATGGGTGAATTAGTGTTATCACTATGGTTTACATAGGTCAATGTTTACTTTGCAATCTTATTCAATCCAGACTATTTGAAACCTTCGTTTCTAAAGGCTTTTTTTTTTTTTTTTAGAAAACAAAAATCCACGAATTTAAAAACCCACGAACATGTCAATATTGCTCAAACCACAAAAATTGATACCCACGAATTACTTTCACAGTATTACAAAGTTAAACAGAACAATTAGGCCGTGTTCGATGGAAATATTCCGAACCCCATAAAAAAAAGGTCCTACAGATGATACAAAAATATTCTAAATCAAGAGTTTCCCCATACATTATAGTGTTAAATGTTGAAAAAAATTGATTACCAGCATCGAAAAAAAAAACCAGGAATAAAACATTTGTGCGGAAAAATTTCTGGCTCATATCAATTAACAAAATACACCCCCCCCCCCCGCCTTTTTTTAAGTTAAGTGGTTGCTTCTTTATGAAATCCATTTTGATGATTTGCAGTAGTTTAAAAATATTAAAGATGTCTCAATTAAGCATTAGAAAACGTAGGCTGCAGCAGCGTGCTTACAGGCGAAGAATATATATTTTTATTCTCATAAAGCCAATGCATTACATCGGTACAGAGATTGAAGGAGAAGAGAAATGATATATTAGGGATCACTATATTCCTATCTTTTCTGATTGTTTCAAATGGTATTTCTTCTCCAAGGAGTATTTGGCAAAGGGAGGGGGTAATTTTATTTTTTTTTTAGTTTTAAGGGTAATTTAACGGATCCGAGATACACGTACTAGACAAACAGTACATTTACCTCACACTTTTTAAGTAATGCATTTATGAGTGAATCGTTGTTTGAGTAAAGACCAGTGGCAAACATTTCTGTGCAAGTCAAGTCGATTCGGAAAGACCTAAATTTTCAAATGAATTATGTGTTCGGCAATGATGCTGCTTTGAGTCTTGATAAGGGCTTAACAAAGCTACGTTAAGTTTAAAAAAAAAAAACAAATAAATATATCAAGTTTAGACAGATATTTCTGTAAAGAACTTTATTAATGATTGTTATAAATATCAATACTATTCAAAAAAAAAATTCTTCCTTAAATATACAGGTGAAACTAATGTTTTAAATGCCTAGTTTTGTGTACACTTAATCTACACAAGGCCTACATCGAGTATCGACTGCATGTAGACAAAACATGATTTACACTACATGTAAACATTGAGTTTTATCAATGGGAACGTAATTTTGTTTAGTTAACGTGTGAGTTACACTTACACAACACCGAGTTTAGGTCAATGTGAACACGACCTAAGATATCAAGTTGACGACATGGGTATCTATCAAGTTGGATGTAGAAAATGGATTTAAAAACAAAAATTACCATGGACGCAGAACATATCAATCCATTAGTTCAGTAATTTTCGTGTCTGCCCTTCAATTATGTGACTCGAGAAAAAATTCCCCAAAATGGGTAACAATTGTATCGAAAAGAGAAAATAGAGCATACCTTTTTCTGTTAGGGCGTGTTTGAGTTAAATATTTCATCTTGAAAACCAATCTAATTAAAAACCGATCTCTCATCGCTCCTGTTTCTGATATGTCGCGTGGGAGATCTAACGAAACCGGCTTTGAGGTCACATGTGAGTGAACTAAAAGTCATGAATTTATAAAGATATGCAAATGAGTTGACGACCTATTATAAGCCAATCAAAAAAGTTTAGGAATTATTATGACTGACGATTTCGTCGTAAATAAAATGAGTTACATCCCTTTGCCTTACGTTAAACTTCCAAGATCGTGGAAGACTCAATTTCATTAGTCGAAAAAAACACACCTACGAGGTCACTCACATGTGACCTCAAAGCGGGTTTCGTTAGATCTCCCACGCGACATATCAGAAACAGGAGCGATGAGAGATCGGTTTTTAATAAGATTGCTTGAAAACGTATAAAGTAAGAGTATTTGATACATCATCTCGCTTCAGATTCTATTATTTTTATGGCCCCGCAACGAAGTTGTCGGTGCCATATAGTTTTACCCTTGTCCGTCATTCCGTAATTCCCCAATTCCGTCATTCCGCAACAAACCATTATACAGAGTTTTTTTCTAAATGCCTTCAGATATTGAGCTGATTTTTTGGTATGTGAGTGAACCATGATGAGTTACAGATCAAGTTTAAGTTTCATTCCGCTCCACTAATTTTTGCTGAAATTACAGGCTTTGGACTTTGAGAAATTGTTGAAAATCACAGTTATACAGACTTTTTTTCTAAATGCCTTCAGATATTGGGCTGATTTTTGGTATGTGAGTTAACTCTGATGAGTTATAGGTCAAGCTTAAGTTTCGTTCCGCTCCGCTAATTTTCACTGAAATTATGGGCTTTGGACTTTGATAAATTATTGAAAATCACAGTTATACAGACTTTTTTCTCTATTCCCCTCCAGATTTTGAGCTGATTTTTGATATGTGAGACTACCATCATGTTTGTGTCCACATGTGTTTATATTGAAATTGCAGATTTTTTAACTTTTTGGGACAGGCCATTCATGTCGCTTTGACATATCTGGTTATATATCAAGGCTACAGGTTGACTTTATAACATAAAAAATTCACAGTACTAAAAGATGAAATATATGTGTCAAGTGAAATACCTTTCTAATGAATCACAAAATCAGAGTAGGTGTGTTCGAATAGCTATTTTTTACTAAAAGTACTTGAAGACAGTCTTTTAAGTTTGATGGTAAAAATGCATATCTTTGCATATCTTTGATAAAACATAATTTTTTGTGTGTGATAATTAGGGTTTAAAGTCTTCAACCACTGAAAATATTAGTCTGCCCTTCCACTTAATATTTAATTAGAATTTTTTAAATGTTTATGAATTTTCTAAAATTCCACCTGACAACCGATCAGACAATAGTTTTAAGTTGACTCAATGCAAAAGAAGAACATTAACTGATGCTCATTAGTTAGTAGATACCTTTGTTTTTTAAAATACAACTGACATATAAGCATCGTAATTGTGCTATGTGGATAAATTTATCGGTTTTTAAGAGATAAATTGGCAGTGCGTCATCGCTACAATGGCTTCCATTTCTACGATTGTAAAAATAAACTGGCGTAATGGGGAGATAATTTTGACGAAGTAGAATCCTGACTGAATGGACTTAGTTTTTCTTTCAGTGAACATTACATACAGTCTGCATTTAAAGTTTTTAAAAAATTTATAAGATTCATAAACTATCCTTGATGTTTACCAAACTTGGACATAAAATTGAGAAAGGAAATGGGGAATGTGTCAAAGTGACAACAACCCGACCATAGAGCAGACAGCAGCCGAAGGCAACCAATGGGTCTTCAATGTAGTGAGAAACTCCCGCACACGGAGGTGTCCTTCAGCTGACCCCTTAACAATATGTATACTAGTTCAGGAATAATGGACGTCATACTAAACTCCAAGAACACACAAGAAACTAAAATTAAAAATCTAACAAAGGCCAGAGGCTCCTGACTTGGGACAGGTGCAAAATTGCGACGGGTTAAACATTTTTATGAGATCTCAAATTTTTTTATTGATTTTTTTTTCTCATTTTTGTTGATCCTGTGATTAATAACAAAAGTAGGCGAGACACTGGGTTCCTCGGAACCCTTACAAATTTTTTACATTTAGTTTTTTCTCCCTTCTTATATATGTATGCATAAAACATATATAGATAAATATGAGGGTATATGAAAAAATATATGCAAGTTATACACTGTTCACACTAGGGACTCTACTTGTAGACAATGAAAATCATATATAGGACTCTAGGTCAAGGTAAAGTGCGTTGGTCTTAGCTAAAGTGCGGTGCCTACACATGCTAAAGTGCGATGGTCCACGAAAGTATAGATTTAATAAACGTATTATGGATTATGATGTGAACAGTCTTTATACAAACAAAAAAATGAACATATGAAAAGATAAATGTAGAATATTTGATTAACAACTTTAAACAAAATGGTCATGACTTACTTAATTTAAACCTAACCGTGCTTTGTCGACTGAGGCAAATGTGTTTTTTATTCGGGTGCTGGAAGAAGGACTTGTGTCCTGCATCGTCAATTTTACTATACAGAAACAAAAGTATACAGATGAGTATCCTTTATCTTGTTTCTAAAAGAAGCTAACAGATACATTGAAATCATTGTTTATGCATGGTGTTTTTTTGTAGTTTACTTTGCAGGCCCCGTTAAAATGTTGTTGGTAAAATAAAGTTGGTTTTTTTTAATGCTGAAAACATAAATTGTCTTGTAAAACATTAGTGTGAACATAGACAGAAAATACAACCTGTATTTGTACTCGCTGCGAAAAAAGGAGAAAGCTCGAAGAACATTGCATTTCTCTCTCTTTTAAATTAAAAATGAACAAAAGCAAATAAATGTTACACAATGAACGAATTTTGTATTTGTAATTTACAATGACGACTCTAAAGGAAGAGTGTTCACATTAGTAATAGACTGTGTGAACGTAGAGTTATGCCAATAATTCAAATATTTGATACGCCCGAATTAAAAAAAAAATCATATACAGGACGTATAGATTTATAATTTGTCACACCTAAATTACCAATTTGGCCATTATTTAGAGTACCATCGCATTTTAGAGTCCTACATATATCTTGTCTCACCGGACCAATTCCTTTGTAATATTAAGATACTTCATTATTAAACTCATCATAGATACCAGGATTCATATTTTATATTCACGCCAGACGCTCGTTTCATCTACAAAAGACTCATCAGTGACGTTCGAATAAGAAAATGTTAAAAAGACCGAATAAAGTACGAAGTTGAAGAGCATTGAGGACCAAAAATTCCAAAAAGGTTGTGCCAAATACAGCTAAGGTAATCAATTCCTGAGGTAGAAAAGCCTTAGTATAATGATATTAAAGTTTGAATTGAAAAAAGAGAATAATTTTGGATCTTTTGAGAAAAAAAATATTGCTAGATTTCACATTTCCACTTCACATATACCTGTGATTATACATCACGAGATCACAAGATAGAAGAAGGAAGGAATGTTATTTGAATCTAAAAGTTGTTAGAACATACACATCCCTTCTTGTCCAATGACAAGTAAGTTTTTTTCCCTCTAATTTTCATAGTACATGGCTTTCCATGCACTATGAAATGCTATACATGAATGACTTTTCATTGTAGGTTAATTATGAAAGTGAACTCTTAATAACTGCACTAACAAAGTGTACAATCCCATGAGGCATTTTCCTTGGGAATAAAAGCCTACTGCTTGAAGATGAAAGAAAAAAGATTGAAACAAAAACATTTTGAATTTTGCAAATTTTCAAACATTTTCTTATGGTACACAATATATTATTAGAATAAAGAAAAAATTAAATGGAGGTAACTATGTAGGTAAAATAATATTTATTTAATTTATATGCCTGATATTTGAGTGATCTTTTTTTTCTTTCAAGAAAACAATGCCAGACTGCTGATATATAAAGCAAATTGTTTTGTTTTCTTTCGAAAAACACATGACATGTAAATTTATCTATAAAAAGTAAGCATCTAATGTTAACTGGTCTAAATTCAAATATTTATACAGTGAGTTTTATAATTATAAAAAAAAAATCAAAAAGGGGATTTTTGTACAACAACAACATTGTGTGCTTTTTAATAATAAAAATAAATCAAAGTACTGAACATCGGATGACCGCAAGTTCTTGTGGATGGTTAAAAGCACATGTCACAGAAAAAGACCACATCTATACCTAAAACTGAGGTTAATGTACAGAGATATATTTTTTTCTGAGACAAGTTCATGCGTGGATGATGAATAAATGACAGGAAATTCAACCGCATCATAATAACTATTATAATGTAGTGATACAAATCAGTATACCTGGGACTATTATACTGATATAATAATAGTCCCAGATTATACACTGGTTTGTTGTTACATATTATATTAATATAACAGTTATATGTATATATAATTTTCATCCATTTTTATATCATTCTATTCTACTTTTCTAATAATAGTGCAGTGCAAGTGGGACAATATCCCTAATGCGCCTTGAAATGAGGAACTCAAAAGTCACGTGTAAACAATTAATCTCCTGTGTTGTGATATTTGACACTTTTCTATGATAAACAAGTGACTGAGCTTAACCATTTGAGTTAATTTAAACGTAGGGGAACACAGAATAAATGTGTAAAATCTATGGAGCTATTAAATGTGTTCAAAGTATTAAATTTTCAAAGAACTTATTGTGCTAAAAATGGGATTTTTTACCATGAGAAGCCGCATCACAAAAGGATACTCGGGGTTTGCTAATTTACGGGAAAAGTAATCTCACTTCGTATTCCGAAAATTTAACCACATATGTCAAAATGTCTAAGCTTCGAAAGGAGCCCTCACACATATCCATGTTAACGATATGGACTGAGCAACAGAAGAAAACGTTACCATTATGGCCTATGGAGAAACTAATACGCATCTTGACCCAAGTGCATGGTTGACACTCTTCTGTAAAAAAAAAAAATCTAAAAAGATTGGATACATGAGAAACCATTCATATTTTCCTGCAAAAACAATTACAGATTACCTGTCCTTGCCGGGAGTGTCGCAAAACTTTCTTGAGATATTCTTCCGCAAACTTTAACACAAGTTTTCGGTACGTGTGCATAGATATTATCAATGATTTTTTACTCATAAATAGCCATTCAACAGTGGTAGCAGAGCTTATAAAGATGGCAACAGCACCTAGTTACAAGAACCCACCAGGTTTGACCAAAGATAAAAGTTATCAACAATGGAAAAATGAAGTTAAAATGTGGCAACTCGTGACAGATCTTGATAAGAAGAAGAGAGGTTTGGCTTTAGCTTTGTCGCTACAAGGAAAACCAAGGGAAGTAGCTCTAGAAGTAGATCCCAGTGATTTAAATGTTGATGAAGGAGTAGATAAGCTGATAACTGAGTTGGACAAGCTTTTTGAGAAGGATAAAATAGATCAGGCTTATGCTGCATATACTGTATTTGATAAGTTCCACAGAGTAGATGATGTAAGCATGTCTGATTATATCATTGAGTTTGAGCAGAGATACAATAAATGTAAGAAATATGAAATGCTACTCCCAGATGCAATTCTAGCTTTTAAACTTCTTGACAATGCTGGGTTAAGTCAAAGTAATCGTCAGCTGGCATTAACTGCATGTTCTGACCTTAAATTCGACACAATGAAATCTGCTTTGAATAGGATATTTGCATCAAAATCTCAAAATTTTCCTGGAGAACAAGACTCTGTTGTAACTGTTAAAGAAGAATCAGCTTTTGTTAGTGATGGGTATTATCAGAGAGGTCGAAGTTCAAGAAGAAATTTTCCTCGTAATCGACCTGATAGATCAACCAACTCTAGTAGACTTAAGACTAAAATGAATCCAGTCTTCAATGGAAATGTCTCAAGATGTAAAATATGTGATTCCAAATTTCATTGGGTCAAGGATTGTCCTCACAAGCAGCTCGATGTGAATTTAACAGAACATGAGAGTGATGAGTTAAATGAAATTGTAAATATAACATTATTTACCTCAGCACAAGAATTTAAGCCTCTAACAGTGTTTGTTGCAGAAGCCTACAATGCTGCAGTTATTGATACTGCATGTTCCAAGACAGTGTGTGGTTCTAAATGGTTATACGAATTTGTAGAATCCCTTGATCCAGGACTTGATCAACTTACTTGTAATGAAAGTCATGTACCATTCAAATTTGGTGATGGACAAACAGTATATTCATATCAGAAAGTGAAAATTCCAGCACTAATTGGGTCAGTTAAGTGCTCAATTGAAACAGAAGTGGTGGATTGTGAAATACCATTATTGTTAAGTAAAACCTCTCTGAAAAGAGCAAGCACTATCCTAGATCTCAGCTATGACAAGGTTACCATGTTTGGACAGTTAGTGGATGTAAACCTAACTTCAAGTGGTCATTACTGTATCAACATTAAAGACAAGCAATGCACAAACAAAAATAAAAATGAGAGTGAGGAGGTTTTGATCATTGATACAAAATTATCTTTTAAGAAGAAAAAGGAAATTCTCTTAAAGTTGCACAAGCAGTTTGGACATGCATCATCAGATAAACTTTTATCCCTTTTGCAAAGTGCTGGTTCTGTTGATTCTGAAACAAAGACCATTCTTAAAGATATCTGCACAAAGTGTTTAATTTGCCATAAGTTCAAGCATCCAAAAGCTAAACCAGTGGTTGCCTTTTCACATGCAAATGATTTCAATCAAATTGTGGCAATTGACCTTCATGAAATTGACCATAACTTTTATTATCTACATGTTATTGACTTATTTAGCAGATTGAGTGCAGCTGCAATCATCAGAAGAAAGGACTCTAAAATCATTGTAGATAAGTTCATGCAGATATGGGTTGGTGTTTATGGTGCACCTGAAGTTGGGGTTTACACAAATAATGGAGGTGAATTTAATTCACAGATATTTAGAGACATGGCAGAAAACTTGAACATGTCAGTTAAAACAACAGCAGGATATAGTCCGTGGTCCAATGGTGTAGTGGAAAGACACAACGCAACGCTTACAGAAACAATCAATAAAATGAGAGAGAGCTCTAACCTTTCATGGGAGACTTCCCTCAGTTGGGCAGTTCATGCTAAGAACAGTTTGTTGAATGTCTATGGCTACAGTCCATATCAAATAGTTTTTGGAAGGAACCCAAACATGCCATCATCTATAGTTAACAAGCCTCCTGCATTAGAAGGTACAACAATTAGTAATGTTATGGGAAAGCATTTAGTTGGCTTACATGAATCGAGAAAAGCATTTATTGCGGCAGAATCCTCTGAGAAAGTAAGAAGGGCACTACGTAAGCAAATCCGGCCTTCAGGAGAAAAATTCAAAAATGGTGACAAAGTTTTCTTCCTACGAGACAATCAGTGGAAAGGACCAGGCTGGGTAATTGGTCAAGATAACGTAGTTGTTTTTGTAAGATATGGAGGTACATATGTGCGTGTACATGAAAGTAGAATAAAAAGAGACATTGATGTTGAAAGAAAACAAAAGATTATTCATAAGCATACAGCAAAGTCAACCCTTGTGCGTAAGCCGCAAGCTGCAACATATAACAACACTGAACCAGATCATGACTTAGTATACTATGAGAGTGATGATGAAGAGCCTCATCAAAATGATGCTGAGAATGATGAAAACCGAGAAAATGTTGAAGAATCTGCAGACGAAAATGCTGATCAAGATGATAGTCATGCTGGTAGCTTGAATGGTAGTTTGAATAGTGAAGATGGTCCTGAATCTGAAGGGAGAGACAGTTTTGATTTGGAAAATCAGGCAGAGAATGATATACATGAGGAAAGTATGGAACATAATCCTGAGTCCCAGGCAAATGATTGTATGAAATTAAAGAAGGATCAGATAGTGAATTTTAAAATCCCTGGTGAAAATGACACAAGAGAAGCAATAATTTTAGGCAGGGCAGGAAAGGCTACAACTGTTAAAAAGAGCTGGTACAATATAGAATACAATCAGCCAGAAAATATGAGAGGTGATCAGATATCAATTGATCTAAGAACAGTCAATGATTTGAAAGTTGTTAACCAGTCAGATGACGTGAATGAAGATGTACTTTTAAGTGATATTGATTTTACTGAGGCTAGAGAGGCAGAACTGGATAACTGGAGAAAGCACAATGTATATGAAGAAGTTGAAGACAATGGTCAAAACTGTATTTCAACAAGATGGGTTTATACTATGAAAGAATTAGAGAACGAATTTCATAGAAAAGCTAGATTGGTAGCAAAAGGTTTTGAAGAAGACAGCCTAGATGAGATACCAAAGAATTCGCCAACATGTGAAAAGCAGTCTCTACGACTAATTTTATCAATTATTGCTAGTAAAAGATGGTCAATTAATTCAGTGGACATTAAAACTGCTTTCCTTCAAGGAGAGAAAATGCAAAGAGAAGTTTACTTGAGACCTCCTAAAGAAGCTAAAGCAACTGGTAAAGTCTGGCGCCTTAACAAATGTGTATATGGTCATGCATCCTTAAAGTGGTACGAAAAAGTTAAAGCAACATTGCTAGATTGTGGAGGAACAGTGTCCAAAATTGATTCAGCAATATTTTATTGGTATAATGAAAAAGTTTTGACTGGTGTCGTAGCAGTTCATGTAGATGACTTTCTTTGGGCAGGATC
Organism: Mytilus galloprovincialis; assembly: GCF_965363235.1. Lineage (NCBI taxonomy): Eukaryota > Metazoa > Mollusca > Bivalvia > Mytilida > Mytilidae > Mytilus > Mytilus galloprovincialis. The sequence continues at coordinate 45,711,704 of NC_134843.1, read as the reverse complement.
CAGTTCCTTTGAGAAAAGTGTTGTGTCCAGAATTAGGGATATGTTCATGGTAGGGAAAGAATCCTGTGAGTCTTTCAAATATTTGGGTCTTGACCTCAACCAAGAAAATGAAACTATTGTTCTCAGCCAGCAAGACTATGTCAGAATGTTGAAGACTGTTTTAATAGATAAAGACAGAGTTAAAACATCTCCTCTTTCATCATCAGAACAGACACTATTGAGGTCAAAAATAGGACAATTATCATGGTTAGCAAGGCAAACACGTCCAGACATTGCATTTGATGTTGCTGCTATTTCATCAAAAATTAAGTCTAGCACTATTGAAGATCTAAAGATAGTCAATAAGATAATTAGGAAGGTGCAAAACGATCCCGTTTCACTGCAATTCCAGAATCTTGGACATAATGTGAAATTTATTTTGTTCAGTGATGCATCATTTGGAAATCTTCCAGATGGTGGAAGTCAGGGTGGTCATGTTGTGCTTTTGATGGGCGATGATGGTAAAGTGAACCCAATCACTTGGCAGTCTAAGAAATTAAGAAGGGTTGTACGTAGTACTTTGGCAAGTGAAGCCTTGGCCTTAGCTGATGGTGTGGACTGTGTTATATCTTTAGCAGCTCTGTTTAAGGAATTAATGCATAATGAGAACGATTTGATGCATACTCCAGTAGATTGTTTCGTTGATAACAAAGACCTTTATCATGCAATACACTCTGATAAACCTGTTGGAGAAAAGAGATTGAGGGTGGAGATCAATGCAATAAAGCAATTGCTTCAAGGTGGAGAGCTTAAAGAAGTAAAATGGATTCAGACTAATGAACAAATCGCTAATGTTCTTACAAAGCATGGTGCGTCTGGACAAGACATCCTACGTTGTTTTGAAAAAGGACTTTTGAATTCAAGCCTTTTGTAATTAGTGCAACTGAACTGACAATAATAATAAAAAAGGAGAAGAAAGATCAGATAAATACTTGATACTATAACATTTTAATTGCCTTCATTTTCATTTTTATTTAGACATTAAGATTTCTAGTGATAAGAAAAAAGGATTAGATTGTTAACTACTGTGTTTTCTATTATTTTGTTTATATTATTTTCAGGTACATGTTACTTGGTGGGTTTAGTTTATAGTTTAATAAAGACATTAGAATAGACAATAGAATTATATTGAAGCCATAAATAGCCATTCAACATTATATATATATCTAACGACAAAACATATTCATATTATTAATTGGTGTTTAAAAAAAAATTTTTTAGGAGTATCCATTGAAAAAATGAACTTAAAACAAGCAATAAGTAATGTTATTTTGCACTAGATAATGAAAACCCAAAACTAATTTGCATAATTGAAGTTTGGGCGATAGCAATACATCGGAATGACCTCACGGTCATCTCGATGTAAAAAATCTCAAAATATATTAATATTAAAGTTTACTTGAAGCAGAAGAAAAACAATTAATCCTTTTGGTCCTCACAGGCTACGTCAGTGCTATTCAGTGAAATGATCATTACCTATGTTTTACTTCCACTTCATTATAAATAGTGAACTGTTATTTAGATTTGAATATTACAATTGGAAAGGATAATTTTGTAAGGTCAATCGAAAGTGTGAATATGTTCTAAATTGGTCAGACAATACTTGGTCATGTTTTATGAAGATTTTTAGCCCTTAGCCTCGCCTTGGGCTTAAATCTTCATAAAACTCGACCAAGTATTGTCTAACCTATAAACCTACAATGTAGAAAGAGGAGCCACGGTGGCCGAGTGGTCTAATTAGTGACTACTGTTATCACTATCCAGTCAACACTGAGGTTGTGAGTTTGAACTCTGCTCATTTGGGTGCACTCATCTCACAGGCACTCATCTCAGAATTTATTTCCCCTATATACCTTTATATTAAGGTATATAGGAATTTTTTTTCTGAGACAAGTGCCTGTGACTCATCTCCATTCTTAATTAACTAGGATTGTCAGTTTTCAATCGAAAGTCAGTGGTTTTCTCTGGGCACTCCGGCTTCCTTCACCAATAAAAACTGGCCGCCACGAAATAGCCAAAGTGTGGTGCTAAAAAGTGCGTTAAAACACAGAAATCAAATCAAATATATTAAGAAAGTGAACAAACGCAGCAATTTTTGTGAAATAAAAAGAAAAAAACAATAAGAAATCTCTATCTATATGATAAAAAATTAATAAAATTGAGAATGGAAATAGGGAATTTGTCAAAGAGACAACAATCTGACAAAAGTGCAGAAAACATCTGAAGGCCAGTCACCAATTGGTCTTCGAAATGGCAAGAAAATCCCACATCCAGAGTTGGCCTTCAGTGAGCCCCTTTACAAATGCTTTATATGTTTTCAAAATTGTTGCTCTCAGTCTGTGGTATTTAGGGTTATTGGATATATATGAGTCATGTAAATTTAAGACTATCTTTCTTCAAATATACAGACTCAATATCCTCAATGGGCTATCTTGCTATGTCAATTCATGCTAATGATGTGCTTGACAATTTGCCATAATGATTATAAACCAGGTTTTGAAATTTAAATGTTCTCAGTAAGAAAAAAGTTCTATATGGTCATGATGGTTTGTTTTTTGGGGGCGGGGGAGATGGCTTTCATGTCATCTTATAGCCTCTACTCCTAATCAGATGTTTATTTTTACTTTTTAAGCCCCCTAGGTCAACACGGTGTGCTTTAATTTCATTAAGGAACTGTTCGACAACTCAGTCTTCAGATTGGTATGATTTAAAAAAAAAATAATTAAAAAAACAAACCAATTAAATTTTAATGGCTATCCATAATAGGAGCCTTGACATGATTAAAATATAGTATTAGTAGCAAAATTTTGATTTTTATGCCCCACCTACAATAGAAGAGGGGCATTATGTTTTCTGGTCTGTGTGTCCGTTCGTTCGTTCGTTCGTCCCGCTTCAGGTTAAAGTTTTTGGTCGAGGTAATTTTTGATGAAGCTGAAGTCCAATCAACTTGACACTTATGTTCCTTATGATATGATCTTTCTAATTTTAATGCCAAATTAGACTTTTTACCCAATTTCATGGTCCATTGAACATAGAAAATGAAAGTGCAAGTTTCAGGTTAAAGTTTTTGGTCAAGGTAGTTTTTGATGAAGTTGAAGTATAATCAACTTGAAACTTTGTACACATGTTCCCTATGGTATTGTAGCGGGCAGGGGCTTGAAATGCTTCGACCCAAGAGTTTTTACTCAAATTATGAGTAGTTTGTAAATAACAAAGTCAGTATGACAAGATATGAGCTGGTCAGTATAATATAGGCATTTGCTAAAAGTCACGTAAATAAGTTTCTATCTTTTATTCATTTCTAGAATCATATATTTTCATTTATATTCAAGATAAACAACAATTTTAACTAGTAAATATACTTAAACTATAGACTAAGACGATATGACAAGAACCTATTCAGTATGATACATGTAGTAAGTTATCTCTACACTCAAGAGATATTCATTAACTTATCTCTAAACTCAAGAGATATTTATTAACTTATCTCTACACTCAAGAGATAATATGTTGGTGTGTCAGAAAAATACATAAAAAGGCTGAGTTCTGCTATCTTACTAAGAAAATAAATTACCTAAGAGAAAATCCTAACTTCAAGTGAATTTAATCAGAATACCTCTTTCTGACATTTTTGTATATAGTTGTAACTGATACCTCACCAGTTACATAAAACATGTTTATTATTATTAGTTATATATTCAGAGCCTTTTCTGAATAACTAACAATGAAATACAGCTTATACCATACATAAGGGACGGTGCAATATTTATCAAGCAGGGGGGACCGGTGCAAATCCCAAAACCTGTTTGGAAAAAAGTATTGTCCCATGCTGATCTGATAGGAAAGAAAGTTATGTCCCATGACCTCTATTCATTAAAAAAGTATGTGTCCCATGAATATCATGAATATATTGAGTGAATAAAAACACAATCTGTACCTTAAATAACGTAAAGCAACAATATTTATTGTGATATAAATGTTTTTGACAATCATTTTAACATTCTCGACTAGTCTTGACCTTCAAATTTAGTTTTGACTGGTGTAAATCAGCCCATCTAACTAAATTAAATATTGATCTTACAAAATTCAAGCTTATTAGGTAGTTTGATTTATTGCTGTGAAATGAAAGAATTTAATTTTACAATAGGTAAAAATAAAAATTATTATATAAATTCAGATAGGCATCTTTAATTTTTTTTATAACTTTTTCAAATCAACTTGGATTTTCATCAAACTATGCAGCTATCTTAGATATATATTAAGCTTACTGAATCCCATGTCATTTAGTTTTTTGTTGTATTGCTGTAAAATTTAAGAATTAAAGTAATCTTGGTAAAAAAAAGCTAGGATTTGCAATTAAGATAGGCATCTTTAATTTTTTTAATAACTTTTTCAAATCAACTTGGATTTGCATCAAACTATGCAGCTATCTTAGAGATATATTAAGCTTACTGAATCTTAGGTCATTTTGTTTTTTGTTGTATTGCTGTCAAATTTAAGAATTAGATAAATCTAGGTAAAAAAAAGCTAGAATTTGCAGTTCGAACAAAATAGAGATAGTACACTTTACAATTTAATTGTTAAATTTGACAGCAATACAACAAAAAACAAAAATGACCTGGAATTCAGTACGTTTAATATATATCAAAGATATCTGCATAGTTTGATGAAAATCCAAGTTGATTTGAAAAAGTTATTAAAATGAGTAAAGTGTACTATCTCTATTTTGTTCGAAATGCAAATTCTAGCTTTTTTACCTAGATTAATTTAATTCTTGAATTTGACAGCAATACAACAAAAAACAAAATGACCTGGGATTCAGTAAGCTTAATATATATCTAAGATAGCTGCTTAGTTTGATGATAATCTAAGTTGATTTGAAAAAGTTATTAAAAAAATTAAAGTGTACTATCTCTATTTTGTTCGAACTGCAAATTCTACCTTTTTTGACCTAGATTAATTTAATTGTTAAATTTTACAGCAATACAACAAAAAACAAAATGACCTGGGATTCAGTAAGCTTACTATATATCTAAGATAGCTGCATAGTTTGATGAAAATCCAAGTTGTTTTAAAAAAGTTATTAAAAAAATTAAAGTATACTATCTCTATTTTGTCTGAATTGCAAATCCTAGCTTTTTTTTACCAAGATTACTGTAATTCTTAAATTTTACAGCAATACAACAAAAAAAACTAAATGACATGGGATTCAGTAAGCTTAATATATATCTAAGATAGCTGCATAGTTTGATGAAAATCCAAGTTGATTTGAAAAAGTTATTTAAATAATTAAAGTGTACTATCTCTATTTTGTTCGAAATGCAAATTCTAGCTTTTTTTGCCAAGACTGATTTAATTCTTGAATTTGACAGCAATACAACAAAAAACAAAATGACCTGGGATTCAGTAAGCTTAATATATATCAAAGATAGCTGCATAGTTTGATGAAAATCCAAGTTGATTTGAAAAAGTTATAAAAAAAATTAAAGATGCCTATCTGAATTTATATAATAATTTTTATTTTTACCTATTGTAAAATTAAATTCTTTCATTTCACAGCAATAAATCAAACTACCTAATAAGCTTGAATTTTGTAAGATCAATATTTAATTTAGTTAGATGGGCTGATTTACACCAGTCAAAACTAAAATTATTTATCATATTCTGTTTCTGTTTGAATGTTTCTTGTGTGTATTTTTGGGCTAATTAAAATAAAATGTTTACTACTTAAGCATTTGAAAAAAGTGTATGTCCCATGCATTAAGATAATGAAAAATCATCAGGTCCCACTACTTTGCACGTTGAAAAAAGTACATGTCCCCTTACCATTTGCACCGGTCCCCCCTGCTTGATAAATAATGCACCGTCCCTAAACTGTATTGTTTATTATAATTTCCAGACCTTTAGGAAATTATCCCTTACTTGTCAAATGTTTTCCTATTTAATCCTATTTATTACAAAATGACAAACGTTAACAGTAAACATGAACTTCAATGAACAATTTCAATAATCCTAAGGGAGCTACCATTTGATTTTTATGGGGGGGCTAGGATGAAAATTTTTGTCCTGCATTTTTTTTTTAGTTGTAATCTCTGTCCTGCCTTTTTATTTTTTACTCTATTCGGTCCTGCCTTTTTTTTTATTAGTTTATCCTGACTTTTTTTACCTAAATTGTCATCCTGCCTTTTTTTTTTTGCAAAGTGTCTCATCCTGCCTTTTTTTTTTACTCAAAACTCCTGTCCTGCCTATTTTTTTCAATTTTCATCCTAGCCCCCCCATAAAAATCAAATGGTAGCTCCCTAACTTTAAAAGATAAACTAGAAATAAAGCTTTAAAGAGTCCGCTAAAATGAAATATTCCTTTTAAACTTTGAAAACGCTATTAAACTTTACTATTTCCCTTTACAATTTAACCTTTAAATAAATGAAGTTTCTTAGAAAAATTAACCATTTTGACTAAAATAAATAACGAGCAAATAAAAATACCAACTGTAAGAACCAAAAGTTTAAGCAGAACTGACGACCAAGCGTCGAAATTACGTCAATGTTGGATTGTTGGATTGTTGGATGGTTGGGTGGTTGGATTGTTGGATCGCGCGCTTGCCGTCCAACCAAATATTTGAATTCTTAAACAAATTACAAAAATCACAATAATATACAATTTAAGTAACCTTTATATAATAAACAAAGTTTGCATGGTACTAAACAAATTTCTATGGTAACTAAAAATACAACAATATATACAGCGCCACCGGAAGTCGCAATACGTAAACAACATTGCAAAAAGTTATGTGTGTCACCGGCGGACCAAAATGATAAATATCAAGGATAATGAGCATTAACATCTGCAAAACATTGAAGACGTTGACTACAAATACTAAAAGGAATTACAAGAAGTATGTGAAAACAGTTGCCAACACGTAAAAATAGTGTTTTTATTGAACAATCGTCCCAAGTGACACATGGATTCTACTGCGCATGTCAATATATTTCATTGATAAATTCAAGCACAGGTGCGTGGAATTTACTACGATTTACTACGATCTACTACAGTTGCTACAATTGGGTTATCACAAAAATACAATACCTACAGTTGGATTATTCAGTGGATTATTACTATGAACTGGTAAATTATTACATGAACTTCAACTGGTTTATCAAATATATGCAAATGACAGTAATTCAATATTTTTAGAAAACTCATAACATTGTAATTGTTCTTACTATACTTATTAAATGTTAATTAAAACTTATTTGCTTCAATTATCATATGTTCCAGACTACAAGCATTACAAGTAGTATAATACAAGTTATTTCACACAGTTACTGTTTCCTACATAATAACCTACATAAAAAAATACAGAATATTAAACAGTATGCTTTATTAATACCAATTTAAAACATACATCAAAAATATCTTACAGGTCTATGTACTAGACTTACATGTCTATCACACGTCATAATAAAATACATGAAAATACATGTACCCTAGTCTTCGTACTCTACAGTATGATCAATTTTTAACAAATTTCACGGTCCATTGAACATGGAAAATGATAGAGCGAGTGGGGCATTCATGTACTTTAGACACATTCTTGTTTTCTGGATTATGTTAAAACAAAAAAATGCAATGTAGCGAAGGGGAAGAATAATTGTTGGTTGAGGCCAGAAACGTGAAAATAATGGAATTTAACAGAATGGAAACAAACGGACTTTGGAAAAAAGGGAGAGGACTTTTGATACCTTTTATGAAATTCTCCAGACATAAAATCTTTTACAAAAACTCATCCTACAACAGTTTACAAGCTGTAAATGTCCGCGATTTCGCGGGTGGTTCTAGTTATTATTTAACTTAAGTTTAAATGAGATTCGGAATAACAAAGACAATTTGGTTATTGATACAAATGTATTATTATTTGTAAAAACAAGGTTATATCATCAAGCGACACAGATCATGTCACTTTTTTGACATCTCATGGCACAAGAGCAATTAACATTTACCTTTAGTCTATGGTCAATTTTGTCAGACATAACTTTGTCTAACATTTATGGATTTTTAAAATTTCTTCTTAATGAAGAAATATCTGTAGAAAATAGTTTGATTTTGTTTGAATTTTCCCTTTTCAACTTTGAATGGGTTAAGTTTTTGGCAGTCACCAACTCTGTATTACTGGCAGCAGCTATCAAAGGCGGTCATTTACACTTTAACACTGACAGCAGCTATCATAGGCGGTCATTGTTTTGGACGTATCGATAATAAAGGCGAGTAAACACAAAAGCGTCTTCAATGCTTCGTATGCTTTACTAGAGTCTAAGATATACCAAGTGACGACTTTGCGGGCCTATTGTTACGTCAAAATGGCGGTAAAACATTAAGCAAATAAAAGAGTATAACGTGACGGTACCCAAATTGCACCTATTTTGACAGTTTTTTCATCTTCGTTTTTTTATGATAAAGACAAAAATGTCCATTCTGTGTTTATTTTGTAACCGTATCCTTCTTTATTATAAAGGTACACTAATTTGATTTTTATTCCAAATGGAATCATAGAAAAATTGGTCTAAACTGACCTCCAAACCATCAATGATTCTGAAATGAGGAGTACCCAAATTGCATCCATGCTTAAATTCACATCGTCAAAAGTCTAATAACAGAGCTTTTGTTTTATTTCTTCAAATATTTTGAACAATTGGATATTAGTCCATGCTTACTCTTCATTATTTTTTAAATGGATACTTGTAACATATTGTATTTGCTCATTTTAAAAAGATGACGTTTTGATGACGTCGCATGGCGACGTTTCAGTACATTTTGCTTTTTCAGTAAATACTTCATCTGTTGATAAATACTGTGAACGTTTTGTGCATATCTAAATAGTTTTACCTATGTTGAAAGATGTGCCTAGTATCAAATCATAAAAATACAAATTTTTTAGTCTCTATGAAATCTTGTAAGATTTTCGCTGCTCGTTTTGCTAAATAGGTGCAATTTGGGTACTCGGTGCAATTTGGGTACCGTTACGTTAGAATACTAAACTGAAACTATAACTAATTCACAACATTCTGGGGGCTGCAAAATGCAATTACTGTTCATGTATTGTTCATAAAAAGGGTATTGAAAAAACACTTTTAACAATTACAGTTCATATTTCCAATGGTACCAGTTTCACAATTGGTCTCGTGGTAATCAGTCCATTTGATGTCCGAAGTTTGAATGCTCTCACTATTCCATCATTCCCGGTGATCAAATCTTCTACAACTGCTATTTTCCACATCATTCTCGGTGAATTGTCCATGATTTGTACGACGGAACCGATTTTCACATGTGCGCTTTGGTCTCCGGCGACGCGATGAAATTAATCATGAAATTCTCTTAACACTTTCCCCCTTTCTTCCATATTGTTTACTTTCACCGTCTCCTCGAGCATTTTGGTTGAAAACGTCGCATTTCCGCACGCTATATTTAATTGGAACGTTTTGACGTCGGGCACTTGTAATCACGGGGGGGTCTCTTCCTATATAAAGGTATATACATATGTGCCGCTGGAATGGGTCCCTTTTTTGATCCGTCAAATATATCAATGGGGTGCAATTTTACCGAGGAAATATATCAATAGGTAGTAATTGACCGATTGTGATATATCAGTATATGCATATAGGTACTATTTGAGCTGATAAATATATGAATGGGTTATGATTTCGCTGTGAAATATATGTATAGGTAGGGATTTCACAATTATTCAATATATGAATGGGGGGTGTTTTTAAAATCCCAGCTGCACACCTGTACCCGAAATCCCATGTTGCGGAGTTGTGTTTAGTTTGAAAATGTACAGCGTATGTTATGTTACCGAATTTATTAGACAATATGAATAATAAAATTAAAAACTTCTGATATAAAATCGGACTTTTATGTCAATTAGTCACATAACAACACGTGTTCTTCGGTTAATTTAAGGAGAAACTGATTTTTGAGTACGTCTTTTAGAATGCCGTTGTCATAGTGAACAAAGGGGAATAATCCAAGAACCTCCTAAAAGAAGGTCGGCCTATTTCGATCCCAAACATGCAATGAAATATTATCAACCGATCGAAAAAAACAAACTAAATCAATTGAAAATTTTAACCATGCAGTTAAACCACTCTGATAAACGGTACTGTTTGTGTAAGGCAAAGCTAATTAATAAAAAAAAAAAAAAAAAGAAGAAGAGATTCCTGCAATTGATACATGTATTTAATACAGTAATATTTTTATCTACTTCACAGATAAATCAACTATACATGTATATCAACAAAAGTGGACAAACATTAATAATTTAAAGTCATACAATTTATATAGAAAAGAATGGAATAGAATAGTCTTATCTGCCAAATTAAGTATGAATGACATTAAATTTTACAAAAAACATTTTTTTTTCTTTGATATTTTGCATACTGGTATTCTTTACAATACTTTGAAGGCACTTCTTAACACATTAACAATATAAGTAAATTGAAAGATTTTTAAAGTTCAAAATCATTGATTAATTTGCCAAACAAACCACAAATATTTAACAGGAAATTTACAAATATTGTTGTTGATTAAAAAAAAATCATGATAAATTTTAGTATGATTATTGATTATCAAGCTTGGATTTACATAGATCTATTCTTTATTTCAGTTTAAGGTTATTAATATCAAATTTAGGGATTAAGTAATCATAAAATACAGTTCATAATTTCACAGCTTCACTCTTCCATAACAACAACACCAATGACAGCATGGAACCTTCTATGGCATTCAAAACTACATAAATGTTTATCACATTTATTACATCCATGGATTGTCTCTTTCCTTTTTTTTCACCATGTTTTGTACAAAATTTACAAGTTGATTTTTTTCTTTTTAATCTGGTATGTTTATGCAAGTTAGGGTTGCTCATGTTCATTGGGTATACCACCAAAGCTGGGGTTTTCTTTTTAGTGTAGGAGTAACCATTAACATGTTCTTGGATTAATTTGCACTTCTCATAAGTGCAAATTGGAACCACACTTTTTTTTGTCGTAGAATCATCAAATTTGGCAATAATGTACCTCTGGGGATAAATAACACAATACAAAAATAAATTTGATATGGCTCGCCCGGTTCGGCAACTGGAGCGAAAACAGTGACAAAATCCTGTAGGATATTTTTTTCTCCCATAGGATTTTTAAAAATCCTACCGGATTTTGAGAAATCCTATAGGATAAAGTCATAATCCCGTAGGATATTTTAAATATCCTATGGGATATATAAATCCTATCGGATTTATTTATCCTATAGGAAAATTTATCTCCTATGGGATTAAATTAATATCCTATGGGATTTAAAATCCTGTAGGATTTTCAAAAAAAGTGTTAAATCCGATAGGATTTTTTTTATCCTATAGGATTATCATGAAAGACTTTTTGACAGAAACTAATGTCCCTTAGGATATTTTTTTCTCCTAAGGGATTTATTTTGTCCTGTGGGATGTTTTTTCTCCCATGGGATATTTTTTTCTCCTACCGGATTTTTTTCTCTCCCTTAGGATAAATTTTGTCCTGTAAGATATTTTGTTTTCCCTTAGGATTAACTTTGTCCTATAGGATTATTTTTTCTCCCATAGGATTAAATTTTGATACGTTTTGTCATCTAAGATGGATTCGTCAGTTTTGTTGGTATCTTACAAACGTTAACAATTGTTGCTACATAGATATTGATCACTACGTAGCTACTACGATATTGAACTCAACCTTTGTATTTAGCCTAGCTGCTACATAGATATTGATACCAGGGATCAGTTCAATATCGTAGCAGCTACGTAGCGACTATGTAGCTGCTATCAAAATCTAAGTAATAACTAGTCTATAGCTACACGTTCAATAGTCAATATCTTATCGGCTATATAGGGCTATGTAGATTTATGACTTTTGAACGGGTGGCTAGCCTAGCTGCTACATAGATATTAATAGCAGCTAAGCTAGCTTCTCGTTCAATAGTCATAAATTTACGTCGCACTACGTAGCTGCTACGATATTGAACGCAACCCTGAAAAGGGTCGTTATAGTTTCAATAATTATCGAAACGGATACTAGTACATGGAAATATTACTTTATAGGATTGTGCAAATCTTGCCTTCGTATATGGTTTTCATGATATTAATTATTAATGAGTCTGTTTAATAAATGTTGTTTGTTTTACGTCCTGTGGCAAATATTACATGTATGTTCATAACGAGAACACAATAGGTAGGCTTTTCATAGCAAATATAAAAGGTCGACTGAGAGAATGGACATGGAACTTGGAATGGTAATGCAAAATGAGGATATATTGAATAAAAAACAGAGCTGCCTCAATTAATTGTGCAAGAGTACCAAATGTGCAGAAGTCTTCCGTGCATGAAATCTATGCTTAAATCGACCATCGTTTTTCAAGTACAGTTTTTAATAATATCAACTGGTTAAATGCATTTTGATGGCTTAAATAAAAGGGAGAGTTCTTTGACATTGGATTATTTATAGCACTTTAGTTTTTTTGGTATGATACTATATTTCAGATTTCTCTTGGTTATGTTTTTGCACTTAGTGCGGGAAATCGTGGGTTCAAATCCCGGCCTGGTCAATCCAAATACGTCAACATTTAAAATTGCTGTTCCTCCGCTAAGCAAGTGGAATTAATAATTTAATTACACCTCTCCTCCATTACATGATATATCTGTAAAAAAAAACTGGTATGCTCGAGTGGCTAAATGATGTCCAAATGCGGAGTGTTACCTTGTGAACTAGAACGTTAAAAATCTTTCTCGACACTATCAGTCTAGAACAGGGTTCATATTCAGTATAACATTTGGAACTTGAATTTGTCTCTGGACAGGTCTGGATATAAGGCATATTCAACGTTCATTATATATCTACTAAATCGTTAATAAATAGAGAAGTATTTTCCTTGTACTGATTTTTATTTCATGTACTTGGTTTGATTTCCACGAATTGATATTATAAAAATGGTATGGTTAAACTTTTCACAAAATATGTATGTGCCTTTTGTGATATTTTTAATGGCAGGTAATATGAAATTAGCTCCTTACTTTATTTATACATGGAACGTTTTTGTTTGGCTTGATAAGGTGTATAGGGATCTCTCTATAATAAAAAAAAACCCAAAAAGACTGTAAAAAAAACTTTCAATATCTTGATTGTCTGTGTTGTTGGGTTGTTGTCTCATCAATATTTACTCTTAATCCCTTTTTTAAAATAAAAATATCTTCACGGAAAGCAAGCTATACTAAATAAAAAAATAAAAAACACTTATGTACGATTTTCAAAGTTGTTTAAGTAATTGTAGTGTATTGGATATACCCGTTGGACGCATGTTTCTGTCTTGTCATTACTTTCAATGAAAAGCTGGTGGTATTCTTAGCCCCAACACGATGTGTTGTTTTAAAATTGCTTCTGATTTTATTCACAGTTTTTGTTCAGATGGTGTCACAGTCATGTCTCAGTACCCAACAAGTCGGTTGAGTACAGGAACCCTGATGAGTTCAAAATGATGAGTCCTCTATGCAGAAAGAAAATTCCGCACATAGAGGCGGGCCTCTTTTGGTCACTAAACAATAATGAATAATAGTTCAGAGAAATGGTTGCTACACTAAACACTAAAATGCACTTTTGAACTTAAATTGAAAAAAAGCACATGAGATTACCAAAGGATAAAGGTTTCTGCTTTGAGACAGGCGATGGATGTATACTCATGACTTTTGATATCTCAACCGGCCCCTATTCCTTTAGCAAATGAGGAATAAACAACCACAATGCATTAAACAAGAGAAAACTCGATTTAAAAGAAGCCAGAGTCAAATGTAGAAATAGGTAACAGAAGAAACTACGCAAATGGCAATAATAAACATAAAATAACAAACGGACCAGTAGCAGTAACTCAATGCAAGCTCCATGTTTGAAGTACACTTATCGGTAATTTGTGTCATTGGTAGAAAAATTAACAATTCTTAAACAATAATATCTGGGAATATTTGGTCTGCTCCAATAAAATAATATCCTTACCTACTACAAAAACATATAAAACTATTCTCTGTTCTTTGGTTGAGTTCACAAATAGATTTTTCTCTAAGATATTTCATTCTCCCATAGGATATTTGTTTCTCCTATAGGATATTTATTTCTCCTATAGGATATTTCTTTCTCCCATAGGATTTTTTTTCTCTCTTATGAGTTGCTTTGATCTCCCATAGGATTTTTAATCTCCCTTAGCATTTTTAATCTCCCTTAGCATTTTTAATCTCCCTTAGGATTTATTTATTACCTTTAGGATTTATTTATTACCCTTAGGATTCTTTTTTATCCCACAGGATATTTTTTCTGTTATGAAATCCCTTAGGATATTTATTAATCCTATCGGATATTTTTAATCCCATGGGATTATTTTATTAGACTAATATCCTGTAGGATAAAAAATATCCTATAGGAAATGCTTTTATTTTTCCTAAGGGATTTTTTTAATCCTAAGGGCGAAACTATATCCTATAGGATATTTTTATTCTCCCTTAGGATTTAAATATCCTGTAGGATATAAAAAATATCCTATGGGATTATGACTTTATCCTATAGGATTTTTAAAAATCCTATGGGAGAAAAAAATATCCTACAGGATTTTGTCACTATTTTCACTCCAGTTGCCGAACCGGGCGAGCCACACCAATTTTTTTTTTGTATTGTGTTATTTATCCCCAGAGGTACATTATTGCCAAATTTGATGATTCTACGACAAAAAAAAGTGTGGTTCCAATTTGCACTTATGAGAAGTGCAAATTAATCCAAGAACATGTTCACTGATTAAATGTCCAACCAAATTTATCCGGAAATCAAGCTGAGTTTTCTTTTCCACCTGATTGAAGTGGTCATACAAAACAAAGCCATTTATAATACAAATATTGGTGAGAAATTTATACAAAAATTTCCACCACTTTTTAGAGCTCCTTCCAACAGGATATTTTGACCGAAGTTGGTCACAAATATCAACACCACGAAAGTTTGCCTGGTAATTCGTGATAATCCGTGGTCTGGTGATCTGTTTCATAGTACCATCTTTTTGTCTCCTTTCAGTAACGTCACTCTAAAACAAAAAGTATACATCAATAAATACATTATGTGAGTACATGTTTTATGTGATATGGGTATCTCATTTATACATGTATTTTATGTAAATTTGGATTTCAGTTGGCAGTTTAAACTTGTTTGCTAACCTTAAAATTTTGTTTGAAGCATGTGGCTTCATATATGAGTATAACCTTCAACCTTTTGTCACTTGGATGAATAGTTGTCTCATTGTACTCATACCAGCATGGCATATCTTATTTACATGTATATATATAACAAAGTTTTCACAAATTAAATATTAATGTCATAAAATTGTTTTGTGCTTTTTATACCAAGTCTTATTTTGGCTACATTGTGTTAATGTAATGTAAAAAGGGGGGGAAGTTTCCTGTAAAATTCAATACCTGTTATTATGATATTTATTTTTTAAGTGTACAAATACATGTACACATAATTAATATGGACCATGAATGTACCTCATCTATAGACTGATTTGTTGACAACAGGGAGACATGTTTTTTATCCATCCACACAACTGCCACTAAGTTCCGACACTGTCGCCCAACATACTGTCCTTGCTCCAATCTGATAGGAAAGTTCTTTAGCTCTTCTGGAAACTGCCTACGATTCTTTCGTATGGTACCACACATGTAAATCCCATTCTCTAACAGGTTGAGAGCAAGTGGAATGGATGTAAAAAAAACTATCAAAGTAAACATGATGGAATTTTCCCTTCAGTTCTTCACTCAACTTTGTTATAACATGGTATGACAAACTTTTACCATTATTTGGATTGGAGCCTTTCCCAAGGTAAACATCAAATTCATGGCAGTATCCTGAAAATTAAATAAGTTATAACAATTAAATTTGATGAATATATTACATAATATACATATGTACATGTATTATAAAAACAATCCAACTGAATGCAAGTTACAAGTAAATGTTTTGATTTATAAGGGATCAACATGATCAAGGATAAAACATTTTTAATTTAAATTGAATTAATTGTATTAAAACATAGTTGATTGATTGTTTGCTGCTTAATGTCCAGTCACGCATTCATCATCATGACATGGATTATCAGGAAGAGTAAACGTCAATTGAAAAAAATATCTGGTAATCAAAGGTTTTATATCTAACATGTCTAATATGTATAACATGATTGAGTGAAAAGTGCATGTCAAAACCAAAACCTTTTATATATAATACATTTGTATAATATTACAAATTGTGAACATGTAAGTACCTGAAGTTGTGTCACATCTCATCCACACCTTGATACCCCACTTTACTGGCTTTGAGGGAACATACTGCTTTGCAGAAAATCTACCCTTGTAGGGAATCATTGCCTCGTCAATGCTTTGGTTCTGCCTAGGTTTATTAGCTACTCGACATCTTTCAAGTACAGAGTCTATCATAGGCCTAATTCTGGCAAGTTTGTCAGTAGAATCCGCCTCTGGCTCATTCACATGTAAATACTTTGTCAGCTTTTCATATCTTTTTACAGGCATGACATCTTTTACACCTCCATTAGCAAGGAATTTATTTGTCGACCATAAAAACTTGTAGTCAGGAACTTGTATAATCTCCATTAGAATTAGGATACCTAGTAAAGATAAAATATACACTTTTACCTTTTTGTAATAAAAAATATTACTTTAATATCACTTTTAAATATACATCATGTACATGTGGATATACTAGGTTGTGCATACATATCTGGACATGTAAAAGTTCTGTGAAGTTTTATAATGTAGCCTACATGCATAGAGTACTAAACCTACTTCTACTTTCGAGAATTATAAAAAAAAATGTAACGTCTAACGAGCAAACACAATTTTAAGATGACAGACATGTATAAAGGCATGTAAAAACCAATAAATATTGTAAATAAGAGCATGTTGTATGAGTGCTAATGAAACAACTCTCAATTCAAGTCACAATGAATAAAACAGTTAATAATAATGGGTCAACATAGTGACACAGCCTTCAACAAAGAGCCAAGGCTTACATTTTTTATACCAAACAGCAAGCTATAAAGGACCCAAAAAATGAAAAACAAAGGTCTAATCTACATGTATATACAGCATGAGAAAGGAGAAACATATATGAACCGCATCAACAAACGAAAACTACTGAACAACAGGTTTGTGCATAAGCAGGGCATAGAAATGAATACATGTACATGTATTTATACAAGTTTAAAGAGAATTTACTACACATTTCAATTTTAATTTTCATATTATCAACCAACCTTACAATTGTACACGTATAACCATTGGTAGTTTCTAGGGATATTTTTTTCACTTACCTAAATACGCAGACATTTCAGCGAAATCTGTCTCCGTCCAGTTTGTGTCATTTCGTCCCGCTAGTTGCTGTTTTCGTGTTGCATTTAGGTTGGTCTCTTGAACAAGTTTACTAATCATTTCTGTTGTAAAGAAGGTGTTAAAACACTCCAGTTCACTAACATCAGCATTCAATAAGACCTGAGGTCCGGTACTTTCGTTAAACTGTCGAACATTTACATCTTGATTGGCCTCGCTCCATATTATCTCATTCATGTCAGTATCATCATTTCCATCCTCTTGGTCCTGCACGATTTCATCATCAATATCATCTTCCTCATCGCTAACTAACGGTACATCTATATCGGATACATTCCCGTTATCCTCACCTTCAATGCTTTCATCGTCTGACGTATTTTGAAGGGCTGGTCCAGACACAATTTGTTCCCAAACATCCCATACACTCGGCCTGCTGGAGGCCGCCATATTTGTTATTGTCGTCTGTTATTACATGTGAGAATCTCATGAATATTCATTGATTAAGTGTATAATTACCGCACATATCCTTCGATAAGCACTGATAGTTGTCTCGTTTATTGATTTTTAAATGTCACAACATTTAATTGTACGTTAAATTTTTACATTAACGTTTTCAAGACAAAATATATGAAAAGCGTAGGAAAGCGTAGTTGCGGGGGAAGGGGATAAGCGTAAAAGGCGTATACGCGGTGTAAGGGGATAAGCGTAAAAAGCGTATATGCGTGGTAAAGTTTAATCCGGTGAGGTATTCCATTCTCCATCCTTTTGCAAAGTTTTCAATTAAAGTTACTTTATGGTTGTAACGTTTGTTTGCTTCTGTAAAACCAAAATTTGAATAATGGACCTCTGAATCAGAATTGTTCTCTTGCGATAATCTTCTTCCCTGCAGTAGATGTGACGGCGTTAGCGGCTCTGGATCTCGGATGTCGGACGACACATATGTAATCGGACGATCGTTGCTTACACGTTCAATTTCTATCAAAGTTGTTCGTAATACGTCAGAACTTACTTGAGATTTCCCGAGCAGTGGCGGATGCAGGAATTTTCGAAAGGGGGGGTGCTAGCCCAGGGCAAAGGGGGGGTGCAGGGGGGGTGCAAACATATGTCCCGATTCAAATGCATTGATCGGCCAAAATAAAGGGGGGTGCGGACCCCCGGAACCCCCCCTCTGGATCCGCCACTGCCGAGCACTTTTTTTAATGTCGTTTTCGTAATTCCAACTAGTCTCTCCCACCATCCACCGTAGCACGGTGCTGCTTTCAGGAATAAAGTTCCAATTAATCTGAATGCTCATTTCCTCGGAATGTCATGTGAGGCGGAAACAAAAGTTAGTGCATTGTCGGAATAAACAGTACTGGGAATTCCTCTCCTACTAACGAATTGTCTAAACGCTAATTTGAATGATTCGATTGTCTTATCTGTAACAAGTTCTAGGTGTACGGCATGAATACAAGCACATGTGAATAGGCAAATATACGATTTTGTATAACAAGTCCATTATTTTTAACGAATAGTGGTCCAGCGAAATCAACACCAGTTGTCGTAAACGGAATCATATCGGTGACTCTATCCTTTGGTAGCAGAGGCGAAATTTGCTGTGGAAATGCTTTTCCGGTCACTTTTCGGCACTTTACACATTTCTAAACGATGTGGTTAACGCATTGTCTAATGGAAGGTATCCAATATGATTGGTCGATTTCATCTTTCGTAATATATTTTCCGTGTCTAGCATATTTCCTCAAGTTATACGGTCGCTTACTTTTACATATATTCACAAATTTAAACACGTAGCATGTAACTCGTAGTAACTTCTTCAATGACAAGAATCTTGATAGATGGATTATTTTCGAAATTCCATTTAATACACACGGTTTTATCTTTTCGCTGTCATCTGTTGTCGTTAACAAAAGAGTCTCTTGTTTAACTTGTGGGGTCCAGGTAGGCCAACTGTTCTCATCCGATATCCATGACGGTCCTTGCATCCACAAAGTCGACTCCTTGAATTGCGTTGATAATATTCCTCGAGTTTGAAGGTCGGCTGGATTTGATTCTGTTGGTACGTATTTCCAGTCATAATTTTGTGTCGTTTCTTTAATTTCTAGCACACGATTCTGAACAAATCTTCCAAACGATTTGAAAGACGAAATCCAGTGCAGAACGATCTGACTGTCACTTCATAATACTGAGCGTTGTGGTTTAAGGGTTTTCGTGAGGTTTTTAGCCATTCGAGCTCCTATTACTGCAGCCATCAATTCTAGCTTCGGTAATCTCAATATGGCGAGCGGAGCGATCCGGTTTTTTGCAACTACGAGAGAAGAAGTGTTTCCTTTACATAAGTAGGCACTGGCTCCATAAGCGCGTTGACTGGCATCAACAAAGACATGCAATGTTATTTTCTCATTACTTTCGTTCTCATTTTGATCATTAAAATAATGTCGCCGATTTTCGCATAACAGTTACATCTCGGATGTCATCTAAAATTTCACACCATGATTTGACTATGTTGCTAGGTAACACCTGGTCCTAATCGTATCCCTCTTTCTATAATGTTTGTATCAGTAGCTTAGCTCTTACAGTCACTGGTCCAAGAATTCCGAGTGGGTCGTAAATTGACGATGATTTACGCAATACTTCTCTCTTTGTTGCTTGTGAATTATCAATATCTAAACGATCTTCATTTAATTAAGCAAATGTCAATATGTCTGACTTCGCATCCCAATGCATTCCAAGAATTTTAATCTCGCTATCCTTATCAAGTACGTTTGCCTTTGTAGCTTCGTTGCTAAATTGATTGCTATTTGACTTCCATGTTCTCAAATTGAATCCTGCATTTGTCATGAGTTCTCTAGATTCTTCAAAGAAAAATAAGGCGGCTTCTTCCGTATTAACACTTGTAAGTACTTTGTCTACATACAAATCACGCTTGAGTATTTCAGCAGTAGCACTTTTAACCGTTGATAAATGTTTCAATAATGTACCGTTAAGAATAAATGGCGAACATGTCGCTCCGAATAAAATTACCTTGAATCTGTAAGTCTTGAGTTCACTCTTGGGGTTGCTTGGATCTCTAAGCCAGAAAAATCGGGTGGAATCGCGGTCTTCTTCGTCTAGTCCAATCTGGAGGAATGCTTTTTTAATATCAGTTGTTAAGGCGTATTTCCCGTAGAGGAATCTTGTAAGTATATCTGTTAGCTTATTGAGCTGCGGCGGTGCAGAAGAAAGGCAATCATTTAAGCTGGGTGATTCTGAATCTTGACGACAACTGCAATCATATACTATATGTATCAGTGTAGTCGATGAATCTTTTTTCACTGGGTGGTGCAGAGTATAATGCACTCGATTAATAGTCTCATCCGGAGTTTCAACCTTCTCTATAAAACCTCGATTTTCTTGGTCGTTGATAATGTTACCGTATATCTTAAGCATCTCTGGTTCTTTAGCAAGTCGGTTTATCATGTTGTATGTTCTCTTTCTGACGATCTTCTCGTTGCTAGGCAACTCTGGATGTTCCTGTTTCCATGGGAACTTGGCGATGTACCTATTGTCTTTCAAATGAATATTATTTTCTTGGTATTAAGTGGTCATTTCTTGTAAGTCCGTTTTCGCTTTCACTTCACTGTCCTTTTCTGTTCCTATGGATTCGATTTCCCAAAATTTATGTATTTCACATTCTTCAAGTCTGTGTGGAGTCAACATATTCATAATCGATGACGTTGATTGATTAGTACTGTTAGAGTTCATTTGTATAGGTCCTGAGAGCAAGTATCCAACTTTAGACTGTACAGCTGAACCTTTAATTACTCTGTCTCCAACTATATCCCAATAATAATCGGCGCCAACTAAGACTGATATCTCAAAATCCTCGTCCTGTAAAGCTGGGTGGGCTAACTTCAATCCATTTAAATGCGGAAAACTCGACTGGTTCCTTGCGTAAGTATGTATCGGATAAGCAATATGTGGTACTATAAGAACTTCAATAGGGATAAGCGTATTCGTTAGACCTTTTATATAGATAGAAGCAATTTGTAAATTTCTAACCTTCTTGTTGGATTCACCGAAACCGGATATCGTAATCGCTTATGTGGTGTCAGGTTCAATAAATCGGCCATCTCTTGAGTAATAAAACTTCGCTGGGCTCCTTCGTCGAATAGTATATTGGCGGTGTTAAAATGTGTCTTGTCATACGTGATAGGTGCTATCGCGGTTTTCAACAATACCTGCGATCTAACCGATGATGTGGATGAATGCATGCTTGCGACTGCGGCATCGGTATCTGGTTTTGATGTACTGCTATCTTTAGACTTGGTATACAAGTGTGTTTCATTCTTTGAACAAATACTAGTATGGTGTCGTTTATTACAGTTTTTACACGTTTTATCGGATTTGCAATCGGCAACTCTGTGATTTCCTAAGCAATTGAAACATGCCTGTTTTTCCTTAACAATTCGTTTTCGATCTTCAATTTCCATGACATTTTTACAAGCTAATGGAGCGTGAACTCCTGGACAAAAGATGCATGGCGTCTTGGTTGTCTCTTTTTCCTTTTTGATTAGCGTAGTTGCGATTTGTACCCATAAGGAATGCTGATGTGGGTGTGTAATTTGGCTCTTTATCATCACCATTTACCGACTGACCCGCTTCCTTAATCGTTATCTCATGTTGAATAGCTTGCCGTAACGACGGCAAGTTCCAGTTCCAGTGGGCACGTACCATGTTTTCTAGTATATTCCCAGGTAGTTTATTTAATAGTATGGGCACTAAAAGGCTTCCGAACGACTCATGAGACTCCCCTATACTTTCAAGGCCATGGATGTAGTTTTCCATGCTGTCGTAGAATTTTTTCAAATGTTGGACTAGGAAGGTTGGTTAAACTCTGCATGTATGTTTGGACTATCTTGTGTGGTTGACCGAATCTTTGTTTCAGTACATGTAATGCTTGTCCGTAATTTGTGTTAGTTATTTGTAGACCTGCTATGCATTGGGTGGCTTCTCCGAACAGTTGAGATTTCAAGTAATTAAATTTCTGTACATCGTTTAAAGACAGGTTATTGTGTACGGCAGCACTAAACGAATCACAAAAGTGTTGCCATTCTAACATATTCCCGCCGAACGTTGGTAAATTTAATTTGGAAAGTTTGTGGTACATGCTGGAGTTTGAAAAAACGGACGCTGATGTTTTTGCGTGCATGAAACTGGGCTGTGGCTGACTTTCTTGAAGATTCGTAAATTAATAAACTCGTGTAATTGGGTTTAGCAATGACTTACTTGACTGTTTGTCTGTGATTTCCGATTCCTTAATGATTTTTGAAAGTTTGGTTACAGTCATTTCTATGTCATACTTGTATCTGTCGGCTTCCTCTATTTCTTCGCTCACTTCTTCTTCTGATAGTTAGTCAACTTACTCCACAATCTTCTCGTTCAGTTGATCGATCGTTTCCTGCTTCTTAACAATAAGTCCTCGAATGGTAGAAAGTTCGCTAAAGTCATATTCCTGCAAAAGTTCCTCGGAACTCGGTTCCACTTTCTTCAGCAACTTTGTAAGAACTCCCCGATGTCCAGCTCGTCTGGTCTTCATCTTCGTTGTCGCGGTTCTCATCTTTCGTATCCTTCTGTTTTTGTCACGGCACCAATGTTTTGGACGTATCGATAATAAAGGCGAGTAAACACAAAAGCGTCTTCAATGTTTCGTATGCTTTACTAGAGTCTAAGATATACAAAGAGACGTCGGCAAGTGACGACGTTGCGGGCCTATTGTTACGTCAAAATGGCGGTAAAACGTTAAGCAAATAAAAGAGTATAGAATACTAAACTGAAACTATAACTAATTCACAACAGTCATTTACACTTTAACACTGGCAGCAGCTATCATAGGCGGTCATTTACATTTTAACACTGACAGGAGCTATCATAGGCGGTCATTTACACTTTAACACTGACAGCAGCTATCATAGGCGGTCATTTACACTTTAACACTGACAGCAGCTATCTTGGGCGGTCATTTTTACTTTAACACTGGCAGCAGCTATCATAGGCGGTCATTTACACTTTAACACTGACAGCAGCTATCATAGGCGGTCATTTACAAATTAACTGGCTATGACAGCAGCTATCATAGGCGGTCATTTACACTTTTACACTGACAGCAGCTATCATAGGCGGTCATTCACACTTTAACACTGACAGCAGCTATCATAGGCGGTCATTTACACTTTAACACTGACAGCAGCTATCATAGGGGTCATTTACACTTTAACACTGGCAGCAGCTATCATAGGCGGTCATTTACACTTTAACACTGACAGCAGCTATCATAGGCGGTCATTTTACACTTTAACACTGACAGCAGCTTTCATAGGCGGTCATTTAAGGAATAACAGTACTGTAGTTGAAGAGTTGCCACCGTCAATTGTAGATTTGTAGATCAAGGATTGATTTGCAAAAGTTAGAAAACGGGTCAGGTTAATGAGAAAATTAAAACTTTATTGAAGCACCTATGCATTTTATATGGGCAATATAATACAAAATGGCGGTTAGTATACGTCACAAAAGTCACGTGATGTCCGACTTAGTTGGATATGCTATGACAGCAGCTATCATAGGCGGTCATTTACACTTTAACACTGACAGGAGCTATCATAGGCGGTCATTTACACTTTAACACTGACAGCAGCTATCATAGGCGGTCATTTACACTTTAACACTGGCAGCAGCTATCATAGGCGATCATTTACACTTTAACACTGACAGCAGCTGTCATAGGCGGTCATTTACACTTTAACACTGACAGCATCTTTCATAGGCGATCATTTAAGGAATAACAGTACTGTAGTTGAAGAGTTGCCACCGTCAATTGTAGATTTGACGGTCGCAAATGCAGTTTTACTGGCGACGCGTAGCGGAGACTGTAAAAGGGAGATTTGCGACCGTCAAATCAAAATTGACGGTGGCATCTCTTCAACTACAGTACTGTTATTCCGATTCTAATGCATTACAAAAAGAAAAAATACGATAAAACTTGAGAAAATGTCTTAATTTGACAAATAGAAAAAAATCCGTGAAACTTCATGAATGATTTCGACGTTATACAAATGAAAACTTACAAACTAGAGGTTATTGCGTTACCTGTACGCTTCAAATTCGGATAAAATTACATAAAAACGGCGAATTCGAGGTAGGTGTTGTTTTATTTTCGATTATATAGTAGTAATCGAAAATTTGTTGATTCAGTCAATTCAAAATGGCGGGTCCCTCCTTAGTTACGCCTGGTCAACTGTGGATTTGACGGCAACTTTTAGCCAATGGAAAAAAATGTTACATCCAAATTAAATTAGAATTACACTTTAACACTGGCAGCAGCTATCATAGGCGGTCATTTACAATGTTTGTCCATTTTTTTGTTATATTAAATCTTAAAATTAGAATCATAGTCTTTTAACGTCTCTTTTTTAGTACAAATGTATCACATAAATGATTTAAAATGTGTACTTATTTTTCAAGAGATAGTTATTTTTACATAAAAATTAGGTCTAAGCAGGTAAATTCTATTTTTTACCACTTAATAAGTTGAAAAGAAAACAAAATCATGAATTCTATACGCAAAGAAAGAAACGGTTCATAAATTCATTAGCAGTGCCCGACTTAATTAAAAGGAATACTAAAAACTTATGTCACAAATTCTACAAGAAATAAAGTGATTCAAATATGATTAAAAATTTCTTATAAACAAGATTTGCATTCATACTTAGTAGAATTTATTTGTCAACTCTCTTGAAAACATACTCTACCTATCTTGAATTGAATTTCTAAATTTTTGGAAGGATTTTTAGACTTTGTTGGACTATTTTACTGCAAACTTGAAACATTTTTACCATATGATCCTTTAAGGAAAGGGGGAAAAACATACCAGTTAATTTATCCTTGTACAAATTATTATATTGGATTGATCCCACATAATCATTCTCAGTGAATACCTCCAAGAATGGCAATAAAAGCCACTTGAACGTAAATCAACCAAAAATCAATTAATCAATAATAAGGTAAATGCAGAGTAAATTGAAAACACACATGTGATAACTAAAAAGTTGTTATTGTTTGCATTTGTTTTCTGTATAGACAATTGGAATTGACTCTTAATACTAAGTATTGAAGACTTAATCACTTTGATGAGCCGCTAGTAAAAAAAACACATGTGGAGATATATAGTTGGGAAGATAAATTCGTTACACGGTGTGCTAGTGACATAATACGATATATGGGGTCACTAGCACACCGTGTAACGAATTTATCTTACTAGCGGCCTATCAAAGTGATTAAGTCTCCAATAGGACCCCATATATATCGTATTAGGTCACTAACACACCATGTATCTAATAATATACACCGTACAAGATACAGGATAATGGCATTTTTATAGTTGAAACTCCATATTTAGATTGATGATTGACAAGCCCATTCAAAGTGGAATAGAAAAATAAAAACAAAATCAGACTATTTTCGGACAGATATGCTTTGCTTTACGTCCAGCAGCAAATTAAATACATATTCAGGATGAGAACATGTTAATTATTAATGATATATGAATACTTGTCATGGTTTGTAGTAGACCCACTGGCTGTGCAGGTTTTTTTCCAGCTAGTAAACAATGTTACAATACTCACGATCAATGCACCCTTCCGAGACACATTTTTTCATTTCTGAGCTGATTTAGATTTAGGTTGAATCCAATAGGAAATCAAAGTGCAGTTGAATTATATTTGGAAAAGAATAATATATCTATGGAAATTATGGTTATCTTTTCCCTCAGAGCGATGAAACCCTTTGATATATTAAACAATTTAGTGAAATCAAACCAAACCTTTTTAAATAGCTAGTTTTCTAGAAAAAAAAATGGTTTTTTTATTTTTTTCAGTTAAAATCTCAGATTTCTCAACTAGAGACTACAAACAGAGAGTTATTATTCAGAATAGACAGTATGGCAGAATCTGAAGAGCAAGTTCATGTAAGATATTCTAAACAGGAATGTTACAAATTCCACTTTACAATAATCATTTGTAACTTATGTTTTGACAATTTTTGTTAAATCATATATTCATATCTTTTGTAAATAAAAGCATTTTTGTCACAACTGGACAATTAGGTATGCTGTTTCTATCAGGGATAGCAACAATGTGTTCAAGTTGTATTTAGGTTTGTTTAAGGTGATCCACTATAAGTAGGGCTAATGATATTTGGTATGCAATTTTTATGTCAATCCACATCAATATATCAAAGAAATGCATCCAAATTCATTCATAGAACCGAACAACTGTCACAATTTGTTTGTACGCCAAAAAAAATAATCATATGAACTATTACATTTTACAAATTAATTTCATTCTCAACCCAAAAAACATATTGTTATGGCAAATTGCTGTTTGGAAGAATATTTACATATTTTAATGCCCCATTCATGGGCATTATTTTATCTGGTCTGTGCGTCCGTTTAATAGTGTGTCCTGCTTCAGGTTAAAGTTTTTGTTAAAGTTTTTGGTCGAGGTAGTTTTTATACGACGCAAAAATTAAAAAAAAAATTGGTCGTAAATTGGTATCACGTTGTCGTTAATTCAATTTGATTTTAACAAAAATTGAATTCTTAGGGTTCTTTGATATACTGAATCTTAACATGTATTTAGAATTTTATACCATCCACAAAAAAAAATTTGGGATCGTGTAGTGGTATGATGTCGTCATCTGCATCGTCCGAAGACACATTGGTTTCCAGACAATAACTTAAAAGTTTTAAGTGAATAGATCTCTTTGAAATTTAATAAGAAAGTTCAATACCACTTAAGAAAGGTTGGGATTGATTTTGGGGATAATGGTGCCAACCGTTTAGGAATTAGGGGCCTAAAAAGGACCAAAACAAGCATTTTTCTACTTCCAGGATAACTTGTGTATTAGTATTTTCAATTGCTCTGAAATTGTACCACAATGTTTAATACCACAAGTAGAAGGTTTGGCTTCATTTTTGGGGTTATGGTGCCAACAGTGAAGGAATTAAGGGCCAAAAAGGGGCCAAAAGCAAGCATTTTTGTAGCTTCTGGGCAATAACTTGTATGTAAGAGTGTGGATCTATCTGATATTGTACCACAAGGTTCCATATCACAAAAGAAAGGCTGGAATTGAGTTTGGGGGTTTGCCCCATTCATTCAGGAATTAGGGGCCAAAAACAAGCATATATCTAGTTTCCAGATAATAACTTGTGTTTAAGTGTATGGACCTCTCTGAAATTGTACTACAATGATCAATACTACAAAGGAAAGGCAGAGATCTAGTGTGGGGGTAATTGCTTCAAGGGGGATTCAAAAAGATTTTGGTAGTTCAAATTTTTTTAAGGGGTTCAATTTTATTTTTAGCTCACCTGGCCCCAAGGGCCAAGTGAGCTTTTCTCATCACTTTGCGTCCGTCGTCCGTCGTCGTCGTCCGTCGTTAGCTTTTACAAAAATCTTCTCCTCTGAAACTACTGGGCCAAATTAAACCAAACTTAGCCACAATCATCATTGAGGTATCTAGTTTTAAAAAATGTGTGGCGTGACCCGGCCAACCAACCAAGATGGTCGCCATGGCTAAACATAGAACATAGGGGTAAAATGTAGATTTTGGCTTATAACTCAAACCAAATCATTTAGAGCAAATCTGACATCGGGTAAAATTGTTTATCAGGTAAAGATCTATCTGCCCTGAAATTTTCAGACGAATCGGACAATCGGTTGTTGGGTTGCTGCCCCTGAATTGGCAATTTTAAGGAAATTATACCGTTTTTTGGCTATTATCTTGAATATTATTATAGATAGAGATAAACTGTAAACAGCAATAATGTTCAGCAAAGTAAGATCTACAAATAAGTTAATATGACTAAAATGGTCAGTTGACCCCTTAAGGAGTTATTGCCCTTTATAGTCATTTTTTACCAATTTTTCATAATTTTTTCTAATCTTTTACAAAAATCTTCTCTTCTAAAACTACTGGTTCAAATTTAACAATACTTGGCCATAATCATCATTGAGGTATCTAGTTTAAAAATGTGTGCGGTGACCCTGCCAACCAACCAAGATGGCCGCCATGGCTAAAAATAGAACATAGGGGTAAAATGTAGATTTTGGCTTATAACTCTGAAACCAAAGCATTAAGAGGAATTAGACATGGGGTTAAATTGTTTTGCAAGTCAAGATCTATCTGCCCTGATTGTTTCAGATGAATCCGACGACTGGTTGTTGGGTTGCTGCCCCTGAATTGGAATTTTTTAAGGATATTTTGCTGTTTTTTGTCGAGCCTGCAACTTTTGTTGCAGAAAGCTCGACATAGGGATAGTGATCCGGCGGCGGCGGCGGCTACGGCGGCGGCGTTAGCTCACTTCTTAAAAGCTTTATATTTTAGAAGGTGGAAGACCTGGATGCTTCATACTTTGTATATAGATGCTTCATGTTACGAAGTTTCCGTCAGTCACATGTCCAATGTCCTTGACCTCATTTTCATGGTTCAGTGACCACATGAAAAAAAAGTTCAATTTTTTTGTAATGTTGAATTCTCTCTTATTATAAGTAATAGGATAACTATATTTGATATGTGCGTACCTTGCAAGGTCCTCGTGTCTGTCAGACAGTTTTCACTTGACCTCGACCTCATTTCATGGATCAGTGAACAAGGTTAAGTTTTGGTGGTCAAGTCCATATCTCAGATACTATAAGCAATAGGGCTAGTATATTCGGTGTATGGAAGGACTGTAAGGTGTACATGTCCAACTGGCAGGTGTCATCTGACCTTGACCTCATTTTCATGGTTCAGTGGTTATAGTTAAATTTTTGTGTTTTGGTCTGTTTTTCTCATATCATATGCAATAGGTCTACTATATTTGTTGTATGGAATGATTGTTAAGTGTACATGTCTAGCGGGCAGATGTCATGTGACCTTGACCTCATTTTCATGGTTCAGTGGTCAAAGTTAAGTTTTTGAGTTTTGGTCTTTTTATCTAATGCTATATGCCATAGGTCAACTATATTTGGTGTATGGATATATTTTATGATCTTTATGTCAGTCGAGCAGGTTTTATTTAACCGTGACCTCATTTTCACGG